>NW_023270274.1:1538557-1752686 GCF_011800145.1 Mirounga leonina
CCAGGCCCAGCCCTCCCCTGCCCTGCATCTAC
Source organism: Mirounga leonina (assembly GCF_011800145.1). Classification (NCBI taxonomy): domain Eukaryota; kingdom Metazoa; phylum Chordata; class Mammalia; order Carnivora; family Phocidae; genus Mirounga; species Mirounga leonina. The sequence continues at coordinate 1,538,590 of NW_023270274.1, forward strand.
CTTCCCAGGCCCAGCACCCTCCTGCCCTGCATTTACCTTCCCAGGCCCACTTCCCAACCCCCTGCTCTGCATCTACCTTCCCAGGCCCAGCCTTCACATGGCCCTGGTGCAGCCATCCCAAAAGCCTGGGCCCTTCCAGTGCAGCCTGTCCCCTGTCTTCCACCTTCTCACTTGACGTTTCCTCCCCAGATTCCTCCCCTCCTTCTTCCACCTCTGATCTTGTTCACATTCAAGGCTAAGCTTGAACTTCAAAGTCTTTCCCTGAATCCCACAGACCCATTCCTGCGTCCTCACAAAGCTCCTCAGCCCCTCTTCCCACCTGTGCCCTAGGGCTCGGCTGGTCCTGTGGTGGGGCTACGGGTTGCTTGAGACTTACACACGGGTGTCGTGTGTCTGAAAACCATGAGAGCCCCATGAAGGTGTCAGGACAACATGAATAAATGACAGAACAAACACGTGCCTTCTTCCCAAACCTGTGAGACAAAGTCAGGGCATTGTGCTTAGGATCACAGGTTTTTACAAAATCCTCTTCTTTTTCCTTGGTAATTATTGTTTTCCTATTTTACAGAAGCTTTTTATCCTTCTTAAAATAGGTCTGCGTGATATCAAAGTAAACTCTGGGCCCAAGGATGCCCAGGAGACGCGAGAGTTGCTTTCTCTCACGGCAGTTCTTTCTGAGAACGTGCGTGGAAACACCTGGGCTCTGAGAACATGCAGCAGCGCCCCAGTGTTCCAGGAAACACCGCAAGAAAAAAGGCACAGGAAAGACGGGGAGATGGGCAGGCTTTGAAAACTGGGATTGTAAGATCAAAGAACAGGTGTGAGCGCTCTTTGAGGTGAGGTTATCAATGGAAGCTGGTTAATCTGGAGGAGTGGCTTCCGGATGGACCTCTGAGGGGGCATCAGTGCCATCTGGCTGAGCGCTCATAAAGGAGCTAACCCGACACAGACAAACCCAAAAAAGCATCCTGGATTGGAGTCTGCCTGTGAACGCCCATCCCCGGGCCTCCCACAGCCCGGGGCGTGCTGACCGTGGTGGTCTCGTCTTTGTCTCTGCCGATAGCTGAGCCCAGCTCCGGGAAGAGGCCACCAGACCTGGGATCGGGGCCCCGGGTTCAAGTCCCACTGGGCGCCTCCTGACCAGGTGGGCAAGCCGCTGAGTCTCCTCTGCAGGACCACCGGAGGGCCGCAGGCACCTAAGGGACAGGGCTTCGCACACAGACAGCCATGTTTTCCAAATTCATTCACTCATTCGTTCGTGGACTCCCACGCCTTGTCATCCCACATTTACCGAGTGTTGCGGGGACCTTGATGGGGACATGTGACGTGCAGGTGCGTGGCTACTTTATCGTGTGAGAGGCTTTCTGGGGCACTCACTCAGCGCCACTACTCAGTGCCTTGCACGCGCCACCACGAAGCTTTTGCAGAGCCGTCCTGTGGTTCCAGGAGCTGCTCCTCACATGCCTGCCCCCCCCACCCCCGGATTGGGAACCCTGCGGGATGGATGCCTGTCTCACTTCCTGCTGTGTCTTCCCGTAGGGGTGCTCAGCACCTGGCATAGCGCTCTGGCACGTCGGTGCTCGCTGGATCAGGTCCGTGGTCCATGGGGTCCGAAGTTGCCTTCCTCCTTACACCCTCACGGAGCCAATGGGAGAATCGGCTGAGCAGCCGCGCGTTGGACTGGGAGCCAGCCCCCGTCCATTAGCGGGATTCTGACCCCCAGCACCTCCACTCATCCGTCTCTGCCTCAGCCCGCAGGTGGCCAGAGTGACATCATGTTGCCACCGAGGCTCGGTCTCTTCTCTGCCCCCCATTCCACCCATGATTACATAATTAATACCCTAACACTGTTCATTCACTGACACGCAGTTCGCTGCAATTCCAGACCTTGCCACTTACAGCTCAATCTTTGCAGGATTCATTAGGTTTGGTTGTTCATAGAATCTGCTTAATTTCCAGCTATGCCCTGTCCTGTTGCAAAAAAATTATAATCTGTAACAATTACACAGTTCACTTGTTTAATGGAAAATAAATTTGTCATAATTCTCTTGCTAACAATGACTTTACTTCCAGAGAAAGCTCCAAATGTCCCCGCGGTGGCCCTGGCGTGGGACCCACGAGGGTCCACCCAACAGCAGTCATCAAACCCAACCGCCCTCCTCCGCCATGAGGGTCTTTCCGAAACAAGCTTGCACTGGACCTTTCGTGTGGAAGACCACGTATGATGACCATTAATGTGTTAAGTGAAGAACGCTTTCCGTGACCAAATATATTTGAGAGGAATGGAATTTTTTTTAAAAGTATCTATATTTAATGCCGTCCCGATCCAAGTTTTACATGCAGAGACTGCGTATTTGGGACTATCTGAAGAGGACTTGGGATGCGGTGCCTCCCGAACCTGTGTGCCTCCAGCTGCCCCTCCCTGTCCCTGGTGCCGGGGGCCGGCTGGCAGGGGGTGGTGAGGAGAGCAGCCTTGCTGCAGCTGTGCACTCACCTCTCCAGCCGCATTCAGAGGGCCGCCCAGTAGCCACGTGGTGTGACATGCCCCCACCCCGCAGAGAGCTCTTTGGACAACCAGAAAACATCTGGTTCGTGTGCTGATTCCTCATCTGACCATCCAGTACCTCCTGAGTGGCTTCTGAGTGTCCACATCGTCCTAGGTCGGCCACGAAGCAGCTCTCCTGCATGGAGCGGTTCGTGGGCAGTGACTGGTAAATGACGTGCTCCCAGAGGAAATCTGCATAGAGTAGGCAGGAGGGGGCCGAGCCTGGGGGGCCTGGGAAAGGTTCCTCAGAGGGTGGCTTGAGCTGGATCGGCCAGGAGGACGCGGCAGGGAAGGCACACGGAGCTTCCCACGGGGCACGCCAGTGACTGGCAAGTCTGCAGGACACGGGGTGGAGACCGTCAAGGACCTTCAGCTCTGCATCCCAGCAGGCAGGGGGCAGGCTCCAGTGGCCCCAGGACAGGCCCCTGAAACAGGGCGGCAGTGGGCGCTGGCTGTTGAGGCCAAGGACAGGGAAGGGGGGGCGGGACACCAAAGGTAAAGGCATAGAGCAGTTCCGGGCAGGGCAATGGCCCCATCTTCCCTGGGGACACAACGGTGACCAGGAAGATGTCGGAACACTTCTTAACAACCATCTGGCCACCCTGCCCTCGTTACCCCAGCTGCTCTGCTCCAAAGCTCTGCTGGTCTCCTCGTTGTGATGCGCTCGGCTCCTCACTCTTCATCCAGAAGCCACTCCTCGAAGACGGTAACACCTCCCAGGGTTCCCCACACCAGCTGCACCTCCTCCCCATCAATCCTAAGTGAGTGTTAGCACAAACTTGGCATGCAGGAAGTGAGCAACCCGTGTCTTGAGGGAATGAAGGAATGACGACCAAGCAGATGGGCAAGTGGGCCAGGCACACGCCTTTGCAAAAGGCTTCAGGATCCCCTGTCCAGAGAGCCAAGCCTCACGGACGCATGAGCAAACCCTGGGGACAGGATGCTAGGCACCAGATGCCAAGTCCTCCTTCTCCACGTGACCTGGAGCAAAGTACCATCTGCCTGTCCTCTCATCTATAAAGGAAGCATTAAGTGGGTTGACACATCCAAATACTTAGAAGAGTAAGCACTCGGAAAATGTCAGCATCATGGCCATCTCTGTCACCTATCCAAATGAACCAAAAGCAGACTCCAGACAATTCCCAAGAAGCAGGAAAGGTGACGGCTGTCCGGCTCCTGGGCTCCTCGGCTCTGTCCCCTTCATGCACACGATGGCCCTTCCCAATTGGACGGCTCATCCTTTCCTGGACATGCTCTGGGTGTCCCAGCATCCCCACCCTCATGGACCCATGTGTCCCCAGAGCTGCTCGGCCTGTCCTGGCCCTCCCACCTCACAGGGCACGTTTCAGCAGATCATCCTACCCCCTCTGCCTCTGGTCTTGCACACCTTCCAGCACAGTGCCTGCACGTGGTGGGCCTCGGAGGACGGGGAAGGAGGGGAGAAGGTGAGGGGTGGATAGATCCTACACCCAGGGAAATGACTGTAGGGAATGAAGATTTCCATAATGAGGCTAATGAAGTGCTGTCTGCATTACCGTGGCATCTAAGGAGCAAACCGCAAAATGCAAACAAAATGTTTGAGTGCTCTTTTGCCCGTCAGTGAGACCTCAGGTTCCAACATAACTGCACTTCTAAAGCTCTGGAGTCGTGCGAAGACCAGATTCAATAATTCAGTTTGGGAGCCTCAAAGTTACTTGGAAGCCAAGATGAACTCATTCAATTTTATTAGCATTTCTCAGAAACCTGCAGAAAGCTAGCAGAATATGTTCGGTTAGCCCACATCATCAGGAGGCATGGTCCTCCTGGATCCACCCGGGGATTCTTGTTTTTATAGACACAGCCGTTCACGATTCTGTTCCAGACAGGAGAGAACCACCAAATCCAATTTCTGCCTTCAAGAGCTCTTCCCAGAAGCAGCTCTGGGGAAGTTCCCAGCACACACAGAACCCCAGGGAACCCTCAGGGTTCTTGAGGAGACCGCAGGGCTCCAGCCACTCCACCTGCCTGAGCAAACCCCTGCACGCACCTGCAGCCCCTGGGTCCTCCTGCTCACCAGCCCTCGGTGCCCACGAGCTCTGGGGAAAAGCATGAGCCGATGCAAAAAAGATGAAAGCAGGCACGTCCCGTGGGCTCCAAGTGCCCAGACCTTGCTGAGAGTCCCCACAGAGGCGGCAGGACCCTACCCCAAACCTGACGTTCATTCACGGCATGCTGCGCCCCGGGCTCCTGGAATCGCTGCAGGTGGCAGCTGGAAGGACGCAGCGTGGGCCCTGCCCTCACCGGGCGGGCGGACGGTGGGTATGAGGACGGGGAGAAGAGAGTACAGACGCCTCAGTGCAGATCCTCAGTTTGCGGTGCAGCGCCGCAGAGCCCGATGGACAGCGTCTGGGCCCCGGGTCAGGGAGGAAAGCGTCTGCGGAGGAGCAGCCCCAGGGCCTCTGGTGGGAAGTCTGAGAAAGTCTGTAAGTCAGGGAGAAGGACTTGGGGTCTTCCAGTAACACACCGAATTGTGTGAAGCGGAAAAGCAACGTCCTCTAGCGTGTGCTCTGAACGAGGCTCCCAGCCTGGCAGCCGGGGGCGCGGACTGTACCCAGGACGGGAAGGAGGAGGGCCAGGAGGCCCCGCGCTGTGCTGTGGTCAGATGCCCGAGGTGGACCCAGGGCGAGGCCGAGGACAGGGAGGGAAGTCGGCAATTTTCGATATTTGGTGAGGGAGTCATGGGCGTGCAGATGGATTTTGACCGAAGGGTGGCAAGGTGTTTTCAGTTCACTCGTAGAGGGTGCCGAGACCGGCCACGGGTGGGACGCAGGGGAAGAGGGAGCTGTCCCGGGGGTGGGGTATGTGGCTCCACACAAGCAACACAGCGGTCCAGGGCCCGTCAGGAGCAGGGCCTGACCTGGAGCGAACACAGCCCGGCCCCGGGCTCCGTTGCGGTCCTCCCAGGTGACCTGGCCGGGCTATGCTCGGTGCCCAGCGGGGTTGCCCTGGGCCGTCCCGCACACAGACGACGTTCCTCTCAGTGAGCTCATGCTCACGTCCTGCTCGGTGGTGCAGGAGGCCGGGGATGGAGAGGCGGGGCCGAGGCTTTGTAAGTGGGGATGACTCACCACATTGTACACAAAACCCACCCACCTGTGGCCTCAGCAAGGCTGAGGAAGAAGCCCATGAGAAGCCACGCTGGGTTGGGAGCAGAGAGAGAGAGAGACCAGACTCCGGTAGAGCTGAGAACGGGATGAGAGACAGAACCAGGAGCAGCGAACAGGAGGGACGGTGCTCTTTGGACCAACAGCGCACTGGGAGCTTTGCCCAAACACAGAAAACTGAAACTGCAGCCCCTCGTTTCCTACAGAAAGCTAAACAGAAGAATTTTAAAACAAAACAAGCCCTAAAGGATGCAGGTAGTTTCCACGAGATTCTTAAGCAGCCCGTAAGCGAGAGCCCACGGTAAACGTGTGGGGTGTAGGGCAGACGAATCTAGGGTCCGTTCCAGGGTCCTCTGTCTGCACCTCGGGGCGCCCTACTTAACTCCCCTACCCGCCAGTTCCCTTACATGTAAGAGGACAAGAAAAAGTATCGAGAACTCTAAATAAAACACCGCATCTAAGCCCTTAGCACGTAGCATGTGGCTGACATATGACAAGCACCCACTTCATGCTAGCTATTTTTATTACTGTAATTGTGTGTGTTTTATCAAGATTTTCAACAATAGTGAGGAAAGGCTTCTTTTCCCCAGACAGCCCTCGGACCTTCAAAGCGTTCCGTGTCTCGGACGCCCGTCGTGCCGGAGCTTCCGTGACCGTGTGCCCCGATGCCCACCGTGGGGCCACGACCCCAAAGGCAGCAGCCCGGTGACGAGGCTTCCTGGGGGAGTCTTCGCGGTGGGGGGGCCCGTCAGGTCCCGCGCTGTGAGTCCCAGCCCCGCTCTGGTGTGGGGACAGAGGTCGTCCTCACACACGTCTCGGTCAGAGGGGTAGGAGGAAGGAACGGGGATTAAGGACCCCGTGATGGGCTCCGCGCTCTGTGATTTACAGCCCGAATGTGGCTAAATCTCCATGACAACCCAGCTAGGCAGCACTGCGATCTCCCCTAGAAGCGAAGCCGAGACTAAGCCCGGGAACCTAAGAAGGGTCAGAATTTCGCAGAAGACAGAGCTGGCCCTGGATTCAGAAAGATCTGCCTGGCTCCCCCGCTGAGCTCCTTCTGGCTCGACACACTCTTCGCTCCTCGAGGCAGCTAATGCTCTGGCCGGGCGAGACCGGGAATGGCTCACAGGCTGAGCTGCGGGCTCCCCCGGGAGCTGAGCACTGAGACATGCCCAGCTGCCGGGGCACACGGAGGTGACAGCTAAAACTCAGGGCGGGAGGACCAGGGAAGTCTCCCTTAAAAAAAAAAAATATTTTAAAGGAAAAAGCTGAGTTTCCCTTAAAAAGAAAATGGTATAGTACATGCAATGGGCCCTTGGAGGCCTACAAATGCCATCCCCATGCAGGATGGCAGTGTTCCCCCCGGGAGCGGCTGACCTGGAGCGGCCTCCGTGAAGGGGACCAGGGCCCCGTGCCCTAGTTTTCCCATGTGCAGAAAGTGGGGGCAGCTCGCAGGGTCTGTGCCTGACTCTAAGACAACCTTGAAAATGAAATCAGTCAAAAGCCCACCCAGGGTGAAGGTGACACCTCTAATCTCATCCCGGGCTCCTCGTTACCGGCTGTCAGGGCTGGAAGAACACCCCCACGGCCACTGCAGGGCTCCGCGGGAGGCTGAGCACACAGCTCAGGTGCCCAAGGGCACGACCCTAGCACCTCAAAGAGACTGAGAAATGACCTGGGAAGAAAGGCGCCTGGCTTCGCGGACTCTCGGGGGCGGCTTTATGCCCAGCATCTAAGCCACCCGGGCAGAAGGGTCTTCCCGTGGGCAGACTGAAGCCCCACGTGGAGAGGGGCAGGGGCTCCCACTACGGCCCCCAACAGTGACCAGCCACCAGCTGTCTCCCACATCCCATTTGCAGGAGTTCCAATGAGCAATTTTGTTTCCCATTGGGGCGACTTATCAGCCTCCCCGACCCCACAATCTCACCCAGGGTGTCAGCTTGCTGCGCTCTGCTGGCCTGGGCCGCAGGCATAATCTGTCCAACGGGAATGACCTTATTTAAGCGATAGAATCTTATAGCTCAAATAACTGCAGGATGGCCTATCTGAACACGACAGATAACGTAGTCTCTGTCAACTACACCATGAACCAGTTTTCCACCTCATTTTTTTTTAGATCAGAAGTAAATGAAAAAGTGGAAGATCGCATAAGATCTTCACAAAAGCGGTGACTGAGTGCCTGCTCCGCGGGAGGCAACGCACACTGGCGGGAGGAGAGCTCTGGCCCCAGCCCAGGGGGAGTCGGTGGCCCACAGAGAAGGACACAGCTCACGGCAGACCAGCAGCATCGGGACAGCGCGCTCTCGGGGTTCGGAGAGACGCACAGAGCAACACTGTACATGGGGAGAAACACGGTCTCCAGCCTGAGTAGGGACAGACACGCGGTAGCTCTCGGGATGGTGACACCCAGCCGAGGGGTCCAATAAACCCAGTGCAATGTCACTCTAAGCCTTCCTTCTGGAAGAACAGACCCATCCATGGCCTGTTATTAAGAAACATGCCCTATGCTTGCAGATGTGTGCAGAAAATGTGCCTGAGAAACGGCTTGAGGCCAAAGCCCAGATCTGACGAGAAACTCTCGGGGCCACTTACTGCTGGTTCCATAAGAAAGAGTGGGCTCGGGGCACCTGGGCGGCTCTGTCGGTTGAGCGTCCTACTCCTGATCTCAGCTCAGGTCTCGATCTCAGGGTTGTGAGTCCAAGTCCTACACTGGGATCCCCACTGGGCATGGAGTCTACTTTTAAAAAAATGAAGAAAAGAAATAGGGGGCTCTTTTCAGCTAAGAACTTCTGGTGGCTTCTTGGGGGCTGTCATCAGGTCATCATGCACCCGGACTGACATGCCCCACGGAAACTATGTAGGAACAAGTAAGCCCTGGTCTGAGCGTAGCTGATCTCCGCTCCACCTATAGGCCCGTGGACCCGGCAATTGTTGGCACCCGTGGTGAGGAAGATGCGGCATTGATATTTGCATCCTAGAACGGACATGGGAAGAATTGAAATGACTCAGATTGCTTCTCGAAGGCACAGCAGCTCCTCACTCTCAGCCGAGGGAGGAAGCACTGTCCCGTGTTCGCGGCGGGAGATGGTGCATTTCACGTGGGGGCACAGCTGGCCGGAGCCTGCCCCTTCCAGGCTCGGCAGCCACGACATGCATCCTCGACACAGCTAGACTTTGCCATAAGGTCGCAGTTGGCCAGGAGGACCACTCTGAGGGTGTCCAGCCAGCTGGCCTTGATGTCCTGCCATCCCGGGGCGCCCCTCACACGGACCGCCCATCACACACCTTTTCACCTCTAGCCAGCCCACTGCTGCACAGAACCCGCTCCCCCCACCTTTGCTGGGGGCCCCTCTGCCATCCGATCACCACCCACAATTTGCAGTGGACGAAAGTCAGAGCCAGCAGCCACCCTGACCGGTGGGCAGCTCTTGCCAGGCCACCCCCCAAGCCACTCCATCCCCAAAGGCACAGGCGACAGGAGACCATGCAGAGTTCCCTTCTCACAGAGCTGCAGGGCCTGGGTGAAGGTACAGCCACCTCCGGATCTGTGGGCTGCCTTTCCAGAACGCCAGGGGGAAATGCCAGGAGGGTGTGTCTGCTTCCCGGGCCACTCCGGAGCCGGACAGAGCCAGACAGCAGAGCTGCGGCAGAGCGCATGGTCTCTCCATCGTGATCCCGTCTCAGGACGGTACCCCAGCTCCTCTGCAGGACCCGCCCTGACACTGAAGACAGTCGGTCCCCCCACCCTCAGCCCCCTGTGCAGCCCACTGCTGCACAGAACCCGCTCCCCCCACCTCGGTGCTTTGCATCTGCTTCTCCTGACCGCTCTACGGAAGCGACGTCCATCCCGCCTCCGGGGCCAGCCTGAACGTTGATCGCCTCACGGTAACAACTCCCCTGCCACCCGCAGAGAGGTCCTCTGGCTGACTCCGTGGGCCCTGGTGCCACACAGCGCCGCCCTTCGGCAGCACGAGACCATGGCGGTCTCATCCTGGTCTCAGGTACCTGCTCTGTGCTCTGGCCTGTGCCCAACACACAGAGATGCTCAACAGATGGAAACAAATCACTGGAGAGGGTGAGCAGTGAGTGGCCGCCTGCAAACCTCTGTGTGCGCTGGAGGGCGGGGCGAGGGGGTGGCTGGAAGGGCACAGTCGCCCCTCCTTCCAGAATTGCGGGAGGGACACCCACTCCCCACAGAGCCCCTGTAGGAAGCACACAGACCCGGACCTGGGCTCGTCCGAGGAGCAGAACCCGGAACCCTGCACAGCATGGGACCGTCAGAAAAGCAGGATCCCCATTTCGAGCCTGGTCTCCATCTCAAAGGCATCAGACTCGCAGTTAGTTTTAATAGGGCCCGGGACTGGGTGTTTAGACACTCCTCTCAACATCAGAAACGAGCTAAGCACTTGCTCCCTGACTTAATGAAACGGAGCCGAAGAGAAGCTCAGTCCTGAGGATGGAGAACTCTCGGCTCCGTGATCATTCAGACGTGATCCAGGCTGAGGCTCACTTTCCGCCGAAAAGGACTGGCAAGCAAATCGGTGGTGGTGGAGGAGGATTTCACCACTTGCTCCTGGGGGGCACGGCCCGGTTTGCTGGCTGCCATACCCCTGAAATCGTGAACAAGGTTTCCTGAACAAGGCAACTTCTCCAAACCTCTGGCATGCTCCATCAGACACTGCTGGGTGTTATACCAGGAACTGTGTTTCTCTGGGGCAGGAGGGAAGGCAGGCGTGCACCCTCCACGTAGGGCCGGGAACCCACGGTCGGGGTCGCTGCTACTCACTGGGACGGCCCTGGGACTGGCGGTGTGCCTGGACGTCCGCACACCCTTCAGGCCCTTCCCGTGACCTCGCTGGGTCTCCGCGGTGACGCGGCCGGACAGGGAGAGCGCATCTTTATCCTTGTTTAGTACACAGGAGAACGAGGTCTGAGCCAGTCACGGGGCTCCCTCAAGGTCGCGCAGCCGGTTCAAAGGCGCAGCTGGACCCGGCCTCGTCCCCCTCCGCAGCCTCATCCCCGCTGCTGCTCAGACTTCCCACCGAAGCCAGAGAGCCGGGGCTCCCAGAGCAGCCACCCGCCCGCTCGCCGACTCGCTGGCTCGGATCAGCGAGATGCTCTCCATGCGTGGTGGACTACAGCGAAGCGAAATATAAATGTTGGACTGGCACCCCCTGAGTTTACGCAGTAGCCACAAAACCCAGCACCGACCACAGGAGCCGGTGGGGCTCGTCTCCTTCTGTTGGGGCCAAGCCGGTCGGCCCAGGCCCTGGAGGAGCCGCGTGGGCGGGCCTGACGATGACCAGGCACACATTCCAACAGGAGCCTTCCAAGGATGAAAGGGAAGAAAAGATTTGTCAGGGTTGCAGGCTGTCGCCATGGCAGGTGGGCTGAATCTTCCAGATTCCCGTGAAGCCCCGGAAAGCACTTACTGGAAATGGGGGTGCATTGTCACTTTGGTGCTCATTGAAGTCCACACCACAGCTTGGTGACCGGATGGGGCTGGGGGCCCCTCTGCCATCCGATCACCACCCACAATTTGCAGTGGACGAAAGTCAGAGCCAGCAGGCGTGGGCACCTCGCTCCTCAGGGTGAGGACCCAGAGCCCAGGCTGGAAAGGCATCTGCTTGAGCTTCCTATTAGACCAGGGAGGACTCAGGGAGAATGTGAACCCCAACAGGCACAGAGAGGGCCTGGTGTGCTTATTATCCAGAAATTACTTATCCCTTCCTTCCCCTCCATATCCATGAAAAACCTGGTGTTCCTTAACCCAAATTAGAACAAATTGTACGCCTGTGGTTGGCTGGAGTCGTGGTTACCAGGGAAATGCTCATCTTTCATCTCCACGAGTATTTCCTCCGTGCTCAGAGACACATAAAGTCCAGGGTTTGCCTACATGGCCATGGACATGGATGAAAACTCTTGACATTTTCCACCTAAAACACAGAACTAAGAAGAGCCGAAATTATATTACATACTCTCCTTCACCCCGCCAGGGGAAGAGGACATCTCCCAGCCCCACCGATTCTGGACATGACCATGGCTTTGCTTTGGCCGGCAGGACCTGTGCAAATACACAGCTTGTGCGTTCAAGCAGACATCTGAACGTGCTTGTGTGGTTTGGCTGGACTCTTGTCCAACACTCCACTGCAGGAAGAGCATGCAGGGCGACCCACAGCCTGGCACAGAGACATCGGAACCTACCACAAACCCCAAATGACAACTGGCTCCATGTTGGTGAGCTTCCTGGTCTCAGCATCACCCACAGGGAGCGCTGACTGCATCACATAGGCGTGCCTGGCTCCCCCAAAGATCCTCCCAAAAGTGCCATCATCTAAACATGGTGCAAGTCTGGTTGCAAATAACAGGCTTGGAATCATCTGGAATAATGGAAAAGATAATCTGTGCATTTTACTAAACCGAGCTGCCTTGAATGCCTCATCCAGGAGAGAGAATTGAAACCAGAGAAAGACCCATAGCAGATTTGGCAATTTTCAATGGAAGCTGCCAGGACACAAAAAAAGTACACAAACTCCAGAATTTCCACTTTGGGGGGCAAGGGAGAGAGAAAGTCATTTAATTTAGAGCAAGTTTATTTCCCAAGGGCATCACTCTACAAAATGTGGTAAATTGATGCTGGTAATGAGACTACAGACTTTACATCATGGTCCACACTCTAATTTTGAAGAGACAGAAATTATAAAATTATGCTAGATTGTGTTTTTTAAATTATGCTTAAAATAGTTCATTTCAGTAAACTTGGATAATGTATTTGTTCAAAGTATCTTCTTCCTTGCTGATGCTGGGTAAGGGCAGAGTCCCGCACGGCAGTGAAGGCTCTTCTCACAAAGTCTTTGATCTGGACTCCAGTCTTATGCTCCTGCTCTTGGGGAGGGTGGCAGGGATTTCCCAGGGAAACATTTCAAGGACTGAGAACGGCTTCTCATTTTCACTGAGGCGTCTCTCCCTCCTTTCCCTCCTCTCTTCCTAGCTCTGAGGTCACGGTATTTCATAGATGGGCACCTTGCTACACCTCCAGCTCAGACCACCCAGGTGTCCTTTTTTTTAAAGATTTTATTTATTTATTTATTTATTTGAGAGCGAGAGAGCACAAGCAGCGGGAGAGGCAGAGGGAGCGGGAGAAGCAGGCTCTCCACTGAGCCAGGAGCCCGATGCAGGACTCGATCCCAGGACCCTGAGACCACGACCTGAGCCGAAGGCAGACGCTTAACCCACAGAGCCACCCAGGCACTCCACCACCCAGGTGTCTTACCCGGCACTACTGACATGTTGGGGTAGGTGACTTTTTGTGGGGGACTGTCCTGTGCATTGTGGGGTGCTTAGCTGCATCCCAGGATGCTCCCCACCAAATGACAGTAGCATCCCACAAACTGGGACAACCAAACATACCTCTAGATGTTGCCAAATGTCCCTGAAGGGCAAAATCACAACTGGCTGAGAACCAAAATATATTGAACTCTTGAAGCAATTTATCAAGCTGACTTGATACGTTTTCCAAATTTTAACCAATAAAAAACCTGTATCAAAACACCCAGGGCAGGTTGCTAACAGTTTTCTAGACTCAATCCCAGATGTACTTCACTAATCCCTGGAAGTAAGAGCCTGGCATCTACACCGAATGGAAAAGCCCCACAGTGGGTCAGTATGCCTGCCGCTTTGGTGACGACGGCACTGGCAGAGATGGCAGGGGTTACCCTTGGTCAGGGGTCATCATCACTCCCCATAGGGGAACCAAGATGGCAGGAGCGGGGATACCTTCACGAAGGAGCATGTTCTATCTCCCTTCTGCTGTGGGCCAGGCCAGTGGACTGCTCGTGGTGACAAGTACAACACTGTGGGTCAGGAGGCAAAGAGGGGAAACAAAGGTGAGCAGAATTTCTAGGCCATTCTGGAGGGGCGTGGGTGCTTTCCTTCATTTATAAGAGTGCTCACCTCAAAGGTCTGGTTTCAAAGATACTTAGAACACTCAACATTGGCTGGGAAGGAAATTATATCAGGATGTTCTCTGCCACAACAAACAAAAGACTTACCAAAGGAAAAAAAAAAGGCAATGCATAAAATATAAAACTATAAAGCTCAGTAATTATTTAATGTAACAAAAATGCTGGTCGCATTTCAAGTCTAGGGTTAAGTGTGTGAGTACCTCAACCATGCTCTGAAGGACACAAGTTCTTTCTTCCACCTATGATGTAAGGCCTATCCCCCCAGGATGGCCCTGCTGGAGGTGGCAGGGAGTCCACAGCAGTTCCAGTTACCACTGTAGATGGCAACATCCAGAAAGCAAAAAGGGGGCACTGGTACCTTGGCACCTTCTTTAATCTTCAGTGAGAGCCCTACACAGATGTCTGCTAGTGCTCTGCCCCTCTCGGCCAGATTTCCTTACAAACCTAAGTCTAAAGCCCCCTCTGGCAGAAGGAAGGGTATCAGCTGTGGCTGACTTAGACCACCATGATTCACCCCTAGAGCTGGAGAGGAGTCTTTCTACCCCAGAGGATGAAGCCAATGCAGGCTTTCACCAAACTAGGGATCTGTAAGCAAGAGAGGATAAGGATATTAGCCATGGGGCTGAATCAACAGAGTCTGGAGCAGAGACCAGCTGTCTTGCTGTCTGGCTTCACATAGTCTCCCACCTCATCCCCAGCACATTTCCATTTATATACACAGATGCTGGTCATCTGGGAGGTATGTGATCTTCCCAGGGATTGTGCAGCTAGTAACTGAGCCAGAGCTAAGCTGTGAGTTCAGGTCTGACCAGCTGCAAATCCCATGCCTTGTTATCAGCCAGAGTATGGTCCAGAGTACAGCAGGCACACACCGTAAGTGGGGAGGGACACATGGATTTGTTTTTATTTTGATGATTATGAATTTACTTGAAAATTTATCCCCCCCTGAAAAAAAAAAACAGTAATTAGCAGGTCAAACTCCCATAGATAGTATTGCTTTAGCCTAGGATTAGTTTTTAAAACTTAATTTTCAGAAAGATATTAGACAATAGAACTGGTGATATATGGATGTAAGAAAATGGGAAAATGACATGCAGATAAACACCAGGGAAGCCCAGCTCTCTGCTTCCAGGACAGGAGACGTACTGACCTCAGGTCACAGAAAGACATGACTAAATAAGTCATTTTCTGATTTAATTCTCAGCAGGGGAGAAAGGAGAATGCATTAATCTATCAGTGGATGGATGGATACACTGACCTGGGTCCCAAGGAGACAGTCTGCCCTCGGGAGATTCACAAGGATGTTGGACATTGAGGGGACCCGGGGAGGAGGAATCAGAGAGATGCCAAACCAGTAGTCCTTTGAGAAAGTGAGTTCTCTGGCCTGTTGCTCAAAGGTGACCTCATCTATAGGCTGCTGTTCATGGAGACACATCATGAAGATAATGACTCCAGTTCCACTCTCCACTCTGCCTGGAACCAGGTCCCATTTCTGCAGACCTGCCCTGACCTGGACACCTTTCTCCACCAGCCCACTTACTCAGTCATCAAACCCGAGATGTGCTAAACTGGGGGAGAAACCTGAGTTTCCCTTCCCTGCTCCTTACTTATTCAGGAGGCAGTTGAGCTGAAGGTTATAATACCAACATACATGGTCATCATCTGAACATTTATTCTACGCCACTCAGATGTCCAACCCCCGAACATCCTCCAGTTATGATTCTGAGGTTCCTTTGTTTACATCATCAGCTTCCAGGCCCAGGGGCGACTGCCCTCGGGTGTGAGCAAACACGTCCCGTCTTCTGGGAGCACTGGGCCTGGGAGTCCTAAGGCACTTTGCCGACCTCCTTTTCCAGTGTGGTAAGCGCATCTGGGGAAGGTCTATGCATCCAGGTCCGCATTCCAGGGACTCTGTGGAAGGCCCTAAGTGAGGGTCGGGTGGGCCAGGGGCAGGCGGCTCTGGATTCTCAGATCAACTCCGTGGCTCAGTGTGGATTCTGCCCCTCTGTCGTTGACCAGCCATATTACATGTCATTGTACGTGATGTTCCTCTATTGTGTTTTGCCACATAATATGCTGATTGGACTCAAAACAACAGCTGATTTTGGATGAAAACACTCTTGTATTTTCAGATGAAATAATATTAATTTGGACAGTGAGCATCTGATCAGAATTCCTTGTAAATATTTAGATCAAGTGCCTAGGGAAGAAAGAGACCCAGTTAATTGTAATTAATCATGGATAATTCATTACTTACAGTATACATCTCGGCTGGAGCTCCATTGGGCTCAGAATCTTGAAGAGGCTGCGGCCTCAGAGCTAAACCTGACTACAGAAGGCAGTGTCTCGTTGGGTGCTGTCTGACAATGACAGATAGAAATGCAGGGACGGGCACGCTCCCCTGGCCCCGGCGGAGGGCGAATGAGAACCAATCATCGTCGTGAGTGGGTTGTAACTCATTTTGAGATGCAGCTCGATGCGCAGAGGTGAACAAAGGACCAGGCTGCAGCCGCCAGAATGTCTCCCCTCCGATCTTCCCTTTCTGCTGAGTCTTCAGAAGGGCTGCTTCACCTCCAGGACCTCTGGCTCTCCCTGCCCACACAAGGAGGCTCTGGGCAGTGGCAGGACTGAGCGTCATCATCCTTGGTGCAGAGGCATGTAATTTATTAAAGGCAAGAGTGACAGGTCTGAAAAGCATTGTCCCCAGTGGCTGAAGGAAGAAGACCCTATGAGTGTGGTCATCACATCGGTGGATAGCTGAGGGGAGGCCTGCAGCCACTCAGAGGGGGTGCGGGGTACCGTGGAGGGATGACGCCATGCTCCACAGGAAGACCTGCAGGAGCCAAGGGGTCTCCCAGAGAAGTCTCAGTGGAAGGAAGCATGGTGTTGCTTTAGGCGTGAAAGGGGGGAAACCATGGGAAGCATGGCTGGAGGGTTGAAGCTGGAGGACCACCAGAAACCTTTCCTCTGCCCTCATCTCCCTATTTGGACTGACACTGCAGCAAGCTCCCCTCCCTCCATCCATCTGGTGCAGAGCATCAACCCCTTGCTTGGGACCCGGCGACAGCCTTCATTCAGCTCTCCCGAGCTCTGTCTCCTCTTCCAATCCACGTACACAGCTGCCCAGTTACTAACATGCAAACCTCATCGCCATTCACTCCTTAAAAACTCTTCCATCACTTCCAATCACCTATAATAAGAAGTCCCAGCCCCCCGTTTAGGCTTCCAGAGAAGGTCTTTGAACCCCATGCCTCCCCCGCTCTGTACTCTACACGTCACCACCATCGCCACCCCCTGGCTGCACCTGACTCTGAGTCACTACCAGGGGCTCACAAGTGCACACCTTGTATGAGATCGATCCTCCTTATTCTGGACTCCAGATTTACAAATTTGCTTGCTCGCCAAAATCTGGTGGCCGCCCCACTGTCAATACATGACCTCCGTGGTCATTCTCTGAGATAGCAGGGAGGCAACGAATGTGAGTGGCCTGACATGCACGTAGAGGGAGCAAGATGGTCTTCGGCTTCCTGCTCCAGCTCTCGTCTTGCAAACAAGTGTGCTTTTGTGACCTATTTAGTGCTATGGTTTCCACATTTTTGTGCTTTCCATTGACGATTTCATGATTTTAAATGGCCCCGTGTCATGCTGGAATGCCTCCTGGCGCTCCTGAGTGCAAGAGGCCATGTGTGTCTGTGAGGTGATCTCATTCAGACTCGAGTTGCATGCCGTTGGCGTGAGCTCGTGGTGAATCAGTCAACAGTCAGTGTAAACAGACACACATGAGACAAAGCTGCGTGTTGTCGAGTCAGTGCAAACAGTGTGACAGGAGTTTGCTGGAATCTGTGACATGTCGGCTTGGCTGGACCACGCTGCCCCAGTGTGGGGTTCAGCATCACTCTAGATGGTTCTGGGACGATGTTTCTGGATGAGATTAACATTTAGACCCATGGACTGAGTAGAGCAGATTGCCCTCCCTGGCGTGGGTGGGCCTCATCCAATCAGTGGAAGGCCTGAACAGAACAAAGACTGACCTCCCCAGCAGGAGGGATTCTACAGCTCTCAGACGTTACCGGCAGCTTTCCCGGGGCTCCAGCCTGACAGCACAACCTGCAGACTGTGGATGTGACTCCGTAATCTTGTGAGCCAATTCCTTAAAATAAATCTCATTCTCTATGCATGTGTGTGTATGTGCACATCCTACTGATTTGTTTCTCTGGAGAACCCTGATTACTGCACCAACCCCGTGTTTCCCCAGGAGCAACGGTTCAGTTTGTGGCAACTTCACGGAATGCAACGCCCGTGGTGTCCTCCCTAACTTGGCCCCACCCCCGCTTGCCCACCGACCTGTTGTTACTCAGGTCATAGGAGCAGATGAGGCTCAGTGAAGGTGCGCTGCGTGGCTTGCACACTCAGAACAGATGAGGCTTGGCGAAAGCACGCTGCGTGGCTTGCACACTGAGCAGATGAGGCTCATTGAAGGCACGTTGTGTGGCTTGCACACTCAGAGCAGATGAGACTCAGTGACTCACGCTGCATGGCTTGCACACCTGGAGCAGATGAGACTCAGTGAAGGTGTGCTGCGTGGCTTGCATACTCAGAGCAGATGAGGCTCAGTGAAGGTGCGCTGCGTGGCTTGGACACCAGAAGACGTTGTTAAAACCTGCACGTATCTGGGCTAAGATGGCCAAGGACTGGAGCATTTCAAGGGTAACCAGCACGGGGTCTCCGGTGGTACCGCTGTGTGCCTCCTCCCTGATGCCTCTTGCTGTGGAGCCACAGAACAGGGGGCTGGAGAGAAGACCCGGAGTCAGTGAGCTGTGAAACCCTCAAGTGCAGTGAAGAGCGAACGTCGAGGCAACAGGATTTGGTTCACTTGCTCCTTAAAGTCACAATCAGGAACCATTCCAGCTGTCCCCAGATGCAGTGTCATCCGGAGCAGTGGAGAGTGCCCTCCCAGAGGAGAGGGGATGGGTGCGGACTTTCCAAGTCCCCGGGTCCCTCCCAACCCTGAGACCAGAGTCATCTCCCTGCTCCTTCAAGGCGGTCCCTGCCCCTGTCGGAGCCTCAGAGCGGGACTGCAGCAAGCCTGAGCCACGTGGTGGCAGGAACCGGCGCCTCAGAGGAGAGAGACCCATGTGGCCGCCACAGCCCTGGCTGGCTCGCTGCCCCAGTCACAGCTCCCAGCGGGGCCGGGGAGACGGCCAGGGCCTCAGCGCTCACCCAGCCCCCGGCGGGGCACTTAGACAAAGTGCAAGCGACATGGCCAACCTGGCCATTCCACCCACGTGTGCTGTTTTTACCTCCCTGACTCATTCCATCCTCTGGGGCCAAAACTTACGTTGACATCGAGGACGATTTTACGTGGGCAGTGACGAGATGTGACAGAGTTCAAAGGTTGTAACGAAAAGGTGGAAAAGTAGCCAGACACAGGTTCTAATCCCAGACCGAACATGTAACATCTGTGAGTGTATACAATTAGTTCATCTCTCTGCCCTCAGTGCCCCGTCTATAAAACACACGGGCGCGGGGTGCACTGGGGTGCAAAGACCGCCTCATACGCTGAACTATCATGAAACTCCATACGGGTGTCTGTTCACTAGTGAGAATGCAACCACGTTGCCTGCCTGCAGAGAGCCGTCCCTCAGCATCCCTGTCACAGCTGCAGGCTCATCCCAAGGCCGCTGGTCCACCCACAGACCCACCCCTGCCACATTCTCCATCCTCGTGGGAAGGAAGCCGAGGGCACAGTTCGTCCTGCATTTTTACATGGAGACCAGCATCTGTCAGAGTTCTTCGGCTTAATTCACACCTGGTCAAATTAATAAGCATGTTGGGAGTTTGGCATCTTGGTCTTCAACACTTTTAAGAATTCAGATGTCAGATATTTTTTGCATTTAAGAAGTCTTGTTCAATAAATTAGCTCTAAGGCTGGACTCTGAAAAATAAAATCTCAAGAACATTCCATTTGTTTGTAACTTTTCCTCTGCCAACTAGTAGACTCCAAATGGAGGTGATGACTTATACCCCAAGAGTGGTATTTGTTATAATGCTTCCCACTAGAAATCACTGGTTTCTGAGTGATATTGGTAAAAAATAATCATAATAATGATCAAGGTCATTACTTTGAGAAGTGAATGGCTGTTGGTAAAACTGAAACAGCAGATAGTCTTCAATGACATTGAAGTAAAACTTTATTCCAGCTCTGAGTAATTTTCATCGGATGCCCACTGTGGAGAGATCGCCTGCAGAAAGCACCTGTCCTGTAGACACCTACACTTTCAGCTAAATCCACCTGCACCACTTATTAAGAATACGACCTTGAAAGTATTGCTTATCCACTCGAGCTTGCTTCCTGTCTTGAAAAAACATGGGGTCAATACCTTCACAGAGAGACTGGTGAGCTTGAAAGCACTTATCAAAAGTAGGGTTCCAAGCTTCAAGGCTGGCACATCCTGGCACACCCGAAGAGAATTTATACCCCTTCTTCACGCCGAAAGTGGAGAAACCTCTATAAAAACAAAGTCACCATACCTACTGCCTTAGGGCTCCAAAGAATAGAAATGTCTCCTAAAAGTGTAGATGGTGATGCTGATCTTACAGGGGCGGGGGGTCCATGGCCAGAGTGCCAGGGAAAAGTGAGAGGAACCAGGTGCTTGCACTGGATTAACCTCCTGTGGGATCACCTGTGTGGACAGCAGAGTAGCTCAGAGGAGTCAGGGTGTCCTGATGGGTGAGGATTGCAGAAACACCATGTCTGGGTTTGAGCACTGATTCTACCGCTAACTAGCTGGTAATCTTCGGCAGGTTACCTAACTGTGCCTACACCTGAATTTTCTCATAGAATTTCTGAAAAGATTAAATCAGTGTAAACATGGATGGTGCTTAGAGAGAACATGCTAAGATCTCAGCTGACATGAGCTACGTGTCTGCTTCAGGAATGAGTAGACTACAGCCACTTGCCTGCTCATAGCAAGTTACTGGAACACAGCCCTGCTCTTTTGTTCACTTGTGCGGGGGGCAGGTCTCACAGCCAAACAGAAGAACTGAGTGATTGATACAGAGATCACATGCCCACAAACCCAGAATATTTAATATCTGGCCCATTATTGAAAAAGTTTATTGATCCCTTGAGATGGTTAATTTTATGTGTCAACTTGACTGGGCTAAGTGTGTCCAGATGTTTGGTCAAACATTATTCTGGATGCTTCTATAAGGGGGTCTTTGGATTACCTTAGCATTTAAGTTGATAGAGTAAATCAGATTGCTCTCCCCACAATGTGGGTGGGCCTCATCCAATCAGTCGAGGAACTGAATGGGAGAAAGAGAGGAACCCTCCCCTGAATACGAAAGAATTCTGCAGCAAATGCCTCTAGACTTCATCTGTGACATGGACTCTCCCTGGGCCTTCAGCCGGCTGGCCCAACCTGCACGTGAGGCTTGCCATCCTCCATAATTGCACGATCCAACTCCATATCTATGTCATTGGTTTTGTTTCTCTGGAGAACCTTTCTTCAATATATCATGCCTCTGTTCCCATTCACAGTGAGGGCTCAGGATGTTGGAATGGAGCCCTGAGATTGTCGTGAAGGAACTGTCATCTCTCAGGACCTCCTGGACAAGCAGACACGAGGCCACTGCCGCCCTGAAGGACAGAGTCCCATGTGGGCTGGACTCAAGGACAGAGGAGGGAGGGGCTCCTGGTTGTCCCCACACGTGACCTAAACACCAAGGATTTTATGCCCTCCGGGTCCCACCTGCTTTCTCTCTCTCAGTCTTTGGGGGGAGGAATTAAAATTTGAGGCCTTCAACATTCTTAATCAGTTTGTTTAATTATCACATTAACACTTCCCACTTTTTATAAAAAGTATTTTAGTTTTTATCATCTTTTGTGCCATTATTCCAATTAATTGTGTTGGGAAATGCTGAGCCTGAGCTTCAAAGAATAAGGTGCTACTTTTTGAAGTGGTGTTGTTTGATAATAGAGTCTTCTCAGATTTCAGCATCTGGAAACGGGTTGAAACATAAAATCTTATATGTTTACACATGCATCACTATAGAGAGTACATTGTGCATGTAAGCGAACAGATGTGACATGCATGTGTTACTGTATTTCTAGCTGACATCTGGAAATACCCATTGATATTTGTTATCATTTCTCTTTAACAACAATCATAAGATTGAGGTCTCACTGGGATCTCCTTCAGAGATCACTTGGCGTCATGGAGTGACGCTAGGAACCACTTAATGAACAAGCAAGCTGCCAGAGGTACAGTTCAGAGCACAGTGGCGGTTCCGATCTCACCTCGTGGCAGAACCTGGGGGGCCAACAGGCCAGGAGAGCATGGCCCGTGGGGTCTGCAGCTGAGGTGACTCAGTTGCCTTCAACAAGTGGCCCCCACGGTGGCCCAGGCCCTGTCTCCATGGCAGCAGGACGACAGAGGACGTGTGGGGGCCCCACCTGGCTGCCATGAAGCCGCTCACGTTCCATGCGCCAACACGAAGTCACACCATCTCACCTCATTGCAAGAGAGTCTGAGAAACATGGCCCAGTTGCGCCTGGAAGAACACACCATGAATTTTGGGGAGTGGCCAGAAATCTCTACCAGAGTTGCTCAGCCGAACCGGGGAGAGAGAAAACTCCCTGTAATCTAATCAGAGGTGGGCAGGGTATCTTCATGATGCAGAGGAGGACTTACTGAATACTCACACAGCCCTAGGAGACACGTCGATCAACATGAGTATCCCGCCGGCGGTAATGTGGAGGC
The DNA here is from genome assembly GCF_011800145.1 of Mirounga leonina. Lineage (NCBI taxonomy): Eukaryota > Metazoa > Chordata > Mammalia > Carnivora > Phocidae > Mirounga > Mirounga leonina. The sequence continues at coordinate 1,561,007 of NW_023270274.1, forward strand.
TGAGCAAGTGAATTTAGGGGCTCTACCACGCTTCAAGGTGTCACTGCAAACAATGGTGACCCCAAAAGCTTCGGGATGGAATCCATGCGTGTGCTTGTTCGTTATGGACAGGCGGCTCCGTGGCAGAGACGGAGGGCGGCCTTCCAGCAGCTCTTCTCGCCGCCGACAGCCGGAGAAGTGACCCCAGACCAGTGGCAAGCCCCTGTCCGAGGGCCGGACACACCAGGCAGCATCAGGGCAGCGGCGCTCAGAGGGAGAGTCAGAGGCAGTGACGAGAAGGGAGGAAGGGGGGAAACGTGGGGTCAAGAACCTGGGTTTGAACCCCACTTCTTCCACTGCGTTTCTTCCATCATTATCCACTCAACAAGCATCCGTGGTCAAACGGACACCACGGTGCTTCCGAAAGTCAAGTCAAGATCCCTGTTCTCTTGAGCTTCTGTTGCAGTGAGAAGACAGGGAGTAATAAAGCAAACAAGGGGAAGGTCAGGCTACCTGGTCTCACGGAGGACAGGCCGGGTTTGTGAGCATGCATAGTCTCTGCCGGCCCGCCATCCACTCTCCACGTCTGCGTGCCCCTTCAGATGCCCAGCCCTCCCTCCCTCAGTCCATGCGCACTGGCCCCAGGCCCTGGTGTTGGCCACTCAGAGCCCGGCATCCTTTCATCCGAGGAGCTCCATTCCAGGACAATGCAGGCCACAGCCAGGCCAGCAGGACTCCCAGGGGGGATCTTTCCCTAGGATGCGGCGGGGGGGGAGGGGCTCTTTACACCATTTGCTAATCATGGGCAATGCGAACCTGAAGCTACGGACAGCCGCTGGTCCTCAGCACGTGGAGAGAACCCCTGTATCAGGAAGAGAGCAGGCAGGCGATGTGGGGACCAGCAGATGAGTCTCTCCGTGTGGCTATGCCGGACACCAGTCTTTCTCCCACTCCCCACTCATGGGAGCCAGCGAATTCCCATTTTCCTTTAAGCCACTTTGGGTTGTGGTTTTGTAATTTGTGAGCGAGAAGCTTCTAATATCTCAGCAAGGGAAGGAGGTGGGCAGAGAGTGGAGACAAACAAGAAGCTGTGGTCTCGGAGGGCCTCCGGGAATGACAGCCTCCAGGAGGGGACGTTCGCTCTGGGCCACGTGACGAGCTGGAAAGAGAAAATTCCAGGAAGGATCCCCAGCAGCAAGCCCAGGAGTTAGGAGAAAGCCTGGGGACCCGCGGAACAGCAAGGCGCCCAGCAGTGAGCAAGGAGCCGGGGAAGCAGGCAAGGGCTCCCATTCATTCTGGGGGCAGAGCAGTCACCTGGCAGGTGTTGACCGACTGGTGACAGAGCTCACTCATGCCATGGAAGGGTCGGCATGACGAGCAGATACAAGAAAACTGCTTCCAAGCCTGGACAGCAGCCGAGCAAGGGCAGATGCCGCCTTGGGTTTGGACCGGGCGCGGAGGGGCATCCTGGGGACGCAAAGTTGAAGCACTCGCCTGTCCCTTCTGCAAGACCCGTTTTTTTAAAAGTCGCCGGTCCTCAGTTTGTGCTGACTTCCTTCAGATGCTTTTGTTAGTTGCCATTGTTCTCCTGCAAGAATTTCACATCTAATTCCAAAAACAAAATAATAAGTATGCACCAAAAGCTTTGCAGAACTGTATAATTAACCACTTCAGCAAGTGTTTTCCCTTTATAGATTTCTTAAAACTTTTCTGGGATTTTTTTAAGTTCTTTTGTAATAATAATAATAAATTTAAAAAGTTATTTTTAACCAAATGTAAACACTGGTCATTCTATCGGTTCAGAGAGAGTATTTTTAGACAAGTCACAGTGATTTACCCAGGGAAGCATCTCACTGGATGCTGAGACAAGACAGAGCCTGCTGGTGCGGATCCACACTTACTCCTTAAAAAGCGGCCACCTGCCTGGCCCGCGTGATCACCGCTCCCCTGAAACTCCCCCAGAAGTGACTAGCGCGAGTCTGTGCCTCCAAGGACCACGGGAGAAGCTATGGCAGGAAGCTAAGCGCCTTGGCAAAGCGCTACTTTCATAAAAGCCATTATCTGCTCATGGCAGAAAATACAGGAAATACAGAAAAAAGCATAAAGAAGAAAATGCAAAATACCCATGACCCCCCAAAACCCCAAAGTAACAGTAAGCCTTCTGAGTCTCACCGCCTCTGACTCATGTGGGAGTGAAGGTGTCCTACTAATCCACCATCACACTAAACGGGGTCACATTCGAATGTGTAGCCCACGTCTTCCGGGGTGGGGGACCAGCTCACGGCGGTGCCCCTGCTTGGGGGCCCTGACCTCCCCCCAACCAGGGACATGAGTCTCAAAGACACTCTGTGCCTGTGGCCCTGAGCGGGGCCACATCAGCTGCTCTCCCTGGGCAGCTCTTACTGGGGCCCTGCTGTGGCAGGAGCCTCCTTCGGCTACACCCGCGGAGCACCAAAGAAGGCCAGTCATAGGGAGAGAGGGACACGTGGACAGAAGGGGGGCAGAGGTGAGGGACGCCCAGCTGGGGGGCCATGGGTCCGACCGCCCTCCTGTTACTTTCCCAGGTCTGGGCGCCCGCGTTGGCTGCCCCGGGCCCCGTCTGTGGCAGTCTGAGTGTCCAACTCTCCACAGCCAGGGGAGGGTGGGAGCACAGGCTGGGGAGAGGCCGAGCCGGTAAGGAGGCCTTGCGCCTGCTGCCGACAACGTCCAGGTGCAGCCACTCCTCGAGGATCCAGATGTGGGAGCTCAATGCCTCCAGGAACCCGCGTGTGTGCCTCCGTCACCTCCACCTTCCCGCCAGGGAAATCCGCGCGGCGGCCCGTCCCAGGGCCTGTCCCCTGAGCATTTCACTGCACCTCTAACAGCAACTCCGCCAACAGACACGGGGCTGGAAGGGACGGTCTGTGCGCTGGAATGTCCCCTTCCTCTCCCTCGTCTAGAGCTGGCTGCACTATCCACTATCCGCCCAGTCAGAAGCTTCCAGATGCATTACCACTCTGAGCCAGGCCCCATCCTAGATGCAGAAAGTGGAGATAAAGATGTCCCTCGCCCCTGGGGAGCAGGGCCGAGGGGGAGGCGGGCTGGTGGATGCTTGCCGTGGCGGGAGGGCTGGGGCTGGGGCTGGAAGCAGGGGACCGAGGGGAGGGAGGCTCAGCCAGTTGAGCCCTGGACCCCGCTGCCCGGAAGGCCCGGCTGAGCATGTGTGTGCAGGCCCGCACCTCTTGGCCACGGGTCCCCCACGTGCTGGGCAAGGAACGGCCACCACCCCACAGCCCCCAATAGCCCTTGGGGTGTTTCCCTCCCAAGTCCGTTGAGGGAGGTCTCTGGGCACACCCTTCCTGTCCTGGCCTGACCCCTCCTCCTTCAGCCTGGCCCAGATTCCCTCAGCGACAGCCCAGGGAGCCCCGAGGGACAAACCCCATGCCTGCGTTGCCTGTAAACAGCCCTCCTGCTTGAGTCTCTAAGAAATATGCTTAACATCATATTCCATGTTCTCGAAATTTCATGTTTACAAGGCTGTTTTGGCAAGAGCATAATGCAGGCTGACCAGGACCCAAGCCTGAAACTCCGCTCTGATGCACCTTTAATGCTAACATTACCCCGAGAACAGAGCCATGGCGAACGGTCGTGCTGACTGTCGCATTTCTGGGGGGTTTGGTGAGAGATGCAGACATTTCCTGGAGGGAAGGAGCCCACACCCTCTGGGGCTGCCAGCTGAGCGGCTTCTATCCACACCTGGGTCCTGGTTACCTCCGTCCAGCATCCAGCAGGGTATTTGTTCTTCAGCTCAGGCGTCACCTCTTCCGGGAAGCCTTCCTTGCCTTCTCTCTCCATCCTCTGTCAATGCAAGTGAACCCTTCTTTCTCAGAGCTACCATTATACCTTTTAAATGTTTGCATTATTTCGCTTATAATACCATGCAAAACTGAATCTGTTTCTATGTCTCCTTCTCATACTAAACTGTAACGTCCTTGAGGCTGGGAACCAAATCTGACTTACCTTTGCAAACCCCGTGGCTAGAAGGGTGGGTGGCACCTAGTCGGTCCCTGGGGCTGCAGTCTGGAGTTGATGCTGATACCTCCTGGTGATCACACCCCCACGTAATCTCGTTGCCTCTGGAATGGACCCAGCGGCTCTTTTCTAATAAACAGAACAGAGCAAAAAGCGATTAGCTGTCCCTTCTGAGATCTGGGCACCAAGACCATGACTTCGGCCTTTCTCACTGGCCTCGGAGGCTCCTGGAGCCCTGGCTCTGGGGCAACCCGCCGCCACCCCGTGAGCAGCCTTCCGAGAGACTCACACAGCAAAGGGCTGAGGACCCGAGGAGCAGCCTGCCAGCACACAGGCCCGCCCAGAGCCACGCGATGGAGCCCAGACTAGGGTCGTTCCTCAGCCCTGCCCACACCGGCTGCCACCCCGACCGGGACCCGCGGAGGCCCCGGGAGGCAACCAGCCAAGCCACAGAAACTGGAGACACGACATACATTTCCTTCAAAACCACTAAGTTTGGGACTGATTTGTTACCCGGCACCAGGGGCTGATACAGGGGCTGATACAGTGCTTACCCGTTCATTCCACTCCTGACGCGAGGACACTGGATTCACTTGGCGCACACAGGGTGAGGGCGGGTGTTCAAGCCAACCGGACGACAAGACCATCGAGACTGCGGGACACGAAGCATATAAAATATATATATAAAACAATAAAATCAGGCCCTAACCCCAGAGAGTTCGACCTGACGACAGGGAGCATAACGTGGGGTCAAGTGCGTTCAAACCTGAGTCCTGCCTTGTAAGGGCGTCGAGACAGGGCGCTTCCCTTCCCTTCAGAGGCTTCTGGAAAATCCCCACGTCAGCTGGCAGGGGGAACCACTCCAATATTTAAGAAATATTTACTAATAACCACTCATTCACAGGCCCTCTGTTAGCAGCTGGGGACACAGAGACAAGTACACACCGTCCTCCCTGCTCGAGGGCCGCAAATGAACAGGAGGGCAGAGGCTCCGAGGGGTCCCTGAGGCCCAGAGTGATCAATAAACCCCACTTCCTGCTATTTTGCCTGTTCGGCACACAGGCTCCTAAAGAGTTACATGGGACAAAAATAATTAGTAAAATCAACTTCTGTGTGCGACGGTTTTTGATAAACTAGAGGGTGAGAGACCGAAGCCATGTTACTACCCACCTAACGCTCTGAGGAGGTGCTGACAGGACACCTCATTCTCTTGGGCTGCCAGCGGGGATGAGCAGAGTTTCAGGGGGACGTGTTTTCATGAACCTCAGGGCCAGGAGGGACACGGGGAACCACCAGCCAAGCTCTCTCCCGAGACTGCGTCTGGGTGCTTCCCGGGAGAGCAGGACCCGGGCATGTGGGCTCCACAGCAGGACCACGAATTCCCGGCTCCGTTCCTCCTGCCTCTCTCCCTCGGGCCCGTCCGTGACCCCGCACACCTCTGGTCTCTGGATAAAACAGCTTCTCTCACGTATATGACGAATGCAAACACCAGAGGTGGACGAAGAGTGGCAGAAGCCTCTGTCTTAGGGGCTCTCGGTTGGTCTGCAGGAGGACTGGGCGCGGCCGAGATTCACCAGCCAGGTCACCCTGCTCTCGCAGTGTCCCCTCTAGTCGTGCAGCGAATGTGGCACCGAAGAAGATTCTGATGGTCTTGCCTCCAGGAGCAGGAGACCCATGGGAAAGCGCCCTGCCCTCCACATCCGCAGAAGAACCGAGGGCCAGTCTGTACCCATCAGAGCCAGGCCCAGGGGATTCATGGACGGACACCTTCCCCACGATGGAGGAAAGTCACGACTCACCACGCAGGACCCAGCACGGTGTTGTTAGCTCAGTTGCACTGGTGTGGATTTCTAGCACGTCGCACACCTGCTCGAGGCTGGGAGGAGGGTGTGCACAGGGTCCTGGGGACCCCGGGGGAGCCACCCCCGTGACCTCAGGGAGCAAACACTCAGGCGGTGCTGCCCCTCCTCTGAGCCCCAGGCCTCCTCCAGGACAGAGCATCAGGGGTGCGGGGAGATGGTGCTCAAGCCGACAGTGTGGCCGGAGGCCGCGGGGAGAGCAGGGAGCCGACGGTGGCCTTCCCTGGGGCACGACACCGGAGCCTCCGTCTGCATCGCGGGAACACCGACGTCAGCGCCCCAGATGGTTCGCCCCGACCGACCGACACAGCCAAGAACTGAACGGTGGCAATGGCCCGTCCACATCCTCCGAGCTCTGGGTTCTGAGTCGCGAGAGGGCGGGACAGCCCGGACTGGACAGCACACGCAGGGGCTGCAGCTGTGCCCCCCTCGCCGGCCCGACAGAGTGGCTGTCACCTCACCACCCGTGGGAAGAACGTCCTGGCTACACCGAGCGGGTCCCATGTCCTCCACAGCCCCCACAGGGCGCCTGGAACGCGAGACTCGCCAACACGACCTAAACCTTGGGTGGGGTTCAGGGCGGTGACAGTGACCAGCCAGGACCCTAGGGACCTGAGACGCAGGCCCGCTCTGGCCCGAAACCAGGGCCTTCACTGCCTACCTTTCAACCTTGGAACCTCTCTCTCTCCCAGTCCATGAAACAAAGTTGTTAGGATTCCAGTTTGACAAGGAGGAGCCCACATGCATTGATCTCATCTCTTCCTCAAAACCCCACTGAAGGCACAAAGCACCAGCAATACAACGTAAATCCATAAGAGAAGGGGGAAAGCGAGAGACACAGAATTTCAGAAAGATGCTCCCAGGGGAGGCACCTCAGCTGAGGGACAGAAGGGCGGAGCTCTAGGCCCGGGGCCAGAGACGCCAGCGAGCCCAGCCGCCTGCTCCCCGGGACGCAGCAGGGGGGAGGCTCAGGGACGGCGGGACGCGAGCGACTCTGGGAGGTCGCACCTGCTGTCTCCTGGTACCGCTCTCTCCGCGGGACCGTGTCCGTGAGCACAGACAGGTCCCTCCATCAAGGAACTTACGCCGCACCTGGGAAATTGGATACTAAACACACAAATACTTCCATAACCCAGAGTGAGGACCGCAGAGGAGGAGCTGATGCGGAGTGGGGCTCAAACGGAGGACGCGGTGGGACGGGGCTTCAGGGTGGAGGCGGACACGCGGCGTCGACTGGAGCAGGCCAGACCCCGGCTGCGAGGACAGCATCTCAGTGTCTATTTTAGATCAGCGGTCAAGGAAGCCCTCTCTGTGAAGAGGACATTTAGGCCGAGGTGGGCGGCAGGAAGAAGGCAGCGTGCGGAAGTCAGGGCGGAGAGTGATTCCGGAAGCAGGAACGTGAAGCAGGAATGTGCCCCGTGTGCTCTGGGGGCCTGAAGGACGGCCCAGCTGCAGGCGGATCACAGCACTTTTTTGCTGGATGAACAAATGACTTTCCAGGGTGAGGCCGGGCCGCGTGGCTTTGTAAATGTCACACCAAAGGGAGACGAGAAGAGGGATGATGGCCTCATCGTGCTCTAAGAAGGCCCCTCTGCTGCCGTGTGAGAACGGGGCTAGGCTCAGGGTGCCTACGGTGAACAGCCCGAGACAGCTCCAACCGCCTCCTCGGGGAAAATATTTACCGATCGCATCAGGGTGGGTGACTCTTCAGGGTCAGACGCCACACCAGGAAGGACACTTGCAGGCAGGCTCCCTGTTCTGTGTCGCCCCACCCCGGGACCCTCACTCTGCCCTCGATTCGGGGCCGGCACAAGCAGCATTCCGGACAGCCAGAAGGAATATCATGGAACGAGGAGTTTGGGGGACAGTCACCCAGGGTGACGTGACACTGGCTTAGATTCCTGTGGTGGGGGTGGCGGTTGAGGGGGAGGTGGGTTTGGGAGGCATTCCGGAGGGAAGTCAGCAGATGCCCCTGGAGCATGGGGAGTGAGGCAGGGAAGCATCTCAGAAAACACAGCATTTTGGCTTCAGAAACCGGAGAGATGAGGAGCCATTTGCCAAGATGGAGGACAGGTAGTTGGGTGGGAAATGCAAATTCTGTCCTGGTCACAAGGACTTCGGAACGTCTGTTAGAGCCCACGTGGATGCCAAGTAAGGGGAGGGGAGTTGGGCTGGGAGGATGGAGCAGGGTGTCCAGGGGACGAGCTGCTGAGGAAGGGGTGCTGGGGACAGGGCTCAGGGACATCAGTGTCCAGGGTCGAGCAGAGGAGAAACCAACAGGAGGGTTAGGGATCCCGGGGTGGAGGGGGCCAGAAAGGACCAGCCAGCGCCTCAGTGAGGACACAGCTCCAAGGCCCCCAGCACTCCAGAAGATGCCTGACGGAGACAACAAGGAGCTTCCCCTTGATGTCCATCACAACCCAACTGGAAGCCGCCCCAATCCTCACTCTGACACACACCCAGCCATGTAGAAGCGCACTGGGTGCCTGGCAATGCCCCTCCCCATCCCGGGGAGCTCGCCAGGGAAGCCGGAGAGGGACGCTGCACTTGGCTCCTGGTCTCGCATGGAGGGATGAGCCCCGAGCACCCTCTGCCCTGTCCTGGACTCACACTGGAGAGACTGGTGAGGCTATTTGGGAACAATAATGAGCTCAGCTCCACCCCTTTCCTCATGGGAGCCAGGCGTCCATGGGCCGGGTTCCCACTCCTGGGCTGCCCCACGTAGGTGAGGCCTGTGGCCTCTTGAGGTGGTGGGCAAGCCGGCGTCATCCGTGGTCTTCCTGGAAGCCCCTTTGGCAGATACGCCCAATTCCAAATCCTCCAACTTGGCTGCTACCAGAGATAAAGGTAGTGTTTATGTCTATAATTATTTTCTTACTTGGTTTTTCAGCATGTTTAGAATCTAAATGGGGACGAAAGTTACTATGTATTTATTGGGAACTCCCTTAAAATGCCAATAGAAGTAACAGGACCACCATATAAAGACCTGTCCAACCGTAATGTTTATCAAATGAATTAATAACGTACAAATCTTCTCCTTAGAGCTGTTCTGACCAAGAATTGGAAGTACAGTGAATGCACCTAAACTACAGAGAAGCTGGGACGGATACAGGACATCCTTGTACCACCAACCCTTTAAAAACAATCAGCTGTACGAGACCATTTGAGGGGATTTCCACAAATTATTTTTCAGTGCGAAATAAGAGATCAAAACTATGTATTCGTGCCGCTTTTGCATAAATAACTCAAGAAAACATGTTGTGTGCACGTGTACATGAGATGGGAGAAAATCATGAAGAGACAGATTCGGATCCTGTCCTCGGGCTTATGGCTCCAGGAGGGCACGCCGATCTCACGTGTCGTGTTTTGTGATGGATGGAGAGTCAAAAGCCATCACTCAGAGTAGATAAATCAAGGAACAGAGACAAAAGTATATTTAGAGATATAAAAGTAAACACCAGGAGAAACACGCAAATAAAAACATGGCAGTGACAAGTAGAAGGGAGGGAGGAAAATATCGTTGAATTACGTTGTAATTCTTTCTGTGCTGACACACTCGGTCAGAGCAGTGGAGGATGCGTATTTCCTACTGAGATACATTTAGGACCAGCTCCTGGAAGAGGCCTCAAACTTTATCGGAATGCAGTTCAACAGTGGTGCAACCAGTCACTCGGTAAACGGACAAAGGATCTGGATAGACATCCTTCCAAAGAAGACACGTGTGTGCCAGGTGAACAGAAGAAGAGACGCTCTCTGTCACCGGCCTGCGAGGCCGCACCTCCCTCCCCGGGGCCCTAAGCAGAAGTCGGGGGACGGTGAGCGTTGGCAAGGAATCCAAACACCACACACTGCTGGTGGGAACCTAAAATCGTGCAGCTGCTTTGGAAAACCGCCTGGTGGTTCTTCAGATGGTTAAACATGGATTCCCACATGACCCAGCAAGTCCACACCTCGGCACGCACCCGGGAGAGGCAGCATCATCCTCGTTAGTAACGGACGTCATCCGAGACGCGTCCCCACCACCTCTGCCGGCCCAAGCGCCTGACACCCGCAGAAACAGACCGACAGACACTCGCCCACCAGAAACCAAGCCTGAGGAGCAATTCCTGTGAAAATCTTGGAGGAATCGTCACCAATGAAAAAGCAGATGGAGTTTTAAGAAAAACCAACCCAGGCTTTGGGCTTCAGATTATCACAAACTCAGGTGCATTTTTATGAAACAGCCCGAAACTATCAAGTAGGATGAACCCTCCCTCAAAATTAGGAGGAACGAGCGCAGCATGCAGGCAGAGCATGCAGGGGGCCCCGCTGACTGAGCCTGATGGGACCCCAGGCCCCCAGGAGAGCTCTGCTCCCAGGGCCGCCCCCACCAGGGAGGCTCACCCAGGATGCTGACTGGTGGGCGAGCGGTTTCAGCTGCATATTAAACGTAACTTTCTAAGAATAAAGCTGTCCTCCAGGGAAGGGGCCACCTCACAACCAATCCGCTACCAGCCTCAAGCAGAAGTGGGGTGTCCTTTCAGAAATACCGCAGAGTGAGTCCTGGGTTGACAGGGAGGGACGCAGGGTGACTGTCCCGACCTTGAGCCTCCGTGTCTCCAGATCACCAGATTTCACCTCTTGACTCGACATCTCATGTCCTAGACTTTTCTTTTCCCTCAAGAAGCTGGTGTTTCATCCCTGGAGGCACATCCTGCGTGGGGGACACTCACGTGACCCCTGGTGACAACTTTCTGGGTTACCTTGAGCCTGAGCCATGAGTAGGACACCCCAGAAAGCACACAGCTGCTGGGGCCGGCCAGGTCGGAGGGGAGAACGGCACAGGGCTGTGCCCCATGCTCAGACATGGCGTGGCCCAGAGGCACCTCCCAGTGTCCAAGCTGCCATCACAGGAAAGAGGGAAAATCATTTTTCTGTGGATCCCAAACGCGTGGAATTAGAAACCTGGAGGATGCATGAAAGCTTATCTGGGAATCAGCAGAGGCAGGCTCTGCGGGCGTGAAGCCTGCTCAATCATGGGCCGCCCCCGGGGGACGGCCGGGCTCCCCACTGGGTTTATCAGCCGGGAGAGGCCAGTGAGGGCCCAGAAACGTCTGCTCACCATGTCTTTCCTTTCTACCCAGCCCCTTCCTTAAAGCAGTGATTCAGGGCACCGGGAATATTCCTGAATGCCCTCTGAGAAGACCACTGACGCGAGTCCATGGCTCCTTGGAGGAAGGTGTGCTGGGGTCCCCGGCAGGAGCTCAGGGTGTGCTGGCGGCCTCAGAGTCCCTGGGTCTCTAAAAGTGGGTGCTGCTCCTGATTCTGCCTCAGCGCCCCACTGGTGCCTGGTCGGCCCTTAGTTCCAGGGAGCCCCCGGGGGGCCAACCAGCACTCAAACAGGGGGTGCTGGAGGCACTCCGTGGGGTCCCCTGGGCCCGGGTCCTCCTCCCCAGGAAGCCCTCTGTTTCTGTCCCCAACCCCCCATGGCTCGCTGTGTGCCTACGGGCAAGCTCCTCAGCCTCTCTGTTTGCAGCTGGTCCCCTGCAGGCGGCCCCGGCACCGGAGGATAGGAGGACAGGACGGGCACGGGTCAGGAGCGGGGCTGGAACCGGGGCTGCGTCCTCGGGCTTCTCTGTCTAGCTGCGCCGCCTGCAGACAGCAGCGCCCACGCTCCGGGGAGACTGCCGCGTGCTGGCCCCTCTCCCTCGTTGCCATGGCAAGAGGAGAGCAGAAAGCCAGGCTCGCACCCGCAGCTCGCGGCCCTCCCTGCCCCCCAGGAGGCTCCCTGCCAACTCCAGGCCGAGGGGCTTCGGCACAGGGGCTGGGCTGTCCTCGCCCTCGGCTTCTCAGGCCCAGCCGGGCCCCAAGGGTCCTCACCCCAGCGGCGCCCGCGGAGAGCAGGGCCCTCAGACACCTGGGCGGGCTCACCACCCCGGCCTGTCCCATTTCTCAGCACGGGTCTCTCCCGGGAAAGAGCCCAGCCTGAGTCTAAGGTCTGCCCGAGACGGGTGACCTGTATGGACTGATGCGAGGAGCTGGGAGCACCGGAACCTCCAGCGAGGACAGGAGGGGCTGAGATCTGTGCAGGCCCAGGGTTCCTCAGGGCCTCTGTCCAATCCACCCACTGTATTCACTCGTAACACCGGATGACAGGCCGAGAATAAGGGACCATGTCATCCCCACTTCATGGATAGGTAAACTGAGGCTCGGATAAGCCAAAAACAGGCCTGTGGTCAGACAGCTAGAATCCCTGGTCCAATTCCATCAGTCCAGGAACGCAATCCCAAACTGCACTCTTACCCCAAGCTCAAGCTTCTGTTTTAAAGTCCTGCCTCCAGGCCTCCAGGCCCCCGTTGATGGGATGGGATGGGCTGTACGGTGGTTCCCAAAGATGGCAGGCCCTCATCCCAGAGCCTGCGCACCTGACCACATAATGAGAAAGGGTCTTTGCAGGTACGATTAAGGATCTTGACATGGAGAGATTGTCTCGGATTCTCAAGGTGGGCTCTGAATCCAATCGCAGTGTCCTTGGAAAACAGAAGCCAAGAGACTCAGCACGCAGAGGAGAAGCCACGTGAAGACGAGGCAGAGACGGGATGACATGGCCACAAGCCAAGGACACCTGGAGCCCCCAGAAGCCGGAAGAGCAGGAAGGACCCTCCCCTGGAGCTTGCAGAGGGAGCATGGTGCTGCTGACAGCTGGATTTTGGACTTCTGGCCTCCAGAGGGTGAGAGAATGAATTTCTGGTGTTGTCAGCCCCCACCCCCACCCCAGCAACAGTGCAGGGAACAAAGGTGCAGACCCTGAGCAGTTCTACAGGGCTTCTGTCCAGCTCTGCCCACGTCTCTCATCATCCACCGTGTGCCCTGTGGGATCCTAAGACAGGGATCCGTTTCTCCAGTTGAGAACGTTCCTCTGGGTCCCAGGCACACATCCCCCAAACCGACTTCATGTTCCCATCCAGGTGTCTCAAGGACGTCTCAAGTACAACACGTCCGAGTGCGATCCTCCTTCCTCAACACACCCACGCCCTCCTCGAGGGTGTCCACTTGCCAGTGGTGCGGGGTCACGCTATCCTGCTTTCTTCACACCCAGTAGCCATCCTGGGAGCCAATCACGGTGACCCCACCTCCACAGCAAATATCTACCTCCCCATCCCACCTCAGCATCCTCACTGCGCATCCCTCCCGACAGAGCCAGCACCCCTTGGCTTCCTTCTCCCCACCGTCCCCCTCAAGCAGAGATCAGGCATGGCACCCTCTGTGCTCCAGGACACTCAGTCTTGACCAGGCACTTGTAGTGTTTCCGTCTCCCCGACTCCCTCCCTGCATTCCCTGCCACCCTGCTTCACTCCTGGGGGGGGTGACCCAGCCAGAGCCCGAAAGCCTTCCCCCTGCTCTGCCTACAATGTGGGGATCAGACTCTCGCCTGTGGCACTAACTCTGGTTAGGTTCTCACCAGCAGCCTGCCCTGCGGGATCAGAAGCCGCACTGCGCCTGTGCGTTCCTGGGTCCCAGCTGGGGTGCAGCTCCTGGGCAGGACTAGGGCCCTTAGCGCTTCCTTCATTTCCCCCAAGAAATGGGTAGAGCACTTGCAACAGTGCCTATTGTAGACGGACATCTGCAGGGCCAACACACACGAGTGGGGCCCACGTCGGCCACAACTATAAGCCCAGATCCTGTTCTCCAGACCCAGCACCTCCGCTCTCTTCAACTGCTTGTCAGCTGAGCTGCGCTATGCTTGTCCCGTTTCCATAAGAAGATAGACCATAAGTCAGCAGTACGCCCTAGAAAACCTTGGCCTGTGAGTGCTGCATTTTTTTGAATACACATCCCCCTAATCTTAAAATGCAGGCTCCTTCTAACAGACATCAAAGCAGGCTGATCTCCTCTTTTTTAGATCTGTGAGCACATGGCATATTCACATGCTCGCATCTGAGAACAGGAGCTCTGGGCAGCTGGTCTCCACAGTGTGCGGGCTGGACAGGAGACAGATGTGTGCCAGGCCCGGAGTGGGACGCCTGTCAAACTGCCCTCGGAGCTCAGACGCACGAGAGGTGGAGTCTGCTCCGTGGCGGGGAGGCCACAGAGGCACTCGTCCGACGCCCGCCCCAGGGAGGGCCGCCCCTCACAGGGCTGAGCATTCGCTGCGCTGCCATCCGCTTGCGGAGGGCGCGGACACCCTGGTTTGCTGAAATCAATCCCATTCCTTAAAATCACCACCATCTGATGGAATCCATTACTGCTTGCCAAAATTAGAGGTCATTTTTAAAACTTCAGCTTAAAGCTCTACAACTGTCTGCTAAATTTAGACACACTGCTGATGAGCACCTAAATTCTCTCTCTGAACAGTATTGGCGTTCGTGGGGAGAAGAAGGAGCCGGGAGCTGGCCCGTCCCACCCAGGGAGCACTGAGAGCCGAGCTCCCGGGCGCCAGAGCGAGTCCCACCTGCACCCGTTTGCACTCGTGCTCCCGCGCGGTTTCAGAGGAACTTGCGGACACGTGACGTGGCGACGTTTTACACGTGCTGGAAGGAAGACTGGATGGTTCTGCTTGAGGTGGAAGGGGCGACGTTTTCCTGGCTTTGGGGGACTGGGGCTGGGGGGCGGTGATGCCAGCCTAGCAGAAGGGGGTGGGTCGCGGTGGGCTGACCACACCCCTGCCCCCCACAGCACACCCCGAAGGAGCCCCCTGCCAGCCAGGCCCCAGTGCAGAGGCCCAGGGACAGGAGGAGGGGCGGCCTGGCCGGCGCTCTGGGCAGGGAGTGCTGGGGGCGGCCTGGGGGCTGGAAAGTGAGACCTCAGTAAGCCTGCGAAGGTCAACAGAAAATCCAAGAAGACAGGAAATAATGTCTAAATACACTCACCAAGGGCAGTACTCAGGGGCTCACTGAGGAGAGTGAGCAGACATCCAGAAAAGCTGGCCAGTCCCCACTGCTCCTCCCCCCTTTCTCTGACTCTTCCTCCTTTGCCCTCCTCCACCTCTTCTTCCTCCAGAGAACAGTGTTCCCTGTCCCCACCCCCACCAACCCCTCCACCACACGCGGGGCCTGGGGTCCGGGTGCTTTCCCTGCAGGCCCTTCTCGCTCCTTCTAGGCCACGTGACCCTTCCTTCAGCCCCTAGCTCCAATGTCCCTGGCTCAGGGACGCAGGCATGACCTCCATGACCTGCAGAGCCTCCTCCCCCCACAGCTTTGTGTGACTGTGTGATTGTGTGTGCTTCCCACATGGGACTGTTTGTATCCATCACCACACCTTCCACACCCACAGGATCCAAGGGCTGAGCCTGAGGCTAAAATGATGCTGTTGACAAAAGGAGGGAAGGAGAGAAGAGGGAGGAGGGGAGGGAGAGAGGAGGGGGAAGGGAGACGAGGGGGAAGGGAGATGAGGGGGGAGGGAGGAAGGGAGGGAGAGAAGGTGGGAAACAAGGGGATGAGGGGAAGGAGGAGGGGGAGGGAGGGAAAGAGGAAAGCGAGAGAGAGGGAGGAGGAGGGAGGGAAGAGAGATGACATACCACAGACGAGGGCAGAGGGGTTCCGTCATTGCCAGAGATGTCCCTTCAGGACAGAGACCTGGGGGACAGGTTGGAGACTGCCCAGTTCCCTGCCACCCAAGTGTGCTTGTTAGGAATGCAGACTCCCAGGTCCCACCAAATCTGTATTTGGACAGATATGCATGATGTCTGGGGATTCATATGTACTTGAAAGCGTGACATGCACAAACCCAGGTCAAATTCTGGGTAAAGAGGTAAGGCACCATGCCATCATTAATGAGAAAAAACTCGAGTTCCAAGAGAGGCAAGACCTGCCCACGACCAGGGAGCAGGGCGAGAACCCAGCCTGCCGTCCCCCCCTTTGATGGGTAGCTCATGCACATGGGAGCAACTTAAGGTAGACACCTGGAGCCCTGTCAGATGAGAGAGGAGTTAGACACCGTGCCTCAAGGCAAGTGACAGGGAGACAGAGCTCAGCCCCAGCAGTCAGAGCCGACCACCTGAAAGGAAGCACCTGCAAGGTGGCTCAGCCTATCACAGGAGCCTTGAGCCATGTGGTGGGACACAAGTCACAGCCCTCTTTCCTCCAATCATGAGGCAGGAACCAGTGTGGGACTGGTCATTTCCTCCAACCACATGACAAGGACCAGTGTGGGACTGGTCATTTCTTCCAATCACAAGGCAGGAACCAGTGTGGGACTGGTCATTTCCTCCAATCATAAGGCAGGGACTAGGGAGCGTGTGCATCGGAGAATAAGAAGGAAGCTCGGGAGAGGCAGTCTGTAGCTCGGGCTAAAGCCTGTGTTAGACGGAAGCAGTGGGAGAAGGTGGAACGGGGCACTGACTCAAGGCAGAGATAGTTCAGAGGTTCAGACGTGGGCAAGACTTAAGATGATGAGAGCCCAAGGATGGAGAAGGAGGGACACCTGCAGGAGAGTGGGGTTTGGGGCTGGGCCAGCAAGCAGGCAAGAGGGACTTCGGGATTCCAGCTCAGTGGATGCTTCCCAGGATGGAATGCAGAAGGGCTGGTTTGGGATGAAGCCGAGACAAGCCTGGGTTGGTTGGTGGTTGCTGGCTGGTTTTGAGGCATCTGTGAGTCCCTCAAGTGGAGAGGCCCAGGGGCAGCTGGAAATGCAGATCTGGAGCTCTGCAGCGAAGTCAGGGGCAGACTCAGATGTGGGGTCTCGGCGAGGGGGTGGCTACAGCCAGGGGTGACGCCGAGGCCCCCCGGGGACGGTGCCCAGGGCATGAGGAGTCCAAGCATGAAAACTGGGGGACAGAGAGAGAAAGGAGGTCAGGAAGGGATGGGTTACCTAGGAGAGAGTGGTAACTGGAAGCCCAAAGAGGATTTCCCGCGGACAGAGAGGACACAGGTGTCTGATGATACCGGGGACAGTTAAGACAAGGTGTCCAGTGGTTTGGCACCTAGGTGGCTCCCGAGGCTCCCTCCAGCCTGGCTGCCTCATCCTCTTACCGGGGCACCCACGTGTCTTCTCCCCCTTCTCTCTGGCCCCCTCACGGCCCAGAGATCTGGACGCACAACACAGCACGCCCAGGAATCATTGCTGAATGAACGAGTGAGTCTAGGCATTGCAGCTTGCCGAAGGCCAGGGACACTGCAGCAAGGCTCACCGCCTCCGTGGTGCGCCCCTCAGCTTCAGCTGGGCGCAGACTCAGATGCTGTGGGGAGTCTGAGCCTGGGGTGCAGCGCCCCTGGGGCATGGCAGGTGGAACAGCGGAGAGCAGACTTCATAGTCAAGGCCGAGGCAGGTGCAGGCAGTCGGAGACACCTGCAAGGGCTCCAGATAGCTGGAGAGGATCTAAATGCTACCTCGTGCTCTTTCTCTGCCACATCAGGAATGCACGCACGCACGTATGTGCACACACATGTGTACACACGATCACATGTGTGTGCTTGTGTGCACACGTGCCCATACATGTGTGCGTGCGAGAACATGTGTGCTATCGCATGTACACGTGGATGCGGTCCCGTGGTTATGCACGTGGGCATGTATGGCCCACGCAAGTGCATGCTCATACATGTGCGCTTACATGCACACACACGCACACAGCCCATAGCTTTGTGTCTCCGCCAGGGACGGGGGCCTCCCACCCCAGCCACAGATCCTCAGCAGCCTGGGAGAACCTTCCGGTTGCCCTGCCTGCCTTGCCTTGGCACAGGGCCTGCGAGCACTCACACACAGGGGCTTGCAGCCCTTTCCTGGCTGGGAGCTGCTCTCCTGTCATCTGGTCAAAGAAGCTGACAAGCCCGGGCAGGTCGCCAACTTGGCCTCAACTCCACTTGGAGGCTGGACTGGCAGATAAATTGGTCCTGGAGGGGGGAGGAGGGGGAAAGCAAGAGGGGGGCCCAGAGGGAAGAATTCAAATTCATTTTTCTGCTAAACCGAACTCCAGCTCTCCAAGGCTCCCAGCTGTAGCTGGGAAGGTTGACAGGGCGCCAGCCGGGGAGCAGGCAGATGGTGCAGGAGGGGAGTGTGGGCCCAACAGGAGGGGCAGGGACCCTATCAGAATTGGGATGAAGCAGGAATCTGGAGGAACAGTTTGGCCTGCCGACCTCAGAGCCTCTCTAGAGGCATGCTGGTGCATTCCGGTTCATTCCGGTTCTGTGAGAGCCAGAGGCAGTCAGAGCGAGCCCGAGAATCACTGACCCCTCGTCCTTACCACTGCGTGGGAGAGGACTGGCCCGCAGCTGGGGGCTGTCCGGACTGGCTCAGCAGGCGGCCCTGAGCTGTAGCCCTTGACAGACTGGGGGCTGGCACCAGTGTGGCCATTTATAATCCAGAGAAGCAACTTGGACGTTCCAGAAAGAACAGGACTTCAAACCCCTCTATTTCTGCCAATCCTCTTCCAGGAGAAATCGGGGCTTTAGGATGGATGTGCGCAGGGGCCTCCTCACCTCTCAGGTTACTGGATGGTAACATGCACCTGGTCCTCATTCCAGGAGGCGAGGGCGGTCATTCCCTGCTAGTCCTGTGGTTATTTGTCTAAGTCTTAATATAGAAAACAAAACCCTTGCAGAAACTGCTGAATCCCGCTACCAGAGGGGGCATCAGGGGACAATGGCCCGCCGCGGACCCAGGACGTTGTGTGATGTTCCTATTTGCTTTGCAGGCGCCGTGAACACCCAGGGCAGAGCGCACTGTTGAAAGACAGATGTGGGGGTGCCGACCACAGATGCCACGGGGCGCGCCTGCACCGCGTGGAGACGGCCCGTCTTCTTGTCACTGCGGGGGCGGCATCCGCCGGCCCGAAGGTGGGACAGCCCAGGCACTGAGCGAGCGAGCCAGGCCCAAGCATACAGCCTTCCGGCTTCCAGGCCTGGTTCCCATACTCTGCTTCTATCTTCAGCCTCTTTGGTTTCGGCCCAAGAACACTGTAGCCTGCCGGGGGTGTCTAGAATAAGTTGAGATCTAGGTGGGGCGTCAACAGAGACATTCCACAAGCGAGAACAAAACATACAAAGTGGTATAAAAATCCTGTGTGTACGTGCGTTGCTGCACACGGTGTGTGTGTGTGTGTGCGCGTGAGGAGGAGGTAACATCCATGTGCACACACTTGCATGCGTTGTTGCTCAGGATATGGAGGCGCGTTCCCAGGATGAGAGTATTCGCTGATGGCGTGTGTGTGTAGGGGGCAGAGAATTCCAGGAGCTTCCCAAACCCAGTGATTCCTGGTTCCCACCCCAGACTCCTGGGGAGGCTTGGGCTGGGATCCCCCAGGAGGAAGAGGGAAAGTCTCTATCAGTGTATACCCATGCAAAGTTACCTGTCTTGGGTTTAAAACCAACACTGTCTATTGTGAAATCCGGTTCGACGTCTTCTGGGCAGGAGACACCTTGGGAGGGCAGGCCTCCAGCCCGTGAGTGGCTCTGGACACACACAGTTCTTACAAATAGTGATTCAGTGAGCTCTCAGCAGGGGACAAACTTCCGTTCCACACGCAGGGCCGGCCTCGGTCTCCCACCGAGGGGAGACGCAGAAGTGTGGTAGTGGCCCCTTTCCCCAGCAAGGGAGCGGTGAGAGAGGAGGTGGTGAGGGCGAAGGGGCGGGGCGTGATGGAGAAGAGGCAGCAGGTGCGCGGGGCGGGACTGATGCCGGATCAAGCTCCTGGACCGCGGGTGGAGTGTCCCAGGATGGTGGAGAGGCACATCGGCAGGGGGCTTCCTCGATCCTTCCTCCCCACGGGCGGTACGGGGCTTGAGGAGACAACAGAGCCACAGCGTGGGCAGAGGCCAGCTCGGGGTCAGCCCGGTTGGGACCGCCCCTCCTCGGCAGCCCCAGGACAGCACAGCCGGTCTCCCTGGGAAGCTGAGCAGACACCAAAGATGTGTAGAGGGTGCAGTACAGACCTGTCCACCTAAGAACCACGGGGCAGCAGGCCACGAGCACCTGCGAGAGGCATGAAAGGGATGCAGCTGGTCAGTGCAACAACACAGCCCGTCTGTCTGTCCACGGCCGGCCGTCGGCTCGCTCTACAGACATGCACTGTGCCCTCTGCGCAGGGCAGACGCTCCTCGACACAATAGATACTCTCTCTCCCTGTCTCTTTCCATCTCTGTCTCTGTGTCTGTCTGTATCTCTCACACACGTGCACACACATGCACATGCACACAGGTGCACACAAATACATGTACCTGTGCACACACACAAGCCTTGCACACGCACACACAACACGGGTATATATGTACTCACACAATTACATGTACATACACATGCACATACACACGTGCACACCAATACATACATGTGCCCGTGCGCGCGCACACATGCCTTTGCACACACATACACATCACAGGCACATATGTACCCACACGTTTGCATGCACGTGCACGCACATGCACATACACACACGTGCACACACATACACAGCCCACCTGCTCCTGTGTACACACCCCATGAGCGCACATACACACACACTGCTGTTGATTGCTGCAGGTTGATTTGCATTCCACGTGACCTCAGGGCATTCTTGGTGACAGAACCCTCCCCCTGGGACCAGGAAAGGAGGTATCCTCAGCAGAACTAAGGACAAGGCACCTACATCTTTTCAAAGCTTTGATCCATTTTCCTTATTTTGAGTCAGATTCAAACAAAAACCTCCCCTTTATAAAATTCATTGGTGGCAGCAAGATTCCACAGGAAGAATCCACAGGAGCAGGAGAAGCAAGCATGGGGTCTGAACCCTCCCAATCCCCGGCTGGGTCTGGGGGACATCCACTCATCCTTTAGAAGAACCAGCTCTTGAGGTCTTCCCTCGACCTCCATGCCCAGAACCTTCTCAGCTTCGCGTGGCATGCTCCCAGTAACCTAGGGTCTCATGGGCTGCTCGGAAAGTGTGAATCAGGATCTGGAGCCCATCCTGAATGGATTCTGATGTGCCTGTCGGGGAGGCCTCTATACAACCTGGGCTGATGGCTGGCTCCCATGCAACCGCCCTTACCTGCCAGGGAAGACAAAAGGGCCTGGGGTGAAGAGGACGAGGCCCCGCCCCCTCACTGTGGATCGGAAGCACCAGGACTGCAGATGCAGGTGGGGGCCTTGGCATCTAAGCAGCGACCTCGGAGGATGGGAGGTCAGCCTGCCACCCCGGCTTCTCGCTGTTGCAATCCTGCCTGGACACCCCGCTCTCCTGCGGCCACTCCCAAAGGGCCCGCGGGCTCCCGTCTGCCTGGGTCTCAGAGGCCCACCCGCGGAGGCTGCTGGGAAGCCTCTTCCAGGGGCGCTCGGCCCCGGGACGCCGTCCAAGTTGGCGTCTTCAGCGCAGAGCTGCTGGGACGGAGGCATCTGGGCAGGCCTGCTCAGCCCAGATAAAGCCATGGAGCCTGTGTTGTGCCAGACGAGCTGGCTGCTGGATTCTCGCAGGTGACGGACGGGGTGGGCGCAGCAGGCCGGGGCTACCCCCGGGGACGGTGACGGGCAGGGGGTCACGGGCAGGTGACGGCAGAGCAGGGCTCACGCCACCCCCGGCTGCTCCAGGCTTCTCCTCCATGTCCTACAGGCAAGACCCGCAACCTCGAGGGAAGCAGGTTCCCAGAGCACCTGGCCGGTTCGGGCCCACGGCGGTTGGTGGCAGGGCCAGGCCCGGGGCCCGGGGGCCAGGCTGATTCTGCGTGCAGCTGTGCGTGTGCTCCCCAGTGGGGGGATGGGGGGGATGGCAGCCTGACCTCTCTGTGCCTGTGAGCCGCAGTAAAGGCGCTCAGCACCACGACTGGCCCGCGCACGGATTTGTCCTGTTCACAGCGGGGCCTGCCCTCCCCACACACGGGGCTGGGCAGGGTATCTCACATCTGCACCCATTTGCTCTGCCCCCCTGGTCCACCTGCGCCCTCTGGCCTGACCTGGGTCCAGACCATGGGACGAGTCAGAGGGCCACGGGGGGCAGCGGGAGGTCACCGGGCCCTTCAGCACTCCCTCACTGCGGGCCATCCCGGGCCCGTCCTTAGACCAAAGGACATCGGTCCTGGCAAGCGTCAGGACCGGGGTCGGCCAGCTTTCCTGGGTTTCGGGCCCTTCCACATGGCACCCTCGGGCTTGGGCGAGAGAGCCCCAGGCCCAGAGCTGCCCAGTGCTCCGCCCTCAGCTGGCTGTCCTGGAACACAGCCCCTCACTCCCCTCAGGTACCAACTTGTGTCACCTCCTGTTTGCTCCTGGAACTCTCTCTGATGGACACCTCATCCCATCCCCTTTCTGTTTGGACAGTTTGGACACCAGGTCCTAGGGGGGTAAAAGGGTTTGCCCAAAGTCACAAAGCAGGACAGTGACAAGGCTGTCCCTGTGCTCACCACGATTTTAGGGAAACCTGTGCCCACTCTGAACATTGCTCAGAGTCCCGTGTGTGAGTGTGTGTGTGCACACCTGTGTGCAAATGCATGTGTGTGTTGTGGGTGTGCAAATGTGTGCACATGTGTGTGTGCACATGTGGATGTGTGTTGTGTGTGCTGTGTGTGTGTGCATGTGTGCCCTTGTAGGTGTGCAGATCTGTGCACATGTGTTTGTGGGTGTGCACGTGTGCAAATGCATGCGTGTACAAACATTTGTGTGTGTTCTTATGTGCTGCACGGGCATGCGTTTGTGTGTGCACTCACATGTGTGAAGTGGAGGGGGCCAGGCTTGTCCAGGATCAGGAATTCTGGGCCCAGAGTAAGGGGTGTGTCAGGCTCAGCTCCCCACTGAGTGAAAAGTGGGGGCCATCCTCCATCCGTCCCGTAGGATGCCTTTGTAACCAAGACAATCATGTCTGTTGTTATCAGCTCACTTGATTCTCAGCAAAATACATCAAGAGTAGAAAGGAGACGTGTCCTTTCCATTGTTTTAAATGTAATGAAACAGGCCTGGAGAGTATGTGCCTGAGCTCACCCAGCCAGCCGAGTAAGGAACGAGGAGCAGAATCAGCACGCTTCTCGCCTGTGCCCTGTGCTGCCCCAGGAGGGGCTGATCGTGCAGGGCATGCAGGTGGAGGGGCTAACTCGAGGACCGCTTCCTACCTTCACGTCCATCCGTAGCCACGTAACCCTGACCTCGCTGAGCACACGCTTAGTTCATCCCGTGGCTCAGCCCAGCACCCTCTGGCAGGACCCAGGAGGGAAGAGAAAGAAGCCCAAGGGGAGACACAAAGAGGGAACGTCAAACGCGATTCCCCAAGATGATGCAGAGCCACCAACAGAAACAAACACCAAAAAGAGCTAGTGTAAGATCTTAACAGCAAAGCCTTCTCCAAATGAAGCATCTTTAATGTCCTAAGCTGATGTCATAAATTTCATTTCCTAATTTTAAACAGTCAAGCTTATCTTCCAGAAAGGTGTTTACAAGGCCAGGCATTTCGATTCAGAACACGTCTTCCCGAGAAGGCCAGGGCACGCGCCGGGGAAGCTCAGAGGTTCTGGGATCCAGACACGGGGCAGGACGGCGGGAGCAGATCTGAAGCCTCCTCCTCCCACACTTCCTCCACTCTGCTCCCCTCCCATCCCTTCCCGCGTATTTCAGCGACACGCGTGTTAGCTCGAGCGACCCCGGAGACGCGAGGCTGTGCTGCGTTGTTGCGACAGTGCCCGGGGCCGGGCGTGGCCACAGGCTGCGGGTCCCTCGGTGTCCGCATTGTTACTACGGTGCTCCTCTCCGTTTGTACACCGCGGTCCCGAGCAGGACCGTGATGCCCTCATCTGCCATAAACACAGTCGCCAAGGTCACCTCTTGCACACCTGCCCCAGGCTTTGCTCTCCTGGGCTCCTGGGGAGGCCCTACTGGGCTCCAGGCAGGGAGAGGTCGCCTGAGGTCCTGCTACTACCAAGCCCTTCTCCATGCTTATCACACACCAGGCGCTTGGCACTCCACGTGGCAGCGGGCCCTCCCAGCAACAGCACGAGCTTGATGATGTCGTGCTCGTTCTGCAGATGAAGACACGGAGGCGCCAAGTGGCCAAGTAACCAGACTCTCAGGTCCTGCTTCGATCCCAGGTGCTCGCTCGTCCCAGCCACCCCAGGAGGCCAGAGCTCCCCAGGCGAGGATTCACTGCTCCGCGGGACAAGACTCTGTGACACATTTCCCTCCGGGTCCCCGGCAGAAACTGAGGGGCACAGACAAGCTAGACTCCCCTCCCCATTCCAGGGAAGCCCAAGGACACAGGACTTTGCTAGAAGCAGCTTACGTGGGCCACGTGGAGATGGTAATTATTCAGCCAAAGGAAACACGGCCCCACCACGGACACACGGATGGCGCTGGAACGGACAAGAAACAGTAAGGAACTGGACAACTTCCCTTTGACTACCTTACCCCGAGATTTGCTGCTTCTGGACACGGCCTACCACACTGACACGTTCCGCCGCAGATCTCTGGGCAGATTGGAGGGCGGCTCTGAGCACAATGGGGGGCACCCCTGGACGCACTCAGCGCCGTCCACGCACCACTGCAAACCTGCTGATAACTGGTCAGCCATAGCTCTGGACCTTCATTAAGCCGACGAGACTGCGCCCCAAATCCGCCCCCCATGCCTGCTTGTGAATTCCACTTGCCACTGACACTTTATGGCCCAGGAGAACAGCAGGCTTCCAGATA
This sequence comes from Mirounga leonina, assembly GCF_011800145.1. Taxonomy (NCBI): domain Eukaryota; kingdom Metazoa; phylum Chordata; class Mammalia; order Carnivora; family Phocidae; genus Mirounga; species Mirounga leonina. The sequence continues at coordinate 1,585,402 of NW_023270274.1, forward strand.
GCGTTCTTGGTGAGCGCAATCTCCCCAGTGACCCCCCCCCCCCCCCCTCCTGTTCAGCAGCGAAAACCCCTGGAAGCTCCTACACCCCCAGGAAGTCAGGGGCCCCACCCAAGGTCGAGCCCAGAGCCTCTCCACCAGGCCAGGCTCGGAGCACAGGGCCCCACATCCAGCTGAGCGGCCCCCGAAGGGCCCACCGCCACAGATTGTCCCAGGGCCCCCCAGCTCTCTGCTGGGAAGCCCCGGGCTGTGCAGACAACAGAACCTGTGGTTTATGTGGAAAGGAGAGCTGATCAGCCCGTCATCCCTGGGAGCTCACCCAGGGACAGCTCTGCCTCTGAGCACAGGAGCCTTGCTGTGTAGACGGGGAGGTTCAGAAAGGACCTCCCACCACACCAAACTCAGCCACACCAGGTCACGGGAGCACGGGTGAGCCACATGCACACATACCCCCCACTGCTCCCCAGGGGCGGGTGGGCACACGCATGTGCACAAACACATGCACACACACTCACTCCCCCACACCAGGTCCACTTCGCTAGAGGAGCTAGATCTCGTGCTTTTTTGCTTTGCTTCGGAAGCACCAACAGCCCTCTGGTGCCCACCTCCCCTGCTGCCAACAGCTGCCCGCTTCACCTTCCTCCTCCCTCCCGTGCCCAGGGCCCAGCACCTGTGGGAGCCGAGGAGGCAGGGAAAGCAGAAGGAAGGCAGACAAAAGAGTCAGTTAGCTGAGACGGAAGCCGGGTGCACATGGACACAGAGCACCAGGGCTGCCTCTGGCCAGAGCTGGGGTGCAGCCAGGGCCTGGTGGAGAGCCAGCCAGGGAAGGTGGGGTGAGGGAGAGCCAGCATGGGAGGGAGGATGGGGCCTCCCAGCAGGGGAATAACGGGGGTGCCTGGAGGAGTTGGGGAGCCAGGAGGGGCCCTGGGGACACCACCCAGGGCACAGCCACAGGCGGGGTACTCACAGGCCTGGCCAGGCTTGGGGGCCCAGACCCCCCCTCCCAAAGCTGTCCCCGAAGAACACCAGGCTGGACGTGCTCAGAGCAGGCCAGCCCTGGGTCTTCCACACCAGCTGCTGTAACAGCACATCCGAGCTGCCCCGACTGCTCGGGGCCCAGACTGTCCCCAGGACACGTCACTGAGCCTGCGCACTCACGCTCGCAGGCACGCCCCCCCCCCCCACCCTGCCTGGGCTCTGCAAGGCCCTCAACGCCCTCCTCCCCATGCCATCCACAAGGTTCTTTCCTAAAGGATTGCTTGCTCGCTTGCTTTTTTACTGGCACTTTTTTATTTACTTGCTTTTGCTTTTATTTTTAGAGCAGTTTTACATTCAAGAAAAACTGAGATTCAGGAAGGTACCAAGATTCCACACACACCCCTGCCCACACCCATGCACCTGCTCCCCGCCTTCAGTGTCCCCCAGCAGAGGGGACAGAGTCCACAGGTCACCTTAGGTCTCACTCCTGGTGGTGTCCACTCCACGGGTTTGAGCAAATGAACAATGATGCATCCACCATCACTCTGTCTCTGTCTCTCTGCCTCTCCCTCTTCTTTCTTTCCTTTCTTTTTAAACTTTTTAGTTCCCTGCTCTAAACTCTACCCCGCCCCCAGCCCACAATCAGGAGAAACCCCCGGGCCCTTCAGGCCCATGCCCTGGAACCTTCCCAGCCTGCTTTCTCTCCACTGGCCCTAAAGAAGTTGATTTAATTTATGTCCAGAACTGGGATGTTTGTGAGAGGACAGAGGACAGCGTGCTCTTAGTCATTGTTCTGGAACAACCGACGTGCGTTAGCCCCAGGGAAGCAGGCCCTGCAGCACCGCACGCACCCACGCACGGCCCACGCGCCCTGGAGCACCCCGGGCTCCGACCGGAGCGCAAGCGTCTGCGCCCACCTGGGCAGCCCTCGCTCGCCCCCACCCACAGCAGAGCGAGAAGTGCTCCCTAATCTCTGGGGAGGCCAGAGAACCCAGCTCCGGTCGCTGAAGCTAGACCTTGTGCCAGGGCTTGCCTGCGGGGCCCCTGCTCACGGCGCCTGGAAGCCCCCGGGGCCAAGCGCGGAGGCAACAATGGAGGGACTCCTGGCCTGCAGGGAGCCCCCGGCAGCCCTGCTGTCCCCACATCCTCCCACGCCTCCCCAGCCTCCTGAGGACAGACAGACAGACAGACGGTGTGCTCCTTTGTCAATGATGGTTGGCTCAACTGCTCATCCTGGTGCCCCTGATAAAATTTCTGAGCCAAACATCTCATCCTCCAATGGAGGAGTAACCTAAATAAACGTGGGACCAGGGGTCTTGCCTATCAGAGCTGGAGGACAAGAGTCCCTCGGCCTGTCTCTCCCTTCACAGGTGGGCAGATCACCTGCACTTGACCGTGACCAGCAGACTGACACCTGCCAAGGTTCCATGGCACAGCACTCCAGGGCGACTCAGGACAGAATCGGGCTCCTGTAACACCCCCCCGCACTCCTACTGGGGTCCCCCAGCTCTGCAGGAAGTCTCTGTTGTGGTGTGTGGAAGGGGAACCAGCCACTGGGGGGCTCCTTCTCAGAACAGGTGCTCACAGGCAAGTCTCAGGTGCTCACCTGGGAGTTGGGGCGTGACCCTTCCCCAGGGCTGGGTGACAAGACCCCCTTGCAAAGTTTGCTCCTGCCACAGAACGGCATCCTAGAGGTTTTCTGAATGTATCTCTCACTCAGGGCTCTGCTGTTTTCCCAGGCTGGGCCTGAGGCCGGGCCCCTACCTTTCTAGTCAATTCTGTTCATTCCTCAGAGTTAAGCACAGGCCGCCTCCTCCCCCTGGACCTCTTTCCGGACCCCTCCTCCTCCCCCAGAGTATGAAGAGGGCCCAGGGGCCTCGGCTGCTGTGTCACACCTTCTTGGTGTTGGCTTCGCTTCTCCACCTGCAGAGGGCCTGCCTTCACATGGCACCCAGGTCAGCCCCCAGGTCGGCCCCCAACTCGGCCCCCAGGTCGGCACCCAGGTCGGCCCCCAGGTCAGCCCCCAGCTCGGCACCCAGCTCGGCACCCAGGTCGGCCCCCATGTCGGCGCCCAGCTCGGCCCCCAGGTTGGCACCCAGGTCGGCCCCCAGGTCGGCGCCCAGCTCAGCCCCCAGGTCAGCCCCCAGGTCGGCCCCCAGGTTGGCACACAGCTCGGCCCCCAACTCGGCACCCAGGTCGGCACTCAGGTCGGCACCCAGCTCAGCCCCCAGCTCGGCCCCCAGGTCAGCCTCCAGCTCGGCCCCCAGCTCGGCACCCAGGTCGGCCCCCAGCTCGGCCCCCAGCTCAGCCCCCAGCTCGGCACCCAGGTCGGCCCCCAGGCCGGCCCCCAAGTCGGCCCCCAGGTCAGCCCCCAGGTCAGCCCCCAGCTTGGCCCCCAGCTCGGCACCCAGCTCGGCACCCAGATCAGCCCCCAGGTCGGCACCCCGGTCAGCATAGCGAGGCAGAGGCAGGGGCTCGGGGGCTCCTGGCTAAAGGAGTTCATTATTTCAGGATTCTGCAACACACAGAACCAGACATCACTGTTGTTCTGAGGGGGATTTGGAGACGGGGCCTTTCTGCACAGAATTATGAAGCTGTGTAGATATGCACGCGGACGCGCGTCCCCACTCCCCTCCCCGACCCCTGCCTGCCCCCAGGGCCTCCTGTCTCCGGGCCCCCTAAAGTCTGCTAACAGCACTCTGTGACGGCCGCAAGGGACCTGCGTTTTAAAGAGCCAAGCCTTTACTAGTCGCCAAGACTTTATTTCTGTGAGGGTAAATTGCCATCATTATCCAGGGTGGAAGAATGTTCTAAAGGGGCCGCCATCTCCCCTAAAATCACACCCCATGAACAGGCCCCGGTTGTACCAGGAGTGAAGTTAACCCATTGTGAAGGCTTGGGACACCTTTCTTAATGGCTTCTTTTTTTTTTTTTTTTTTCATTTTAAACCTGTAACGACCTAACAGGCCTGCTGTGGGCATGGGGTGGGGAGAGGACATCAGGTCACTGAAGGGCTCCCCAGACCCAAGCCCCTCTGTGATGGCCGTCTCTCCTGGGAACACACCAGGCTCTCAGATCAATAGGGAACTACTTCCCGACCATCCTCAGCTTTTGCTGACCCACCAGATTACCAACAATTATTTTTGAATACAGACCTGTGTATGGTCACTGCTCCGCTCTCTTCCTTCAGGAACTCCCCCCAGAAGCTCTGCCCCCCCGGACCTGGCCTTCCCGTCCTGCACACTTGCCTTACCACGGAGATCCCGGGAGGCGCCCCAAAAGGACGGAGTTGGGGATCCGGCCAGTGGAGACGGAGACGGTCATCCCGGGCAGGAGGAACGAGGGTGGACGGCCCAGGAGGCGGCGGAGAAAGGAGCAGGACGAGGGACAGAGCTGGGAGGGCGGGCGTCCCTCAGCCTGGGCCCTGACAACCACGGGCAGCAAATCCGGGCTTTGCACAGAGGTCCCACGCCCTGGTTCGGGCTTCCCTGCTGCCCACCGTGTGGTTTCTCCTTCCCAACACGGTCCCGCTGCCCCTCTGTGGCCAGGCTGGCCACTGACAATTCTGGAGACTCGTGTGGCCACGTGAGAGCAAGGACGAGTCAGGGACAGTCCGGGCGCCCAGGCCAGGAAGCAGGCAGTGCTGCAGGTCAGTGGCCGTGGCCGTGGCCGTGGTCGTGGGCTGGAGCACTAGCACACTTCAGTGAGGGGGACAGGCTGGGTCTGTAGAGGGTGGAAGACGGGCCGGGTGTGGGACGCTGGAGGAAGAGCCGGAGGATGGGGCCCGGGGAAGACATTCGAGGCTTGGTGAGGGCACGGGGTAAAGGGGCAGCACTGATCTGAGTGGGACACCCCTGAAACGTGTGTATCAGCCCTCCTCAGGCACAGCGATGTCGCGTGACCAGCTGCCCACCACTCCTGCAGCTCCCGGGGGCTTGGCCGGCAGACCACTCAGGTGGCGGGTCCGTGGTCGGCTGGGTGGCTCCGGCAGTGTCTCCCATCCTCCTTGAACCAGGAGGCTAGCGTTGTGAGCTGAGCTGTGCCCCCTCCCCAGAGCCTATGTCCAAGTCCTAACCACCAGTGCCTGTGAATGTCCCCTTATTGGGAAACAGGGTCTCTGCAGCCGCTTGCAGCAGGTGAGGTCACCCGGTGGCCCTGATCCACCACAACGTGAAGACACGGACACGCAGGGAAGACGGCCGCGTGAGGACACGGGCAGAGATGCCGTGACACAGCCACCAGCCCGGGGTGGTCTGGGGCCACCAGAGCCTGGAAGAGGCAGAGAAGGCCTGTCCCCAGAGTGAGGGAGCGCGGCCCTGCCCACACCTTGATCTTGGGCCATGGCTTCCAGAACCTGAGAAAATCCCTCCCGCCCCACCCGTGCTGGTACTGGGTCCTGACAGCCCGGCCCGATCGGGCCGCAGGAGAGGAAGCAGAAGCTCGGGACTCTGAAGGCACGTGGCTTGGATCCGGAAACTGCCGCTTCCGCCCATGTGCGCTGGGCACAGTCGAGGCTGGGAGAGCACTCTGCTCCAAGTCACGGTGTGTAGGTGAAGACAGGACGAGCCACGTTCTCAACCACGTCTCGGTGGCTCCCTGTGGCCTGGTGGGTGGTCTGCGTGTGAGGCTCCGCTCTCTCCCTCCTCTCTCCGTGCACACACATGGGCACACTTACACTCTAGTGACAGAGAGAATGGGGAATGACGTGAATTGCAGGACCCTGCCTTCTGTGCGTGAGGGGCTTCTGGCCGCCGGGGTCCTCAGCTCCATCGCTGCCCCTGTTCCCTTGACCCCCCATGCAGCATGGGTCCCCCCACACAGAATGGCCCCAAAGGCCACGGGCTGGGCTTCCTCACCTTGTATCCCCGGCACCTCACACATACTGGGATGTCATAATAAATGTAAAGTGAAACCATAGTGTAGACAAAGGCAAAAGAAACCTTTAGAAGATAAGAAGTTTTAGGAAACATTTAAAATAGGTGCAGGGGTGGGGCACCTGGGTAGCTCAGTTGTTAAGCATCTGCCTTCAGCTCAGGTCGTGATCCCAGGGTCCTGGGATCGAGCCCCGCATCGGGCTCCCTGCTCAGCAGAGAGCCTGCTTCTCCCTCTCCCACTCCCCCTGTTTGTGTTCCCTCTCTCACTGTGTCTCTCTCTGTCAAATGACTAAATAAAATCTTTAAAAATAAATAAATAATAAAAAAAAAATTTTCATAATGATTTTTTTTTTACATTTAAGTTTTTATAGTTCTGGGGCGCCTGGGTGGCTCAGGCACTGAGCGTCTGCCTTCGGCTCAGGTCATGATCCCAGGGTCCTGGGATTGAGCCCCGCATCGGGCTTCCTGCTCAGCGGAAAGCCTGCTTCTCCCTCTCCCACTCCCCCTGCTTGCGTTCGCTCTCTCACTGTGTCTCTGTCTGTCAAATAAATAAATAAAATCTTAAAAAAAAATAGGTGCAGGGATGGGCATCTGCAAAAGGGAAGGTTTGCAGAAAGAGAAGGTAAATGAGCCCCAAGGGGGTCGAGGAGGATCTGGGGCGGCCGAGCACCTGCCGCCCCTGTGCCCCTCTGAGGACCCTGGGGCGTGGAGGCCTGCGTGCGCCAACAGGTGGGGGAGGCCTGGGAAGTGCCCCGGTTGACGGCTCCCTCCCTGGAGCCCGTGGCCGCACACACAGGTGCAGGCCGCAGCAAGCTGTCCCTCGGCCCTGCGTCACTGGCCTGGCACACGCCACGTCCACACCCTTCGGAGTTCAGATGAATTAGGTGAAACAGCCGCCGAAAGCTTAGAGGCCATGCGTGTCTCAGAGGTTGCTCAGTGGGGGCTCGTTTCCTCCCTGTGGACCCCCTTCCTCCCCTACCCGCTTGCTCGCCCCCGTAACCCCGCGGTGGTCTCAGCAGCACACTCCCAGGTCCTCGTGCTGATCCACAGACTGAGTGACACTCCTCCCCTCCTAGGACGCCAGCCCCAGGCTCGGGCCGTCAGACCCAATGAACCGCAGGGCTGGTCTCCACTCAGCACTCCAGCCACAGGATGGACTCTGCGAGGTTTTTGCCAGACGTTCCAAAGAGGTTGATGACCATTTTAACTGGGAGCAACGGCAATTAGGACAGGCCACAGGGGTGACGACCGAGAATACGGAGGTGGCGGGCACAGGCTCTGGGGCTCAGACACTCAATCCCCAGCTTGCCTCTAACAGGCCACCGTGTCCCTGGGGCGCGGCCGGCACGCGGCTCGCAAGGCCACAGGGCCTCGGGAGTCCGTACGCTTCCCTCTGCACGCAGATCCTGTGATGAGGATTCTCAGCACTTCCCACTTGTGCATGAAAAAGCCAATTTCAATTATTTTAGGCTTATAATTCATGCTATTGCTAATATTGCTGTAATTACCTATTGGCACATTCAATTTCCACCACGCAAACAGCAATAAAGCTCCAGATGCCTTCATCTTTAATAAGTGGAAAGCAATTCCTGTGTTATTGTCCCTGTTTTCGAGGCAATGGGCAGAAATTCTGGGAGGCCTGACCCATTTGGCCCACTCTACACCATGAGTGTGAGCGGGAGACGGTGACTCGGTGCCAGAAGGAAGAGGCAGAGGAGGAGGGTTTCAGCCCTGCTCCTGTCTGGCCCCAAACCCCCTGGCCTACAGCTTCCTCACCTACAAGGCGGGCGAACCCCTCGTGGACGGGCAGTGGACAGAGCAGGCCAGAGCCTTGCAGACTGTCCAGCTGTGGGGAGACGCCAGCGAGCTCGCAGCATTCAGGCGAGCACACGGTCCACGCATGCCCCAGCTCCGTGACCATGGCCAGCACAGTCCAGCGGCTTCATCTCTCTCTCGTGCCCCAGGTTCCCAGACTCTAGCCTGACCCAAAGGAGAGCCAGCTTTCCCCCTAAAACCAAAGATATCTTCAGGAAAATCTTCATCTTGCCTTCTGGCGTCTGCCCCTGTGGTTCCATCTGCCCCCATCAAACTCCCGCTCATCCTAAAAAGCTCAGGTCAATCTCCACACTTCTGGCAGCCCCGGGTTCAACAAGGGTCTTCTTTGTTCTAGGCCCCCCATGCCCATCTCTCCGGGCAGGCGAGTTTTGTTGGAAGCCCCTCCCACCCCCAGGACCGTGCCCCCCATTACCCGTGGGGAAGGGTCCTCCTACTCATGCTTCCCTGACTCCCTGCCATGACCACCAATGTTGGCAAGTACCCAGAAACCAATTTTACCCAGTGCCCTTTTAGAAACTTCTGGAAGATCTGTGTTTTTTACAACCTTACCCAGTGCCCTTTTAGAAACTTCTGGAAAATCTGTGTTTTTTACAACCTTCTGAAAAACAGTGTCTTTGTACTCATCAAGAGATTTTAAAACATTCATAATTTTGGATCAAAGGTGAGAACATGAGATGCAAACTGAGGTTTGAGCACAAAGCTGCCTGGTGTAAGCACTTTACTGGGGCACGTGGACCCTCCATCGCAAACAGAAAGCCACTTTACCTTTACTGTTTCTTCCAGACCTGCTCTCCTGACCACCCCCTGCCCGCACCCTCGGATCCTGAGGAGCCCTGTGGTCAACCGCAGAGGACAGAAAACCCGGTCAATGTAATCTCCAAACTCCAGCTTGCACCCTGTTGGAACTCTGCTCTCCTGGGAGCGTGAATTCCTCCGGCGGAAGACTCTCAAGAAGGAAGGAGTAGAGGAGGAGGCAGTCAGGTTCCTGGGGGCAGGGAGGATCAACCGTGGCTTGGGCCACCACATGTAAATACTGATTATTTCCCTGGAGGCAAAGACGGATGTCCAAAACCGGGGGATTCTCATACTCAATTACTGTTTGCATATAATCTGATGTAGGATTATACCCCCATTAAAAATGTCACTTTTCTTTAAGTGTTTAATTTCTTGGGGGAAATGCTTAGGATGGAATGTGATCCGTAAAAGTAGCATACAAAATTGTACATACCATTTGATGTAAAAAAAATGAAAAGACTTCATTTCTCCCCAGATCCATTTCCTTTCTGTCTCTCCTTGCTCAGAGCACTGCCTGTGTGGTATGCCCGATGATAAAATGCCCAGAGGATTCAGGGTCCTGCTGGGCTGGGCTCCACGTGAGGCTCGCCCCCTGGCCACGCCGTGGCTGCTCCACTTCCAGCAACAGAGGCTGACCTCCATCAGCATCTGAGTGGCCCCCCCAGAACCCCCGTCCTGGTCCACACACAGGGTCACGGGTTCTGCAGGAGGCCAGGGGTGCCGGTCACCCCAAGTCAGCCCAAGGGGCGGCCACGCTTGGCGGTGCGCCTTCAGCCAACGTCGCCCGCTTTAGAAAGTCCTCTGGTGCTAGAGCCCATGGGGTGGCTCTGTCCACACGTGTTCAGAAAGTCCGCCAACGAGTCAACCAGCCGAGAGGCAGCCACGGAGACCAGCCTCCCCCGGAAGCCTGGGAAGCCACGTCCCCCGATGAGAGTCTCGCCGTGCACCCTGACGGGGGGTGCTCCGAGGACGTGGGGGGAAGAGCCTCGGGCCCCGCTACCAGGAAGATGTCCTCAGACGGGTGGGGCAGAGGCGTTTTCCAGACAGACGCAAATGCAGATGGGTGTTTCCTGCCCCCAGTGGACACTGGAGGGGGTCGTGATGCTGGCGAGAGCCAAGCTGGGCAGCAACTTCTCTGCAGGAGGCAAGGGGGTCCCATCCTCCCAGCAAGTCTCTTTCGGCCCAGAAATACCCATGGGGAGTGGGATACCGTGGGGTCAGTCTGCTGCGAGGGACCCCAAATCCAGTCTCGTGCCAGCCCCCGGGCTTCTGCATAAGGATGTGGGGGCCCGGGGAGGCTGGTGTGCCCCTGGCTACAGGAGCGACTGATGCATGGCCCGCACCCGCTCCCCAGGAGTGAGGGCTGCACAGTGCGTCGGGGGGACGTGGTGGGCTCCCGTGGGCGCTCCGCGGGGACAAGGGGCGGGACAGGAGAGGACAGCGTGTTCTTAAGGCGCTGGTGACAGGATTGATCTTATGCAGCTCTCGTGGGTGTGTGCCTCTCGCCAGGTGGGACCTGGAGAGCTTCTTGAGGAACCAGCCGCAGACCTGGCATCTGTCCTCTGGTGCCAGGCCCCCTGCCCTCCCCATGAGTTGAGCAGAGACACGGAGTAGCCGCTATGGCTGGTGGGGATGCCCCCACCCCGATCCTCTCCAGCTGCAGCCCCTCGGCACCTGTGCCCCATCCCTAAGCAAGCGGTCTGCTCCCTCCGCATCTTGGCACTGGCCCTGGGAGGCCCTACTTTTGCGAACATGAATGCAGCATTCCTGAGTGCTAGGAAAGAAAGGCCCCCAACCCTACAGAACGATCCTCCGGGTGCAGCAAGGGTCGGCCCTCACTGCTGTTCCAGAGCCAGGCTGCACGTGCCGCATGGGTCCCCCCACCACGAGGATCAGCTGCCAACCACTAGGAAGCTCTCTGCAAGGACAAATCACATCGACTATCCCCTAGAATTGTCGAATGTTTATTAAGGCCCTGCGAAGAGACATGGGTGCTGTGGAGCCTCGGGAAGGGAAGGCTGCCCGCTTCTAAACCACCAGAACCAGCGTGAAGAGGGTTGTCGTGCCGGGACATCTCCAGTGCTGTGCCCATGGAGGTTTGGTCTGTCTGGGGGTTGATTAGGTGGTTTGGAGGGAAGGGAGTTGCGCTGAACTCCCCAAGATGAAAGGGCTGTGCCCCGAGAAGGAAGCCACTGGCCGGTGACGTTCCTGCCGGGTTGCCCTGCGCTCCTGGGCCCGTAGAGCTGAGTGTGCTCACCCTCAGGGCTGGTGGCGCCGAGGTCCCGTTGCCAGGACGCCATCGCCACCCGTGTCTGGGGACGTCTGCAGCCCCCACAGGCAGCCCAGCTTAAGGGGCACAGATGAACCTCCATGAGGCAGTGCTTCCCCGAGTCCGCCCTCCCTGACCCCTCCTACCAGCCCCCGGGCTCCACACCCTCTGCCTCCTTCCTGCATCTTGCAGATGAGGAAGCTGGGCACAGAGAGGTTACGTGGCCTGCCTGAGCTCCCACAGGAAGGGGCAGCGTGGGCCAGGCCGCGTCTTCTCCGCCAGCGCCCACGGCGACTTCGCCCGTGTTCCCTGGGCTTTGCACGCCTCCTAACTACCACGGCAGCCGCAGGAGGTCCATGCTAGCTGGCCGCAATGCAAAGGAAGGGATGTGAGCATCACCTGGTGTCTGTTGAGAGGATGAGGTCCCTGTCCAACGAAAACCGGGACACAAGCCCAACGCCCAGGAATGGAAGTCCACACTGTGCACATGCACACCATGGAAGCCCACTGCCCAGCAACAAGGGGCACCACGATATGCTCAACAAGCCACGTCAGAGTCAGATGGAAAGAACACAGACCGTATGACCCACTGACAGAACATTCTCAAAAGGCACAACCACAGGGAGAGAAAAGGGATCTGCAGCTGCCGAGGGGGTGGCGGGGGACGGAACAAGAAGGACCGGGTGAAATTGTGGGGATGGGAGTGTTCTCCATCTTGGTGGTGGTGGTTGCACACCGGTGTGTTTCTCAGACTTCCCACAGCTGACACTCTACAGCCTGGAGCTCATCTCTCAACAAGCCTGGCTTTAAAAGGACCACACGCAGCCCTGGACGCCGTGGGCATCTGGGTTTGGGTCCAGGACACAGTGTCGGAACAGCAGCCCAGGGAGTGGCTCTCCCCAAGGTCAAGACCGCGGGAAAAGCCAGGCCACAAGCAGCAGAGCCACCGGAAGCTGGCCTGGCCTCGGGCTTCAGCCCCCGGCCCCGCCACGGGCCACCAGGGTTCGTGCCAGGCCGTGGGTCGCCCGCTCACACACTTCCCAGTCTCCTGGGTTGCAAAACTGCAAACGGTAAGACCTTTTCCAGCTCACAAACTCAAATGCTAACGGGTCGGGGCACGTCTACGGGTCAATAACAGATACGTCCGCACCCCAGCTGGCCTTCCTGAGGAGGAGGAAGATCGATGGGACGTGCGTGCTGCCCACGCCGTCCCCTATTAGCATTCTCATCAGCCCCTCCGTATGGATCAGTACGGATCTGGTGGCACGTGGAAGTAGTGGACGGAGAAAGGCACCCCTGAGGGGAGCGGCTCGCGTCTGGGAAGGAAGGTCTGCCGTGTCACGCTGCGCTCTGCTCGGCGCGGGCAGAGTTCCTGCGTCTGGCCACCGAGGGCCTCGGGAGTGTTAGCCGCGTCTGCGGGCCTGTGTGCTGAAGGAGGCATCCTACTCCTCGTACTCCTCGAGCTGCAGGGGGACGGGCACGGCCCCCCTCCTGACGCAAGTCCCTGCTGACTCCCCGCCTCCGAGAGTTGAAAACGGGCGGACGCCAGGGACCCGCCTCGCACACAGACTTAGGAATCTATTTCAGACTTACTCCACTTGGTGTAGAGCTTCCAGGAGGGACCCCAGGTGCCCCTGACTGCCAGAGGGGGCAGAGGAAGCTCGGCACAGCCACCCCTAGTGCCGCCCCTTTACCCGTCAGAGTGCGACCGTCGACTGAGCGGGTCCTCTCTGTACATCGTTATCCGAACGTGAATCTTTACAGTGACACTTCCACACGGACGTCACCCAGGAGGCAACAGGTTGCGGGAGGCTACAGGACTGGACCTCAAGTTTGCCCTTGGACGCATGGGACACGGTTTGCTCGGGAACAATGGTGGCATTTGCCCCGAGCCTGCGGTGCTGTCCCCATGGCTGATGCGTTCTGGCTCTGCCCCTCCCGACGGCCCAGTCAGCTCTGACTTGCGGCAGAGACCGTGGCCGTCCTCCAGCAGCGTGTGCTCCAGCCCTGGAGAGGAGCGGCCTGTCAGGGATGGATGACACGTTCACACCCCAGCCAGGCCCCCAGGCCCAGGATGGCTGTCTGGCTAATTCTTGCCAAGGGAAGGTGAGCAGAGATGATGTGTGAAGATCCAAGCTGGGCCTTGGGGTGGGGGGGGTCTTCTGATGCCACTTTCTCCTTCCCCATCCACACGCGGATGCCCGGGAGGCCCTGGGGTGGGGGGGCACGGCCACTGGACACAGGCCTTTGTCCTCAAATCACTTATGATGGAAGACCGTTCCCCCAGCAAAGACACAAGCAGTGGATGTCAGGTCAGCTGACAATAAATGTATGGGGCTGAGGGCTTCTGCAGCAGCTGTCTGGGACTCGTTAAGCTTCGGGAAAACTGAGGTTGGAAGCGGGTAGGCAATGCGCCAGAGTCCCTCGCTGGCCAGGCACCCACGGCTCTGCCGAGACCCTCCTCCAGGCCCAGGCTCCCTCGGGCTGCACCCTGCCGCCCCCTTCTCCTCCCCACGACAGAGACTCCGAGTAGGGCAGTGCATTAACCGGCCGCTCCAGAGACCAGGACCAATAGGACACACGCATGAGGGGATTTGCTTAGCGAACCGGCTATCTCGGGCCTTCCGATCTGCTGGCCCCACACTGCCACGCGGACCGAGCCATCTTTGGTTTTAAGCAAACTGGCTTCTTTGTTGACTTTTCAACGTATAGAAGAGAAAGACAGGAGGGGACGAGGGCGACCACCCTCCTGAGGACCTGCCATGCACCGAGGACGGTACTAACGTCACATCAGAATGCCTCGCATCCGCGTGCCCACTGACTGGAAGGGAGAGACAGAGCGCAGACCTTCTGATCCATGGGGACCCAGAGCCCCAAGGCCTCCCGCCACCGCCTGGGGCTACCAGAGTCCGTCATGCACACGCGGGCCCACTGGTCCTGGCCGGGGGCCTCCCTGGGTGACACATGGGCCCACGGCCTCAGCACTGCATGGACCATGCTGCAGCCGGCCCCCAGTACATGGGAGAAGGGGTCAGACGGGCTCTCGCTCTCTCGGTTCCTGCAGTAGAACCCCTTCCCCCAGCCCTCGCGGCACCAACCCAAACACTCCACGGACGCTCACACCGTCACCAGCCTCCTCCAAACAGAGTGAGCCTTTGCTGATGGTACACTATGCAGTGCGACCCTCCATTTCGGAGGAACAACACTGGACGGGGAAAGGGAGGGCCGACTTCTGGAGCTGGGGCCTTAGGGAAGTGCAGGGGAGGGCCAGCCTCTGGCTTGGGGTGACTCGGAGTGGCCCTCGGCCTCCAGTTCATCCAGGGAGCAGGGCCTAGCCCCTGCCCGTCCACTTCTCGGGGCCCATGGGACATGGGGAGAGGGGACCCAAAGCCCCTCTTCCTCGTGTCCACACGCGGCAACGGCCTGCACAGCCTGAGCCCCCTGGGCTGCACCTCCAACTGGCCCAAGCGGCGCCGCCTACCCTGCCCTCTTCCTCCCCCGCGGCCGTCCCCTGCCCACTCTGCCCTTCTTCTCACCCCTCTGAGACCAGTCCCGTGCCCCCAGATCCCACCCTGCCCCCAGGCCAACACGCACTGCCCCACCACTGTCCCTTCCAAAGACCCTGGTCTTCCGGCCGTGCCCGCCATGTTTTCCTGCTCAGACCCCATTGCACACAACGTTCTAGCAGCTGGAGAGCACATGCCCAGGACGTTTCCCGGGAACACTTTCACAAGAGCAGCCCTCAGAGGCCGACCAGCCCGCGCTGCACCTGGTACAGCCTGTCCTTCCTCTCAGCCCTCCAGGGGACCCCGCATCACCCCGGCCGCATGAGGGCTCCTGCCCACGTTGAGCTGCAGTGCCTCAGCCGCCTGGAACGTGGGGTCTTCAGTCTCTGCCTGAATCATCTGTTTGATGCAATTCCCCAGCTGAGTCATCTTGTCATCACCCGCCCCTCACTGGGGCCTCTGCCTTCTGAGGCCAGCATCCTCAGGCACCTCTGGGAGGAGGAGGAGCTCACATCTCTCAGCTCATCTCCGCCCCTCCCGAGTGGCCCGTGTCCCAGTGGCAAGTCTGTGCCCTCCCCGGCCTGCAGCAGGTTGGGGCATCCAGGGCTCAGGCGGGGCGGGTCAGCCGGGCAAGCCCCCCTGCTAGGCCGCAGGGTCCTGGCCTGACGGTGAACCTGCGTTGTGGTGGTAATCCTCCAGTCCTAAGAAGATAAGCCCCCTCAGGGCTTTCTCCTCCTGGCCTCCCTGCACCCCGGCCTCCCCTGGTGATGTGACTTGGTGAACAGCACTCATTTGCCGTCAAGTTTCAAAGCAGATGGTTTCAACCCCTGGTCTATGTCCTTAAGCAACTAACGTCTGAGCGTCCACTACCAATGTAGCCTCTGTCAGGCCCCTAGTAGGCTCGCTGCTGTTCACTCAGCAGACGGCACAGTGCCTGGCACGTAGTAGGTGCTCAACAAATGTTTTTCAGGTGAAGGAAGAGATCTAGGTTCCAGCCCCGGCTATGAGAGGAGCCATCCCGCCATGAGACCCCCGAGTCCCCCAGCAGTAAGGGGAGATCACACACTGCAGAGGAGAGGGAAGGAAGGAACCGAAGGAGCGTAAGGAAGGGCTGAGCGCACAGTAGGCACGCCATAAGGGCTAATTATGCACCCCATAATTATGGACCCCCTGGGCCAGCCATGTGGAATGTAACCGAGAATAAGAAATAAATCTGTCCTACAGTGGAAAGGAAACACTTTCCAGACGCTCGGATAAAGCGGACTTGACTGAGGACAAGGTGATGGGTGTAGGATCACTGCAGCTGGCCTGCACGGGGGGGAGAGAGGTGGGTTTCAGCGGAATACAGCAGGGGAAGGTGGGGACTCACAGACGAGGAGCAGGGTGGGGGCCGAGGGATGGACAATTGAGTGTTGGGGGGTGTTCTTGCTGGCGGCAGGCCAGGTTATCAGACCTCAACTGGGGCAGGGATGAGGGATGTGGCCAGAAACCGGTGGGGGGATTCTGGCTAAACAAACGTGGCAGGATTGGTGCCAAACCCGGACTCTGTAGGACACGCCCAAGGATGGGGCCTCGTCGGGCTCAGCAGAGCCTGTCTGGAGTTTGGTCAAGGAGAGGGTCTGGCAACAGTCAGGGAGAACTCGGGCACAACCAGGAAAGGGGCCAGGGGTGTGAGCACAAAGGAAAAGGGGCTGCAGGGAAATCTCTGCAGGAACTTTCTGAGTCTTAAAGTCGAGTATGGTGGCCAGGCGAGGAAGATGGGATCCTGGTGACAGGACACACAATCGACGGCAGGAGGGTGTGAGACTCCGTGCTGTGCACGAGCCAGGCGGGGATTTCACTCCTCCCCTCCCCCTCATTAACCGGCAACTACAGTTGGTGGAGGTGGGCGGCTGGCAAGTGTCAGACCCAGGAGACGAAACAAAGCTCTGCCAGAGATGCCGGCAGGGGCAGCCCAGGGCAACAGACCCCACCCGGCACAGGGCATCCTGCGGAGAGCCCACAAGTGAATGAGCTCGCAGGGGCAACCTCCAAAGTAGCTGTGGATTCAGCAAGGTGACCCTGTGTGACCCCCAGCAGAGGTCTAATGGGCATTCGGCCAGCAAAGGGCTCCAGGATCTTCATTCTCCTCCTTCTCCCAGGCTGAGCAGATGCAGGACCCAGGAGACCAGGGTGGGCATCCTCCCATCAGCACAGGGGCTTCGGCTGAGCTTCCTTCCGACCCTGCGTCCACGTGACCCTGAGGAGGGGCAGGGGCAGAAAAGGGGTCTCATGTCCCATGAAGAGCTTCCCCAAAAACTGGAGTCCTGAGTAAATACCCTGCCTGAGCTCTCTGCCTTATGGTCACTAAAGACCTTAAAAAAGTCAGATAAAACGTTGTGGCTTCCCTCAGCGAGGGGCCAGGCTGGGGCATCGCCGTGCCTGGGACCTGCAGTCACAGGGCAGACGGGAGAGGTGTGGCCCCCATGGCATCCTTGCTGCCCCAGCCACCCGACCCCAGCCCTCCCACTCTCCCTCCCCAGGAAGAAATGAAAGGCATCCCTCCACTGGGCATGGCATTGGCTTCTTTTTGTGCATTTTCTTCTTTTCCTACCAAGAGCAGTTCAAAAGTTGAGGGCTGATTAGTATTCCGGGCACCAGGACCACTACAAAGCAGCTCGGGGCCAGCGATTGAAGCCCCTGCTCCCCCAGCCCCACCGGAGCCCCTGCTCCCGAACTGGGAGAGCATTCTGGCTGCCGCCCTGCTCCCGCCGCCTTCATAATAATCATTTCCCTGCTGCGCGTGCTCCTCTTTGTGATAATCAGCGTCCCCGCGGTGGTGGTGGGGTTCGGGGATCTCCGAGGGATTTCATTCCGGGGCCTCCCCAGACAGAGCAAGCATGGCATTTGCATGCATTTGTATAAGTTATGCACGGTACACACCTCTCTTTAACATTGCAACCTAATGAAATCACTCAGACAGCACATTAAAAACACGATTTACTCTGGGAAGCCTGACCCTTTCCGCGTTAAGTCATTTGAAGGATCCTTGGAATATCTTTGCCCAAGTTGCACACTAAAATGGCCCTTCCCAGGTTTTCAGAATTGATGAGGCAGTTCTGGCCGCCATCGGGGCCGGGGGGACAGGTCAACAGTGTGCACGAGGCCGCAGCCGGGCTGCGGGGCCTAGGAGAACACCAGGCCGTGATGCCAGGCATTCCCAGAATCAGGAAGCCAGCCCAGAGAGTCCCGCACAACAAATAATGTTACTAGCCCTCGGCGTAGAAGCAGAACTGTGCCTTTGTCGAGATCTGAGGGTGTTGGGAACAGTTAAAGCGAGCAGGACAGGTGCCAAGCCCCAAGCTGCAGGGACTCCTGGTATAAGAGGGTCACCAGGGAGCAGTGCCAGCCCTTGGAGCCTCCCGAGACAGTGGGCCCTCCCCCTGCAAGGGTTAAGGCAGCCCGGCCGCCTGGCAAGGGATGCTGGAGCTCACTGTGCGTGACGACTTCAAAGCAGCCAGCAAACACAGAGCGTTCTCCCTGGATGATTTAGGTGCAGCCTTGCCCAGAGGCTGACTGCTTCTCAAGGTCGTGCATCTCGGGCTCATCCAGCTCCCGCCGAGCTGATGGGATTCGTATGCTCTGTGAGGGCAGCAGGGCTGAGCTGCTCTTGGCAGGAGGGCCCAGGGCAGAGGCCCCTGGAACCCACCCCACTGCTGCATATTTCACAAAGAGCATCCTCCACATGCAAATCTGTTTTCGCTCGAGCTTCATGGAAGCTCTCCATTAACAGAGAGAGACGCTAGTCCATGACGCAGGGGACCCGCTCGGGGTTGCTCAGCCATGGGGGAGCACCAAGACGAACTTCACGGCTCTGACGCAGCCCCAGGCTGCTCTCCCTTCCCAAAGCCCAGTCCTGGGGGACCGCACCCCCTGCCCAGCACCCACACTCAGGAGCAGCCTCTCCTCCGGAAGCCCCTCTCCTGCGGCATGTCACCCTCAGGAGGAGCGCGGGGTTGGGGCCTGGTGAGAATTATCTCTTCCCTCAGAGCATGACCTGCAGTTGGCCCCTAGAGCAACACCCCCAGGACCACCCGGTCCCTCCATGCAGGGCCGGCGTTCATCCCTTATCTCGGGGCCGCTGTTCGTCCCGGGGCCACGCTCCTGGACCCCCACAGCCCCAGAGTGGATACAAGGGAACCACAAGCCACCCCAGTGTCCTCCCAGGCCTCTGGCTTCCCCACCCCGCGCGGTGATGACCAGATCCCTGCCCTGGTGACACCCCTGGAACAGAGGTCTGGGCCTTTCTAGAAGCAACAGTCCGCCCCATCCTTGCCAGTCCACCGGCTGCCATCTGGACCTCAGCGCCAGAGCCTCCGCCCACGGCTCCCAGCCTGGCCTGCTCCAGTTTCTCTCAGTTCAGCAGAGTCTTGTGACGCGCACCCGTGCGAGGCCCCATCAGATTCGGGGGCGGCCGTGGCCGGCGGGGGAGGGGCGGCCTGTCGTGGGGCCCACGGGGCCGGTGGGGCGGGGGCAGTCCTCCCTTGCTCCGTGGCCCCCACGGCAGGTGCTTCCAGCAAGCGCGGCCGTGAGTGAGTATTTCCTTCGGCAAGATTTTCCCGCTGTCGGCCCATCAGCCAGGCAAGGCTGGTTTCAGGGAGGAATGTGAAATTGTTCCTCTCATCTCTGGCTCACCCGTCAACCATGATTCCATCTCACCTCTTTCTAACACAAAGTGACAACATGCTTTGGGTTAAAATCACTCACTCTCCCTTTCAAGCAGACGATCTAGGTGTGGGGGAGATGAGGTCAGAGGCTGCCAGGATCGCTCTGTCCCTGAGCTCCACACACAGTGCCTGGCCCAGAAACGCATATTGCATGCCGTTCCCTCTTGCTCACGCTTGATGGCCTGGGCCAGGCGCTCGGGAGCCGTGGGCGCCCGCCCCTCCCACCCAAGGACACGGGCCGCGAGCTGCATGCAAGGAGGTGGCTCTATTTACCATGCGGAGATGCAACCATCCTGCCCATTTTAACCGCTCCACAGTCGTTAAAGGATCGTAGAGCTGACAACACTTTGCAAGAGGGCACCGTGTCAAGGAAATAGTGCTGGTTGCAAATAAAACAAGATATAACTGATTTTCTCCATTGGGGGGAACTTTACTTCTGCATACGTGAGTCAGTTCTTCAGACTAGGTCCTCAGTGAACATGGCTGTTGGTCACTCCTTGTGAAAGCGGACGGCCTTCGTGGGACCCCACAGCCGCGATCTGGTAGAGCTGCCGTCTGGCGGGGCGGGGGGAGCGCTGGGTCGCAGCCCAGTGGCCCCCGCATCACGGAACTCCGCCATCCACTCTCCACGGGACCTGATGCCCTGTGGGTGGACGTCCCCAACGGGTTGTCCCGTGTGCAGGGCACACCCCCACCACCAGGACCACGCGGGGCTCACCCTGCTCCTCCCAGGGCGGCTCCACGGAAGAAATCCTTAGAAAGCAGTGATTTTAAATTGTTTGGGGAAAAAACCCTAAAATAGGTAAGATTTCTCAGGTGCATCTCAGCCCTGACAAGTACACACGTTCCCTCATGGACAGCACGTTTGAGGTCTCACTCCCAACACTCAGCATTTGATTATGAAAAAGGAGCTTCCAATTGTGGAAAGAAAGGAAGTCAAACAAAGGGCGGGTCTCCCGACCCCCATCAGTCCCCGCCCGGCAGTCAGTCCCAGGACCCATGCGCCCCCCGCGCTGCCCGGGCTGCCACCACCTTCCGACAACACAGGAGGTCTCGTGGCTTCACCCTCCCGCCGCCCTGGCCCTGTGGCCTCCTGCTCCGCAGGCTGTCCCACGAGGCAGCCCCTTCCCACTCGTGCCTCTGGCCCACGTTCACTCACTCGTGGCCGGGAGGAACTAGCCTCCTCCTCCAGGCAGCCACCGGGACTCACACTTCTCGCCATGACTAGGTCCCATGATGTGGTGTTTGCGTTTTCATCTGACCTACCCGGTTTAGTGAGGAAACGATGCAATGTTTTGTCTCTCTACCTGATTCACACCAGGCGTGTGTTCCACCCTAATGGCGTGGGCCTGTCAGCCGTGGGGCACAGGGCCGGCCTCCCTTGGTCCCAAACCGACACCCGAGAATGGCTCGTTCACCCACTTCTCACCGTGTGCCGCTCACTCCCCCGAGGACTGCACAGGAATTCTAGTCCTGTGTTCGGCAGCCTGCACAAATGATGCAGAAACACCTGCTTCTGGTTTATGTTCAGGTTTCCCCAGCTCGTTCCCCAAGTCCGCCGCCTGGTCCTCTCCCCACCTCCGCCCCCTCCACCTTCCTGTATTTGATTTCTGTCTGTAAATATGCATGTGTGCACGAAGAATATATAGAACGGTTTGCCTACTCATGGTTTTAACTGACCATCTAGCCTCGGGCTACGGGCCTTGCTGTTCCTCACGCGGTTCACTGAACTGTGCTTTGCATATCGACCGTGTGGGCCGCGGGCTGCTCTGGGCCCCTGCTGTGGCCGTCGCATGGCACTCCTCCACTGCCCTTACCTGCCAATCGGCTGAGCCATGCACCCTCAGGGGCCAGCATCCCTCAGTACCACACACCCTGTCCCATGCTCTGCGTGGGATCCTGGCCATTGGGTGCACAAATCCTGCTCTGACTGAGGACCGCCAGGCCCTCCCAGCCCATCACTGGGGCATGTAGGCTTCTAGCTCCACCCATCTTTTACCAGCAATTGGATTTATAGACTATGTGAATTTTGGAAGTCTGATGGGTATAGAACGAGAGGCCCATGTCGCTCCAGCTGGCGCTTCTCAGATGACACGTGTGTTCATTGTCTCTTCACAGTCTTTTGAGCATCCTGGTCTCTGCTCTTCTAAACTGCTTATTCTTTTTTTTTTTTTTTTTTTTGCACACTGTTTTTGAGTTTCCTCTTGTTCTCTTTCTTCATTTGAAGACATTTACTCCTGGTCTCTGCTCTTCTAAACTGCTTTTTTTTTTTTTTTTCTTTTTTGCACACTGTTTTTGAGTTTCCTCTTGTTCTCTTTCTTCATTTGAAGACATTTACTGTATATTCCAGGTGGTGATCCCCTGTCAGTTTGAGAGGTTAGAGATGCCTCCTACCTACTCAGGCACATCTGCCTGTCACGTGGCCTCCGCTCGGGACAGAAAAGCAAACGATGAGTTGCCAAATCCACCCTGCTTCATTATGGCTTGGGCTCCTGGGGTACGGCTCACACATCTTTCCCCACCCAAGATTATAAAGACACACCACATCTTCTTCAGTTGCCTCCACGGTCTCATCTGCCCCATGTGGGTCTTCGGTCCTTCTGGGGGACCGTTGTATGGTCTGAGCCTGCAGCCCCGCTCCCCTCCTCTCCACAGACCGAGAACATTACCTGAAAGCACCACTCTCTCCTCGCTGAGGCATGGGGCCACAGAAGTCACACCCTGGCCTCGCACACATGGCAACACATTTCTGAAACCTATTTCCTGTCGATAAGTCAGTTCCTCCACCAGATACACAGTTGTCCTTACTAATTCTTTCTAGTGTGTCTTAGTATCTGAAAGATTAATCCCCCCCCAACATTTTTTGGGTCCAAAAGTGTCTTATTTATTCTGGACATTTCTTCTCCCATAAATTTAGAAATACTTTGATTTTTAAATAGACATGCTAGAATTTTTATTGGAAGAACATTGCACCCGTAGATTAGAGGAAAACAGACTTCTTCATGATGCCAAGCTGCCTCCTCCATGAATATGGTATGTATCTTGGCTTTTATTCACATCTAATGTCATGTCTTTTGATAGATTTTTTTAAAAAATATTTTCATAAAGGTCTTGGATATTTGATGTTTGATCATTGGCTGCTATGGCTGTTATTGTGAATAAAATTTCACTTTCTGCTTTATTTCCTAGTTGGTTACTGCTGGTTGAAATTGTTCTTACAGATTTCGCATGAGTGGAAAAGCTTTAGCCTCCGTAAGACATGACACAATTGGAAACCCTTGAGCTTGCTTGGATCGTGGAACTGAACTCTTTCCCATGCAGACCCGTGGACAGCGAAGCTGGCTTTAGGATCCCTGCCCTGACGTGGTGGCATCACACTGAAGTCAGGGCCCCAGCCCTTGCTCTCCTCGGGCTGCCCGAGTGACTCTACGTGTGCTGTGCTCCCTGAGAAAGCTCCTCACGCTCCCGAGCTCAGTTCCCCTGTGTGAGTGGGAACACTAGTATAAAAGGCCCGTAGATTGATCTGACGGTTGAAGAAAATGGTGCCTAGAAGCCACTGAAAGTGCCTGACAGGCGGTCGGGTCTCAGAATGTTAATTACATCATCACTGGCTGTGGGTCCACAGGAAAGGTATTCAGCCCGTTTGGGCTTCACTTTCTTCATCAAAAAATAAAAATCAGGACATTGAGGTTTCTTTTCCTACCTACCTCAGAGTATTGTCACCATGATGAAAGGGGGGAACGGGGAAATCACTTTATAAACTGTAGAGTGCTGTGAGCATCAAAGCACTATAAAGATAGCCATTGACACCCTTGTTTACTTTCCATCTTCCTTCCTCTTCACAACTATTTTGTCCATCTTGCTTTTGTGTACATCTGTCCATTAACTTGGTAAAAAATGATTTGGAAGCACTGAGTGCTTTCCATGTGCCCAGCACTGCCCTAAGTGAGTCCAAATTCATACACATCCCCTTCGTGTTTGTCCTCACGTTCCCCATGAAGGATGAAGGGCATGATTCACATGGATTCCTGGGTGGTCAGTGGACCAAGACCCATTTCTGGATGATATTCTGAATAGTCACTAAGAAAATGATTCACCCCAAAACATCGATCTTCCCGCTGAAACCAAAACGAAGGAAATGCTTTGATTAAGGAGTTATGACGGTTTGGCCCCAAATTCCCAGGACTGACGTCCTACCCTGCGGGACTGCACAGGATGAAAGATGCGAATGATTCAGGGGAAGGAAGGAGCACATTGGGAAGGGATCCAACATTTATTGAGTGTAAACGTGAGCTCTCTCTGTGTGTGAGCGTGGTGGGGTACCTTTATTTACATGATCTTCTGTGCTGGTATCTGTAACCCTACACACACACACACACACACACACACACACTTTATACATCTATAACCTCATTTTACAGAAGAGAAAACTCACGCTCAGACATAGTCATTTTCCATGAGACACAGAGCCAGAAATTTATGGTGCTATTTTGCCACAAAGCCTGTAGGATTCCCTAAATTATATGATGGTACTTGGGAATAGAATTTAATTAAATAGCTTGTCTTAGTTCAGAAGCTTTCAGAAGCCACTCTAGATGTCTCACCCAGAGAGGTGAGGGTTTGACAGAGGGAGTTGTTTACAAATGTTTTGGAGGAACTGAAGGAATAAGGGCAGGAGCGCTGAGAGATCAGGAAGCCCTAAGGCCCTGGGATGGAGCCGCATGCCCTGTAACGGAGAGCCGCCCACTGCCACCCCTGCTGGGGCGGCTGGACACAGGGGCCTGCACCCCACACTGCCAACAACTTTCCCGTCAGTGCCTCCCCCGGGCACAGCGCAGCCAGAGCCCAGCGGGCAGGCTGACGGGGGGGGTGTGGCTTTCAGGCCCCGGCCCTGGCCGCACGGAGGAGATCACAGAGGACCGGGCAGCGCTGAGGGGCGGCAGAACCCGCAGGGCACACTCACTGGCTGTTTTACTAGAAGCACGGCTGCAGCTGAAAACTTAAGTGAAAAATTCATAAGGCTTTGCTCAGGAACACGAGAAATAACAAAACAGGGTTTTGATCCGAATGCTAGCGTGTGTGTGTGTGTGTGCCTGAAACGTGTGGTTACCCCTTGATTCCTTGCTTCAGGAAAAGTCATGGACCACCTCCTCCGTTCTTCTGCAGCCTCTAAGGAGCACTAATCACAACCAGTGTGATCACTTAGTGCTGGCTGAGCTGACTTCAGTGGAAGGAACCCTATCTTTCCATGACACAAGTTACACCATAAAAGGAAGATGTCAGAACGGGCATTAAACCACCAATTGCTGGTATTTTACAAGGAAAAGCTCAGTACCACATGAGCACAATGAGACACGAATGTGTCCACGGCACAGCTCCAGAGGCCAGAAATCTGAAATCACGATGCCGGCGGGGGTGGCTCTCTCAGCAGCTCCTTGCTCGTCTCCCAGCTTCTGGTGAAAGCGGGCAATCCTGGTGCCGCTTCCTTGGCACGGGGATGCGTCGCTCCAGTGTCTGCCTCCGGGGCCACATGTCTTCAGACGGCCGTCCCTCCACTCCTCTGTGTTCGAACGTCCCTCTTTTTATAGGGACATCAATCATATTGGATTAGGACCCACCCTATTCCATAATGATCTCATCCTAACTAATTACATCCACAACAACCCTATTCCCAAGTAAGGGCACATTCTTCGACACTGGAGGCTAGAAGTTTCTGGGGGACACCCAGGAAGTACTCGGGAACATTGCTGGAAGGCTTCTCCATCGGTACAGACTGTCAGTAATTCACCCGGGGAATTAGTTACAAGGATACACTTTCTGGGGGGAACTAGCTCCCAATTCCCCAGCCATGCTGGGAATATCTACAATAAACAATTTCTATGGAACCATAAATCACATTAAAAACATTTTTATTAATAGAAAACATTACATGAAACCCCTTGTACCTATTTACCACCTGCTTTCTCCAGACATCGTGTGGGACGCTTTGGATATTTTATGTCATCTGCAACCTCACAACCATCCCACAAGTAGCTACCAGCACCGTCCTTCTGCAGGGGCAGAAACTGAGGCCCAGGGAGGGTGGGTAGCTTGCTGAAAGCAGCAGATCAGTAGGCGGAGGAACTATACTTCCAACACTGGTCTGCCCTACCCCGAGGCCGAGCCTTGACGTCTGTTCCACCTGACGTGACCACCACACGCACGCGGAGCTCCTGGGGCCTCTGCCTGTCACTCCCTTGCTCTCCCTGCCGACCGTGCCTGTGATTTCAAGGCTGCTCTGTGTCTGTACCCCCAGCACTGAGTCACAGAAGCAGACAGGACTCTTCCTGCCTGCCTTAGTCAACCCACTAATGCAGCCGCCATACTGAGCTGCCTCCCTGGTCAAACCCCTCCCACACTGTCCTCTGGGAAGCCACAGGCAACACGGGGCTGGTGCCCATCTAGCTACAGATCATTAACGTCTTTTTAGATACCATCAAAGGGAAGATAACATAATCGTCCTTTGCTGTGGCCACCATCTTGGCCTCTCCAGGGCTCAACAGCCTCCTGCAGTCCCCAGTGGGGCTCCGGGAGCTCTTGCACCCTCTTTTGTCCCTCCCGGTCTCCCAATACCACAAGGCCATGCTATAGTGGTGCTAGCCTGTGGAATTGGCATAGGAGTGAGTGGGGAAAGATCCCACCCCTGAACACCAATACCTTCGAGGTGGTGGTGCCCAGGGCGCCTGGGTGGCAGAGTTGGTTAAGCATCCAACTCTTGGTTTTGACTCAGGTCCTGAGATTGAGCCCCATGTCAGGTTCTGCGCTCAGTGCGGAGTCTGCTTGAGATCCTGTCTCTCCCTCGGCCCCTCCTCTCTCTCTCAAATAAATAAATAAATCTTAAAAAAAAAAAAGATGAATGTGACATGAGTCAGACGAACCGCCGGGGTCCATTAACTCCCTTCTGTTCTTCATGCAAAGGCTTAACATGTCAGATGAACCGATGGATAGTGTTTGGAGGATCAGAATGGGGGAAGAAAATCAACCGATTTCACTTTCTATTTTTGTTTACAGAGTTGCCAAAAATCCACCCCCTTCCCAACACACCCAACCCCAGACTCTGGGAAGTCCTCCTTTGTCCTACGCTCCTGATGAGCAAAGGGATGCGTGAGGTCTTCAGGAAAAGGCACATGTGGGAGAAGTGAAAGGGACACATTCTAAAAGGTGCTTCTTAGGAATATTTATGTTTATTTCGTAGTTTAAACCAGTGATTACAGGAATGATTTTTGCAAATTATAATTCAGGTAAAGTACAAATTACCTGATGCACATTCACAGCACACAAAAACGAACGAGTCCACAGATGCTGTGGTGTGTGCTCGCATCTCCAGGGACGGTGAGGACACCTTCTGACTTGAAACGTGGGAACCATGTGCCTGAGAGACATTGCTAGCCTTTGGGATCCAGTGGAGAAGTTGTAAGTGTGCTTCTCTTTCATTTTATTTTATTCCAGTAACCTACTCTATTATGGATAACAGATACCTGAACCATATTTGTTTCACTGCATAGAATCTAAGGCAAAAGTAAGGGTTTGCATTGCAAACAGTCCCCTGTGGAAAAGAGAAAAGAGAGATGTTACCATGTTGAGGTGTGTTTAGTTGCAAAGAATACTGTAGAGAAGGGACTAGAAACAGTATCAAGTGATCTACCAGCACAATCCCGGTGCCTCATCGACCCTCCCAACAAGCCTGGGAACCGGGGATCATGGTGAAGCCAGGATTCAAACCCAGGTTTCTGCTGCTCGCTCATAAAGTCCCTTCCCTACAACTGAGAGCCGGATTCCTCCTTCTTTACTTGGGCATCTGTCCACACCCAGCTCAGAGTGCTTTGTCTTCACTCACGAAGCATCTGACAAGGATTCCTTTTAAAAAGCAAAAATAAAGCACAGTCTAAGTGACAGAATTCAGTTTTTAAAATTATGTGTATGTTGCCTGTCTGTAGCCAAACAACCATTTCCCTTCTAGAGCCATGATTTACGTGTTGTGCAGAAGAGCCGGAGGTCTGGACCTCAGAGAGGACCCTCTGGAGCCCCTGAAAACAAAGGAGGGCCGAGACTTGGAGCAGGGTGCCAGCCTGGTGAATAAAACGGTCCCCTACTGCCGATTGCCATCAGAGCTAGATGCACAGCTTGGCGGAACATACTTATCAAAGAGGATTTCCCCAATCTGATCATAATTGATGCAGTGTTCTGTGTCAGATCGCTTCCTGTTTCCTGATTGTGGTAAGAAAAACGTGATTTAATCAGAGCCTTTGCAACAGCTCAGGGCCAATGCAGACTAAAACAGGTGTGGCATCCCCTTGTGGCTGTGGCCGAAACCCCATGGACAGTCCAGGCTCTGGCCCAGGTGTAGGGCTCTCAGCTCACCACCATGGTAGAAGAACCTGCACACTGGGGTCAGAAGAAATTAAGAAGGACTCCACAGCCAACACTCAGCCTCATCAGAAGGCAGCTCAGCAACTCACCAGTTTCTGAAAGACATCAGAATATGTTCTTACTGGAAGAAGATGATACATGTTGAACCATAATTTCTACAAAGTACCTATTTCTCAACCCCCATGCATGACGCCAGTCAAGTCCCATCCATCTCTTGATCTTTGCTCACAAACATCGATTATCAATCCATGCACATGGAGTTAAAACCGTTAGCCAAACCAGACACTCACACACACTGTTTCTTTTACCCCATATCACACATGGATGAAACGAGAACCAGAGAGAAGGGATTTGCAAAAAGTCACGTAGCTAAAGTCTCAGGACTGGCCCAGAAGCCCCCAGGGATCTGCAACCATGCTGGTGGCCCCCCTCCAGTGCCATCTGACCCTTTTGCTTGAGTCACACAGTGGCTTTGGGTAGAGGCAAATACTGGGAAAATGTCCTTCAACCTACAAACCCTTTCTTAAAACTCCAGTGCCCTCCGTTCATTCCAGAATGCCCTCTGAGCCCCTCATGTGTACCAGGCTAAAGGTGATCTCTGCTGGCTCACAGAAAGGGCCCACCTCTCCCAGGGTCCAGCCAGGGGCACCAGGAGCCATTCAGTGACACAGATCTACTACGGGGACACTTGAATGCCTTCAATTTGTGGCCTCAGTAAAATTCAAAGAACATGTTGTGGGGCGCCCGGGTGGCTCAGTCGTTAAACGTCTGCCTTCAGCTCAGGTCATGATCCCAGGGTCCTGGGATTGAGCCCCGCGTCGGGCTCCCTGCTCGGCTTGGAGCCTGCTTCTCCCTCTCCCCCTGCCTCTCCCCCTGCTCATTCTCTCTCTCTCTCTGTATCTCTGTGTCTCAAATGAATAAATAAAAAAAAATCTTTAAAAAAAAAGTTAAAGAAACATAGGAAAACTACCACTGCAGACCTCTTAAAAATTAACAGTGAGAAAACCACAAGTGAAAATCTATGGAATGCAACAAAATCTGTAGTCAGAAGAAATGTACAGCCTTAAATGTCTGTATGATTATTCAAAGCTGAAATTAAAGACATGCAATTCAGAACAATACTGTATTTTCATTCTAAAATGGGTCAAAAATTATTTTAGTAATAATTAAGTTGGGGAGAGTGTAAGGAAATGGCCAGTATCATATCATACTAGCAGAAATGAAAACGAGCCAAACTTTTCAGAAAAGAAATTTGTCAGTAAGTATCAAAAGCCTTTAAAAATACAAGTTCTGTCTGACCCAGCAATTCCACTTTTAAGAATTTACTCTAACAAAATAAATCATCACAAAAATATAAAAGGAGCAGGAATTTTCATCACAGCGTTGTTTATAATAGAAAAACACTGGAAACATCCTAAGACCCACAGGAGTACGCAGTGCATCCAGGGGAAGGCACACCATCTCGCTGCAGAAAGAGCATAGCAGAAGCCGCATGATGCCCTTCGCACTGAGCGGGTACACCTGTGTGTGCCACACGGGCAGAGGGAACAGCAGGTTGACAACATGCGGTGTGGATGATCCCAGTCTAGTGACAAACAAAAACGCATACACGCACATACGCCCACAGATAAGTATCACGCCTTCACGTCCTCAAACACCTATTTCTACTGAGTAGAACTGAAGGATTTTTCCGTTTTTTGGGGGGGGCTTCTCCTTTTTTCTAATTTTCTGCCATGAATGTTAATAATTTGCAATCCTACAGGTAAATGGTATTAGAAAGACAGAACGCTGAAGATGAAACTGGTAACGATCAGCCAAGCAGTCCCGCAGGTATGCCATGCTCCTGCACGTCCCGCTCACACTTGCCCTTTTGGAAACACAAAGGGACACTTTATTGGTAAGGAAAGGGATCTCAGAGA
The DNA here is from genome assembly GCF_011800145.1 of Mirounga leonina. Taxonomy (NCBI): domain Eukaryota; kingdom Metazoa; phylum Chordata; class Mammalia; order Carnivora; family Phocidae; genus Mirounga; species Mirounga leonina. The sequence continues at coordinate 1,614,691 of NW_023270274.1, forward strand.
AGGCAAGCCACTTGGGTTGGCTCACTGGGGGCGCTGGAACAGAACTGGAGTCAGAATCTCCACTGCCTGGCTCTACCCAATGCTCAGGAGGCCCCCACCGAAGACGAGGTGTATTCCACGCTGTGTAACTACAAAGCAGGAGAGGACAATTCGGTCACCGGTTTTAGTGACATGAAGCCTTTCTGGTCCACTCAGCCATCAGTAACAGGACACAACAGGGGACTGCGCTTACCCCATCTCTGCACCCAGTGGGGGTTCTGAAGCAGGAGCTGTGGAGAAGTTTTGAGACAGTCCCTTTGCTGTCCCCAGAAGCATGCATGTTGGAGGATTGTCACACTCTGTGCAGGGGAGTATCTGCAAGGTGAATCTGCAAAAAGTAAAACACTTTGCCACCCCAGAGGAGCAGACTATCGAAGCCAGGACTTCAGATTTGTGCTTAAATCGGACTTGGTTGAAAAGGGTAATTTATTCTCTGGGGTGGGGGCAGCCGTTAAAATGCCTGTCGAGTGACGGCTGTGTTTCCACCCTCCAGGACCCTGCGGAGGCGTCCCCAGCGACCGCGGGACTGTGTCCGCTCTCTTGCGTGACATTTCCCACTTGTTGGGTTTCAGAAGTGGTTATGAATAGAGGGTCCTTGAAAGGGAAAAGGGAAGTGAAACCTCAGAACAGGCTTTGTGGGCAGGTCCGGCAGGATGCACGTCTCCATGGTGACCAAGGTCGGTTCCAGAAGCCACAGAGACAGCGTCACATGCTCATTATCAGAGGGGGCGCAAGCTGCCAAGTATCAGTGCCAAGGACGAAGGTGTTCCCAACTTTTTGTGGGCGTCCTCATTCACTCTAGAGCCGTGGCCAAGGGCTGTTTGTGCCTCCCGGGAAAGAATGTGACTCAGCTCACGAAACACAAGCAGCTCTCCGGGTGAGAAGCCACAAGCCCCCTCCTCCAGTGGCCGGCGAGCCTCCCAGAAGATCTAGGTTAGAGGAGGATCTTGCCAAGAGCTGTCAGTTGAGGGGAAGATCAAAGGCATCCATTCATTCCGTATTCATTCAACAAATATACAGAATGAGAAAGCCAGGGAGCTGTCAAAACAGGTCACCAAAATCAAAAGGAGCGTGAGAGGCAGGTGTCAGGGCTCGGTGGTGCCAACAGTCGGGAGAGAACAGGCAGGCCTGGGAGGTGTGCTTGCCCAGGCTGGGTTCTCCCTGGTGGCAGGGTGCGCAGGACGCAGGGAAGGGTGGGCACGCGCTACCTCACGTCATCTCTCCAGAGAATCAACCAGGAGTTCAGCCTGGCCCGGGAGACGAGGTGCCAAAGGTCACGGGGAGTGAAAGATACCCCCCACTGCAGGGAAGGCTCGGATCTGCGCAAGGACGACGTGGAGGCAGAGATGTTGGAGGAGGAGAAGACTCAGAGCCCAGCATCCCAGGCGAGGGCAGAAGATTCTTCTGGTCTGCAGGGAGCAGGCCCACTGCTCCCATGGAGCTCAGCCCTGTCTGGGCATCGCGCTTCCCACAGGCATGTTGCGGGCTCCTCCGCACCTGCCCATAAGTTTGGCCTGCCCTGGCACAGATGGGCCACCAAGAATTCCTCACCAGCCCCCTGCCTCGTCGCTCCCAGCCCTCCGGGCCCATGCTTCGTTCACTCCAAGCTGTTACCCATTCTCCAAGAGCATGTTGGCTTCAACCAGGCTGCTCCCCTTGCCTTCACTACAGTTCCCCACCCCTCAACCTCACGCCACCTCCAGCTCCCGGTGCACCATCCTCTCCTCTCTGAATCCGTCTCTGCTCACCCCAGTCTGGTTGGATGCCTTCATTCTGTGATCGATGTAACCCTGTGCACATCTCTGCACGTGTGTGTGCCTTCCCCACTGGCTGGGACTCCTTCGAAGAGGGACTGTGCCTTTCTTTCTTATGCACGCCTGCAGGCAGGAGCTGCTCAGTTACCTGTGGCCACATTCTCACTGCAGCCCCAACTGAGCCATACCACAAGCTAATGACCCTGCACGAGGACACCTCACCTCCCTCACGAAGGCAGATGCCCCAGCTATGCTTTCAAGCCTGGACCCTGCTCTGGCTGCCTACAGTCAGCACGCACAGACAGACCCCGGTGAGCAAGACACACGTTTCCAGGCCGGCCACCGCTGACCATCTCTGACTCACTCCTGAGTGACTCAGCCATCAGACCAGCGCTCGCTCATTGCAGGTGCCCAGAGTTCTCTAGGCAACGAATGATACGTGTGAGCTCCCAGATTCCTGACAACCAGCCATCAGAGCAAACTTCTGCCACTGCTTCTGTGCTGAGTTCTGCTCTGATAACCCAGAGCAAGTCACTCAACATCTCCAGGCCTGTTTCTCATCTGAAACTCGGATAGGGGCTCCTGGGTGGCTCAGCCATTAAGCGTCTGCCTTCAGCTCAGGTCATGATCCCAGGGTCCTGGGATCGAGCCCCGGGTCGGGCTCCCTGCTCCGCGGGAAGCCTGCTTCTCCCTCTCCCACTCCCCCTGCTTGTGTTCCCTCTCTCTGTCAAATAAATAATAATTAAAAAAAATAATAATAATAATTTTAAAAATAAAATACAATTGGGATAGTTACCAATGTACCTTTCTTTGCAGTTTTGTGTGAATTTTCATGTAAGACCACACATGTGAAAAGTCATTAGAAGCTCTGGAGTACTTCATTCATTCATTTCATATATGTTCTTTGGGTGCTCACAACATGCTAGCCCCTGTTCTAGAAACTATAGATCCAGTGGTTTTAGAAAAACCAAAGCATCCCTTACATAAAGCAAGTCCTGCTCAACATCCCATGCTAGTGTATGATAAGCCCATAAAAGGTGTTCATTAAATACTTGCTGAGAAATCAATGTATGCTTGCAACAGATTCTCTTACAATGACCATATCTTCCCAACAAAAATATTTTTCTTATCTAAAGTCACAAAGAAATGGCTTGCTTTATTCAACAGTGTACATTGAGTACTGCTATTTGTCAAGAATCTGCTAGCGCTAGAGGTAAAATGTAAACTGTGGAACATTCCTGCTTTCAAAGATCACAAGAACTCTTAGGGGAGACGGACAAGTAAGTAGGAAACAGTCCTGAAATGTAAAATACCAGGAACACCTCCATCAGGCCTAGGGTCAAGGAAGGCTTCCAGGTGGAGGTGATTCTGGAGCTGTGACCTGAAGAATGAGGGACAGTCAGCAGTCCATAGAGCAGGAGCAAAAGTCCAAGGAAAGGACCACTGGTCCGTGTGGCTGAAGGTCAGGTGAAGGTCAGAGCCTCAGAAGAGACGGGGCCTGAGGAGGAAGCCACGCACCTGCACCCCCACGTTCCCCGAGAGGCAGTGGGGGGAGCAAAGGAAGAAGCACATCACATTTCCAGATGAGGAACGAGCCTCTGGCAGCCATAAAGGACGATCCTGCGTGTAGGGTGGGGAGGCCTGTCTAGAGGAAAAGGGGTAACAGAAGAGCCAGATGCTTTCAGACGGACAAATTCTGAGCTGAACTCAGCTATTTACAGTTCCTCACCTCTGCCTTCCAGAGGAGACACCTCCTCCACGTCCCCTTGGGGTCTTCAGTACTCAACCATTCCCAACTGTAGACACTGCAAATTATCAGGTCAAAATAAGCGTGCTCAGGACCTGTCCGAGCGGTGCAGGGTCCTGGGCTCCTTGGCTCCGTCTGAAGCTCCACCCCAGGCTATCCTGGGACACGCCTGTGCCCTGTGTTGACGGACAGTGAACCTGAGCGTGAAGCCCAGGTGGGGAAGGTTTGAGAAGAAGGTGCCATCCGGGCAGCAGGAGCTCATCAGCATGCATGCGAGAGGGGACCCTGGGAGACACGCTGTCATCCCATGGAGAGCGGTTCACGGTCCTCAACCTCTGTGCCCCAGTGCACACCTGAGCTCCGGGCCTGGAGCAGACCAAGGCCTGCGGGCAAGAGTAACAGACGTCGGTCAGAAAGACCTGGGGTTGGAATCCTGGCGCCACCGCTTTCGGGCAGATCATTTAACCTCTCTGAGCCTCAGACTTCTCCTAAAGGAAGAAAGAATGAAATGACCCCTCAGGGTTGTTGAGAGGACCAGGTAGAAAGTAGAGCAGCTCGCAAGGTTCCTGGAACGTAACAGATGCTCAAGAAAGTGGATTTATTGTCATCTCACTTCTGAATTAAGGCATTCTCTTAATTTTATAATGATGTCTTCTATCTAGTTAACACAACATAATATAATAAATGGCAAGTTTCTAATTTTTGGTTTTTATCCTATGAGTTTTCCTGAAGTGCTTAGAGCCTGCTACCACCTTTAACCGTGTTCGAAGTTGGTGTAAGGCAGTGTCTGATTTAACATAAAATTACAGATCCTACCAATGTAAAGTTTACCGTGTCACTGACTCGTGGCAGACATCCCCTCGGGGGCACCACGACTTCAACGCTCCACTTCCTGGACAAGTGTGAAACCTCATTGCAAAGGAGAAAAACACAGAGCAAGACACAGGATCACACAGCTGAACTTCACTCTGCGCCACAGATTTGTTCCAGGAAACTGGATTACACGCACGTCACTGTCAAAGGTACGGTGGGAGATGCGTATTCCCCGCCTCGGCTCCCACGCCACGTGGAATGCTGCTTGGGTCCCACCACCAGCAGAGGTGCCCTGGGGCTGCTCCCTCCATCCCCTCCGTCTAGAATGCGCTTACTCCCCACACCCAGCCTGAAAACCCCGCCCGCCACTCCACTCTCACCTGCAGCCCCCCTGAAGCTTCCCCTGGTCCTTCTTCCACCCACCGCTAAGCTCAGTAGAAGGAACCTGCCCCCACGGAGTCCCCTGAAGTGACTGTTGTGTGGGTTTTGATTTGGGTGTGTGGGTTTGCCCAAAGCCAAGTCACCGGGAGCACAGCCTCATTCAGTCGCTGATGTGCACCTGAGTCCAAAACTACAACTCGACACCTGCCCGGCAGAGTCCAGCTGCGTGGGGCCCATGCCTTGGGAGCCTCCCTGCAGGGACCTGAGAAACCAAGCAGGACTCTCGGGGTCGCTCCAAGGTAATCCAGCGCTTCCTGACACCTGCCCCCACCCCTCCCACTGAGAGTTCCTGGCACATCACCTCTGACTCCAAAAGACCATAGTCAGCATTTCTGAGAGGCTACCGGTTGCTGAACTGAGTTCCTCCTGGATCTCCATACATTTATAGAGACTTCAGAGCCGCTGGGAACTTGTTGGCCTGGCCAGGCCTGAAGACTATTCCTGATACAGGACAAAGACCCACTCATGGAGGAGAGCGCGCACCGACCCACACTTACTGAAATTCCCTGAGGAGGCCTGAAGAGGTTCCATTTACTGAGTGCTCCCAAACTCGACACTTCAGGAAAATGAGGCCCAGAGAAACGAAATCCCTTCCCCAAAGCCAAGTTCATATTCAATTGACTTCCACTGCAGGGAGCTCGGCCAGCTGGGCACCGACTGGCCGGGAGACATTCTGGAAGCTGTTCACCCTCTGCGGGCTTCCCCTTCCCTGACGAGGAGATGCGGTTTCCAGCCCTGTTCCTTCCCGCGGCTGCAGGGCAGGCTGTGCGTCCCAGGCTCCCACACCACTCTTCCTGTACAACCAAACAAGCCTCCTTTGGCTTCAAAGCCAGGGCCACGCTCATCTGTGTCCCTTATTTTCTCTCCCTAGTCGTGTGGGGACATGGCAGGGGTGCCCCACGGCGAGGACAGGTGCTTGAGTCTGCCTGGCGGGAAGACTCCAGGGGACACCCTGTCATCGTGCTGCACCTTCTGCTGGACAACATTCCCTTCATCCACTGGCCTCATTCTTCCCGTCAACCCCTGTGCCCACCTGTGCCTACTGCTTTTCCCTATTGTTCTTATTCCATTCCAGGCTCACGGGGGGCTCCGTGCAGAGCTCATTCCAAAATGTGGGCAGGCGATCATGGAAGGGTGGGGCGCTGACCCGGGAGCTGCAAACACAGACCCTACAGTCGACTTGATCTACTTCACTACAATTCACACATTTCTCTCGAGCACGTCTGTTTGAGAGATGGTGTTCCAAACAGGGGGAGGAGGGCTGGAAGGAGAAGTGACTGCAAGGCGGGTGGTCCCTGCTCTCTCGATGCTCACGACCAGTGCAAGAGACACTGAAGCAAAGCTAATGCTGACTACTGATGACCCAGAGCTCTGCCGCGTGGAGGAGGGCCCGGCCACCCCTTGTGGACCAGAGCCTTCTGGCCACCGTCTTACAGAACAGGTAGGCTTTGAAAGGCATCACTCCGGACAAGAGCCCAGAAAGGCACCGGACGATATGGAGCCACGATGAGCCCCAAACAAAGGCAGAGATGGACCAGATGTAGACATGTTCTATTTTAGAGCCCAAGGAAAGAGCAAGAGTGCACCGGAGGCCCATCTGGAAAGAGTGTTGAGTCCAGCTTATTAAAAATGGCAGTCTAAGCTTTATGCACAGAAGTTTCCAGCAGGAATGTGAAATGATAGAGACCACTTTTGGGAGTTTCATCCTAAGATGAAGATCCAGCATGGAATAAAGAACCATCAGGAGTCTCCCAGGGCTGAAATGCATCGTCCCAGGGCCAGGGTATCACCACAGAGTGGGCAGAGGAAACCAAAGCAGGGACGCTGGGGGCCACATTGACAATGGATGTGCCAGCCCCTGGAGGAAGTGCAGATAGTCAGCTCTCTGTCACCAGTCAGAGAAGGGACAAGGTGGGAGCGTTCAGTGCAGCGCGCCCAGCAAGGAGGGGCTCGCCTGGTGCACTATCTACACAGAAGTCAGGGAAATCGGGCAAAATTACTTCTCTGCTGAGCTGTTATTGCAGTTTGCTCAAAAACTCAACTGGAAGGAAAAAAACACCCCATGCATAAAAGACCCCATTGGACATTTGTGGTCCTGAAGATTCTCACCCATGAACTTTGAAACTCGATGTGAGAGAGCACTTCGAGGGCGGAGATGCCGAGTCCCCGCATCCCCTGAACACCCACAACCTCCTGAGTGCTGCGTGAATGCTGGGGAGGGGAGGAAAGTGCTGTGAGCTCCAAGCACGTCCTACTCTGACTGTCACTCATGGAGCACCTGCTGTGTGCCAGGCACTTAACTTATTTCTCTTCCTTAGAACGACCTCCCGGGCTAACTAGCATCCCAACCGTATAGATGGGGGAAAGGAGGAGCCAGAGGGTGCGTACGTCACTCAAGATCCCACAGCCAGGAACTGCCTGAGTTGACTCCCAAACCACCCGGTTTAGGTCACGTCCACATCCACGATTGTTTGCTAGGCAGGCTGGCTCCAGCACGCTGACTCCAGAAAGGTGCCGAGGGTGTGACTCAGGAACTGCAAGCTGCCACCAAAGTGTCCAGGCATGTGTGCATGCATACTTGACCTGATCCAGAACAAACCACTGGTTCTAATTCAGCAGAATGGTCTGTCCACAGATGCCGATGGGTCAGGGGCCTGGAGGAGCTATGCTCAGCAGCACATGACTGAGCCTCTGCCCCCCCATCATTCCACCCGTAACCCTTCACGTAAAATGTCCAGTGAAAGCCTGGACTTCCAAGGGGCCTGTCTCCATCCACACGTCCTCATTAAATCCTTAACATTCCCACTTAGGAGCGATCATGAGAGGTTAACTGTGGCCTCTGCAGGCGTCCAGCTGTCCTAGGCACCGAGAGCCTCTGCAGGGTCCTGTAACTCAAGGGATCCCCACGGCAGAGACCCCACACACCATCCTCCCGGGGCTGCTCCCTCCAGCCTGGTCTGCACCGCCCCAGCTCTGCTGGCCTGGCCCCAGGGGAAGGGACACCCCCTCACCTCACTTCCCTAAGCCCCAGCCCCGGGGCCTGTGGGGCAGCCATGGGGCACATTTGCCGTCACCCTGTATTCCTTGGCTCCCCGGGGAGAAGTCCAACTTCCACCTGCTTCTCACGCCGGTTTGGACCTGGGCGTGTGGCCTTGTGGGCACACGCTGGCCAGAGGACACATGCATTGCTGAGGCAGGCAGAATGGGAACGAGAAACTCCTTTCCCTCAAAGTCCCTGGCCCGTAGTGCTCTCCAGTTTCTGGAGTTCCTCAGAAAGGCCCCACGTGGCTCTTCTCTGCCCTTTCAAGTTCACTTCAAGGTGGTGCCTTCTGAAGACTAAGGCAGATGAGGAGCATCCATGGAGCAGAGAGGCCCCCTTCCCCGGGCTCGGAGGGAACGCGTGCTTCCACCGCGCTTAAAGAAAGTGTGCAGGTAACGGCGATCAGAATTATGCTTCCTCGCCCCGTTGTTTGATGACTCAACAATTCAGAAGCCTCAAAACTGGCTTAGGCTGCGTCACCGTGGACCGGACTGTTGCACTGGGCCGTGGCAGCCCCGGGACGGACGCAGGCCGTGCCCTCTCGGGGGCCACAGACCCGGAGCGGCTGCATCCAGCCTTGGCCCCAGAAGCCGCCGGGCGGGCGCGCCGGCCCTCAGCCCACCGGAGCGTCAGGGTGCACCGCGTGCCCAGGTCCCCGAAGCGCTGACGGGGGGCTCTGCTCCGGGCGGCTCTGTCCCCGGCGTCTCCTCGAGCACGGCGTCGGTATCCCTCTCCGCTGGCGGTCCAGAGACAGAGCAGGAACCACGTGCCAACTGTGACATGACGTTTCACATGGTGTTGTGGCCCATGTGCCAGCAAAGGACTCACCCGTGACTTTATCAGAGCCTCATTTCCTGAAGGAGAAGAGCCGCTGGCAAGTTATCGTTTAACATCTGTTTACACGGCCAGCGATTTCTCTTCAGGGTCGCCTTCAGTGGATGAAAGCACAGACACTGGGAGACGGGCCGCGCCACCATGTGCTCTGTGTTTGGTGCTAGAAAGTGACCGAAGTGATGAAAACTATGAAATGAGACACATGACCTTTAAAAAGTATATACATTGTTCAACTTATAGGGACAGAGATAGACAGAAAGCCAATCCCTGTATTTGATCATTGACATCCCCCCCAGGTAGGATTTCCACAAGGAGCTTGGTCATGAGCGAGACACAGATAAAGTCTGACCCTGGGAAGATTTCAACAGTCCTGGCTTCTGCTTCCCAGAGCTTACGGTGTGGCAGGTAGGGGAGCGTGAGGAAATAAGCAATGAAGATAAAGTGTAACGAGAGACCTATGTAATCAGTCTGTACATCAATTTAATAATAAGTCATATGTGCAACAGCTTGATTAGCTCTGGATATGTCTGATTTTATCTCCCCTCTTCAACTATAGCTTCCTGAGGGCAGGACATGTCTCCTAAAGTGTATAGGATTGTTTCAAGGTCCTCACCAAGCCACCCGGACAAGGGAATATGGCAGGTTCAGAACAGATGTACCCAAGACCCTAACTGTTGGAGAGGAGCAGAGGAGAAGATATTTACCTATTTGCTCACCGAGCATGGGTCTGACCTACACAACGCAGAGCAGACACATCCCTAGACTCCAGTCGGTGCCCTCAGGAGCATCGGTGCAGGGGGGACAGGACAAGGGGCGCTAGCCCAGGCAGAGTGGCAGAGGGCCAGCGACACGGCCTTGGAGCGGGGAACACCTCGGGAGGAACTGCTCCCCTAGCTCCCCGGGGCGAGCCTTCTTGCACACATTTTAAATATGCATAACTTCAGGTTTGTCCCCTTTGTCCCTGTAGATGGGTACACTGATTGTTTTTACCTCAATGGCTTTTTTTGCTTATCTTAAAGGAGAAATTGGTAGGAGAAAACAAAAATGAGCAGCAACATTTGTTCATCCCTTTTGTTAACAAGCACTCTACTTGGTTGGCCCTCCCTTCTGGCATTGAACTAAACGTAAGTGTTTGCAGGTGTTCGGATCTGGGCCCCCCGAGGACTTGTGATCAGCCTGCTCACGCCCACGCTGGACACGGTCCCAAGTTTGCATCGAGGAGTGTCCTGCCTCCAGGCCTTTCCTACAGAGATCCTCTGGTGCTCTAAGTCTGGTCTCTAAGAACTACAGTTTCTTAATTCCCATCATCCATTGCTCCCTGTCATCCTCCGCCTCCCAGCTGTGGTCCCAGCAAGGACACCTGTCCAGGGGGACGACCTGTGTGGGCTCCTGACCCGCGGCTCAAGGAGAGCACGTGCACGCTGACCATCTGTAGAGCGTAATTTTTACACGTTCATTCTTTATCTTGCAGGATATGCTCATTGACATTTACAGACACATTCATGGATTTCTTCATCCTAATGACCTCCGTGATTTATAAATAAAAGGCAATGCTTTCCTCCTCTCTTTCATAAAGAGAAGACACACTTCAAAATGCTTTATTATCATTGTACTATTAGGATGAGGGTTAATCTGCCAAGATTACACTGGTAGGTAATTGTACAGCAGAATTGTTCCTTGATACTCTGGAACCTGGGTTTTCTGTCTAGACCACTAAGTAATTTCTTATTCTGTGGTCGCAGTAATAACAATAGTACTGATAACCTTTTTTAAGGATATTGTTTCTCACTGGCGATGTCAGAAACCACCACACATGAGCTCCCCTCCCTTCTATGAGCAAACACAGGACGGGGCATCTAGAGACCTGGGCCGTGGGACAAAGAGCTTCCCCCCAGGATGACCTCAGTGTTCTCACTTGTAAATCAGAGAGACTGGGTAGACAATACCTACGGTTACGTCCAGCACTTTGCACGAGCCTGAGAACAAGCCACAGTGCGCATGCGGTGAGCCTTGGTTTGGAGATGGCAGCCCGGCTGTCCCGTAGCTTATACTCAGGGGTGGATGCTAGGACCCCAGGCCCCAGAGGCTCCGTCTTAGAATAGGTACCCAAAAAACAGAGACCTTCCGCATTGTCACCCATTGGATATGTTATAAAGAAGCATATTAAAGCTTCTGGAAGGAGGACGGGGACCTTACAGCTCAGGTAGTCAGGGGGCAGGAGGGGAAGGGAGCACCATGAGCAAAATCACAGAGGTGGGAAAGGAAGAGCCTATTTGGGAACAACAAGTAGATTCTGTTGGTTAGAACAATGCACATTTATTAAGCTCTTACTGCATGTCAAGCCAGAATCAATTAAGCTGGGAACATGCAAATGAAAGAAACATACTCAGTAGGATTTTAAGGAGAGTTGATAATGACAACTAGCCAATGGAGGCACGGCAAGGAGAAGCCAAGAGTGCTCCTTAATGGAGAGGACACGCACATCGCAGACTTCCAGAGCACTCTTCTTTTCTTACAATAAACACCCACCTACTACCAGGCACTGGGTGGGGGGTGGGGCTCCTGAGCTGAGCTGGGTGTGGGCAGACCTGGTAGACGAGGTCTCCCTTTCCATGAGGGCCCCGCTGGGGAGGTCTGTGAGGCCCAGGGCTCTGCGGGACAAGAGGGAGGCATTGCAGATCTCTGAGCCGAAGCTTCACACGGGCACGGCTGTCGGGGCCGCTGACCTGACAGCCATGTCAGTGGTGGGAGCGTGGTGCAGGGACATGGGCCACGGCTCCAAGGCGGAGAGGTCTGGTGGAGCGAACGAGAGCGCGGCGGATGGGTGCTCACTCACAGGGTCCAGTGTGTTCCCCGGGGTGTGGCACCCACTGCTGGGCACGCAGAGATCCCTGCAGACCCTCGGGCACATGGTGGCCTGGAGCGCTCACAGATGCAATGTCAAATCAAAAATGTTCCAGGGAGCTGACACTGTCCCAACATTCCTGGACTTAGCGTTCCCCATATTTGACATCAGATTTGATACTTCATCATTTTTCTCCTTAAAGCACAATAAATCCTGATTTTAAGTGCTCCCAGAAGACAATAAATGCATATAAGCTGGCCACATTTATCCAAGGGGGAAAGAAAGCAAAGCAGAAAGAAGCAATGCCTTCCTTTTTCCTCTTGGCATCTGTCTGTTTCCAGATGGGATCCCTGAGCAACCAGTTCTCAAGCCCTCAGTCCCTGATTTCGATGCTGGCAGCATGGCCCGGGTGTCCCGTGGCCCGGGTGTCCCCTGACCAAGAATGGGGGCAGCACACAGCCCGGGCAGCATCTGCCCATTCTGTGCTCATCCCTGTCAAAACAGGGCTGTCAGCCGCCGAATCCGGGGGCCTGCATTAGCGCTAATGTCTTCAAACTCTAAACCAGCAGCGGTTCCTCAAAACCGCTTACATGGCAGTTAATACACACATGCCATTAATTTTTTCCCATTAAGGAAAAAAAAGAATCATCAATTTTAGGGGGGAAAAAACCTAAAAACTCTACTTTTCCCCCTTTTAAAAAGCATTGTCCTTTTTTTCTTTCATAAATAATAAGCCTAATCAATTATCTTCTCTTTATCTGCAAGTAAAGTGTCCCTTTCAGGGTGAATGTTGTCATATTTTTAAGTGTTTGCTTTTAAGTTGTCAGCTCGCTAGACATCTTCCCCATGGATCCTCCGACAGTAGATTTGTGATCCTAAATGTCCTGACACAGCACCCCCAGACTGGTCAGGTGAGGTGGGAGATGTGGGGCAGTGACGGAATGTGGTCCGGGATGGCTGGCCTGCCCTGGACGGAAACCATGAAGGGCGGACCTGCTTCACATCCATCCGATTCTGTGACTCAACAGGGAGTGGAAGGTGATTTTTTTCATAGAAACCAGAAAAACAATCCAAAATCAGCAAATCAGGGGATATAATGAGGAAACTGTATCAAGTTCTAGTGAGATTTCTTGCAACTTTCCTTAGCCAAAATTTGTGAGATGGAATGCATTACGTTGGTCAGGATGCGGGCCACCGAAAGAGAATTACCATATTTCCTTGATTCTAAGGTGCCATCCATTATAAGATGCACCATCTACTTATTAACAGCTTTTCAGGGGGAAAAAAGACCGTGTTAAAAGCAACCATCAATTATAAGCTGAATTCAGATTTCAGAAATGCTCACAGGTGAAAAATATCCACCTCAGAATCAAGAAATATGGTATTTTAATTCAAAGGTCATCATCAATTAATCATTTTAAAGGGCTTAAGCAAAATGGACCCACTGGAAGAGAGGTCATCCCGCACAAACAATGGCAGGGCCATGTTGGAAAAGGAAAGCATAAATATTTGTCAGCGAAGCCGAGGAAAATGGATGATTCCAGAGAAGGAAGCTGGGAACATTTTCAATTCTGTTTCTCAAATACTAAGATTTATCTCTAGCATATAACTTACTATTAACAGCCACGATTATAAAACGTGAAAGCACATAGCAGACACTCGAGAAATGAAAAGAAACAGGATCTGTGTTACTGGCTATTTCCCGTCAGCACCTGATGCACACGAGGTGGTGATCAGTGAGTGTGGAATCAAGGTTGATCTGTTGAGAGAGCGACAAAGTCAAGCGTTACAGTAGCCACCAAGTCTGGTGATCTTACATCCTAGGGATTTGGGGTTGGCTCCTTCACGCCCTAACCGGGCCCTGGGCCCCCTCTCCTCTGTGTGGCAGCCCCCGTCGGCCCCGCCCCGCCTGTGCCCCGCCTCATGCTTCCTCTGAAGCCAGAGACATTGGGCGCTGGGCAGTTTCTGAACCTCCCATAAATCTCCTCAAAATAGAGCAACTCGCATAGCCAAACAGGAGACCCTCCGAGGACAGCTTCAACGAAGCTGGGTAACAAGCGGTCCCCGTGAACCCCCACATGTGACCGACGGGGTGAAGCTAAGGCCGGGACGGCTGCCGCGGCAGGTGCAATGAGCAGGCAGCTTGGAGAGGCACAGGGACCTCTGACAGCCAGGGGCTCACCCTGACGGGAAGGTGTCGTAGGTGGGCATCTGAGGGCAGCAACCCCCTCCGGGGGGACAGTGCCAGAGGCCTGGGCAGCTGGGCCCGGGAGCAAAGGCTGGGAGCTGGGTCCTGCGGACCTGAGGAGGGAGACGAGAGAGCCACCAGGCGAGGAGAAGCGTTGGGGTCCACGTGGAGCGGAAGAACCAAGGCAGATATCTGAGCCTCCTTTGGAACCTGCTCCAGACAAACCCACACACGCACATACGTATACATCATCTCCAGAAGCGGACAGACGGTACTATGAAGAAATTACTGTTGACCAGTTCAGCCATGGTCATGTGTTAATGGTTTTGTTTTTTCATTGTTTTGTTTCATTGTTTGTGTTTTCATTTGTTTTTTACAAGTTTCCTTATCTGACAGTCCCACTAAAACAGGATGAAATGATAAGATATCTGGGATTTGCTGCAAAATGATCTGCAGGAACAGTGAGGTAGGAAACAGTGTAAATGCAGTGGGATTAGTCGTGCTGATAATTTTGAGGCTGGTTGTGGGTTCTGCACTTGGGAGTTCAATTTGCTATTCTTTGCGTATGTTTAGAATTTTCCAAACAAAATTTAAACAGTAAACAAAAAAAAATCCAAACAAAAATTTAAAAAGTAAGCCACAATTGTAGCCCTATTATACGTCTACCGAAAACAGCTGATTAACAACTGCCTGCAGTCCCCCAACTACCCTGCGTGCCACACAAGGCTGCACCTGTCACGTGTCCCCGGCCCCACCTCAGGCCATCCCTGCCTTGCCCTTTACGCCCCTCCAGGGCCACTCTCACTCCACGGGACCAACGTCCAGCGCCATGCTGACGTCCACGCTGCTGGCCATGCCATTCCTGTGGCCGAAAACATAGCACCAGCATGAACCCTTCCTTCTACCCAGGCTGGAACCACCCTTGCCCACACCCTGGGCTGCCTGCACCCCTGTGCCTGCCACACACCCCCTTCCCGATGCTGTGGCCAGCATGCCCAGCGACTCAGGGACATGAGCCCTCTGCTCATTTCCTCCTGTCTGCACTGAGTAGAGTTATCCACAAACTTCATTGCCCGATTCCTGTGCATTGGCGGAGATGGGCTTTCGGGGAAGTCCTTTCCAACAAGCACGGACACTGGCTCCACATTTTGGGACACTGACAGTTTTGATGGAGTATGAATTGGTAAAGAACTGAAGGTAAAAACAGCATCAAAAAGCCCCACGGGTGTTTCTCTCTTTTTATGCCGTAATTCCACGCTTCAGGATGTATTCAATGGGAATTATTGGGAATTCACAGAAAGACTTCTATAAAAGAATATTGAGTAATAGAAAGCATCCTATAGCTCCATCTGCAAAAACTCATTCATACAATGGAATATTAGGCAGCCATTCATAGCCCTGTCTCAATGGGATATTTAGCGACATGGGAAATGCTGGAGATTTATTTAAAGATTTATTATTAAGCAAAAACATTAGGTTGTGAATCAGTACATTCAATAACAACACAACTGAACTATAAAAATACTCACCCGGAAAAATAGTGGAAGAAAATACACCTAAATATTCAGTTTTATCCTGAGGTGGTAAGACTAGAGGATTTTATAAATCAATAAACCATATATATTTTGAGCAGCTTTAGAGTTACAGAAAAACTGAGCTGAAGTTACAGCGAATTCCCATAGACCCTCTGACCCCATCCCACAGTCTTCCCATTAGTGTGTACCTCTGTTTCGATTGATGACCCAATATCGATACATCATTACTAACTAAAGTCCATGGTTTATATTAGAGTTCACTCTTTGCATCATACATTCCATGGACTTTGCCAAATGCCTAATGTCATGTATCCACCATCACAGTGTTATACAGAAGGAGTTTCACTGCCCCACAAATCCCCCGTGCCCCACCTACTCATCCCTCCCCAGCCCTGGACCCTTGATCTTATTACCACTGATCTCTCAACTATCTCCATAGCTTTGTCTATTCCAGAATGTCATATAGTTGGAATCATACAGTATGTGACCTATTCAGATTGGCCTCTTTCACTGAGCAATATGGCTTTAATGGACCTCTATGTATTTTTGTGGCTTGACAGCTCACTTCTTTCTACTGTTGAATAATATTGCCTTGTATGGATTTATCACAGTTTGTCCATTTGCCTATCGAAGGACATTTCTTCCTTCAATTTTTGCTCCTACTTTTTGGCAGTTATGAATAAAGCTGCTATAAACATCCACATGTAGGTTTTTGTGTGGACCTAAGCTTTCAACTCCTTTGGGTAAATGCTAAGGAATGTGACTGCTGGATCTTATTATGGTAAGAGTGTGCTCAGCTTTGCAGGAAACCACAAAACTGGGTTCCAAAGGAGCTGTGGCATTTTGCATTCCCACCAGCAATGAAGGAAAATCCCAGTTGCTCCATGTCCTCACCAGCATTTGGTATTGTCAGGGTTCTGGATTTTGGCCATTCTGATAGGTGTGTAAACCACTGGATCAGTGGTTTGATGTCTGCCGTTATTTTTTTTTTTAATTCTCAGCCATCATTGTTTCAAATATTTCTTCTATTCCTTCCTCTCTTTTTTCTCCTTCTGCTATCCTCATTACACACATTTCATACTTTTTGTAATTGTCCCATAGTTCTTTCATATTATTTTTCTCTTTGCATTTCAGTTTGAAAAATCTCTATTAACATATCTTCCGCATCACTGGTTCTTCCCTCAACTGTGTCCAGTGCACCAATGAACCCATCCAAGGCATTCTTTATTTCTGTTACAGTGTTTTTTATTTCTAATATTTCCTTCAGATTCTTTCTGAGAGTACCCACCTCTGTTCATATTACCTATATGTTCTTGCATGTTATCTGCTTTATCCATTAGAGCCCTTAGCATGTTAATCATAGTTATTTTAAATTTCTGGCCTGATAATTCCAAAATCTCCACCATATGTAGAGTCTGGTTCTGAGGGTTGGCTTGCCTCTTCAAACTGACTTTGAGCATGCCTTCCAATTTTTCTTGAAAGTGGACATGATGCATCAGATAAGTGGAACTGAGGTAGATAGGCCTTTGGTGTGAGGGTTTTGTTGATCTGGCCAGGAGTTAAACTGTGTTTATCATGCGCTGAAGCTGTGGGTTCAGAGGCTAAATGTTTTCCCCAATGTCCTTGTTCCTGTCTCCCCTGTTGTCACTAGGTTTCCTTAGAGATTCCTTCTTAAATAGGGCTGAGACTTGCAGTTCTGTGAGACATAATCTTCTGTTTTTATATAGGAGTCCCACTGATGTGGTGGTAAGATGTTAGGGATGGGAGAACATTCTGGAATCCCAAGAATAGGTCTCAGTCTTTTATTGGGTTTATGCTCCTGGGCTGTGACCTTCATAAGTGAGACTCCTGAGTCTTTCCCTCACCCCTAGGTGGGACAGGAAGGCTAGCATGGCCTAGAGTTTTCAACAAACTCAGTTCTGCAAGTTCCAAGAACAACCCTCCTATCACTAACATGCTTTCTTAGACCATTACATACAATCTTTCAAAGAGTTTTTCTCTCCTCCCACCCTCTCTATACACACAGGCATTAAGGTCTAACACAGTCCCAACAGGTAAGCTTTAACACTGTGCCAAACGGCACATTTCCTTGGGTTTTCCCATATGCTGAAGGGAAGCCGAGAGTCTCCACGAGGAACAAGGGAAGTTTGTATAGCAGGAGCACCAGACTATATCAACTGAAGTTCACCGAGGGCTCTACCCTCTCACCTATGGGTTACGGTTCTTCTCAGTGCAAGGAGGATACAGGGCAGCATGCAGATTTCCCGCTAATTCCCCTCAGCTGAATTGAAGGAGGCACCATGAGGTGCATGCCAGGATGGAGCATGCTTTCTCTTTCACTTAACTTCTTAGCTTGCTTGCCATTGGACTGTATTAGATCTATTCCTGTGGTCTTTGTCTTAGTCAGTTTGGGCTGGTATAACAAAGCCCCACAGACTGGGTGGCTTAGAAAAAACAGACATTTATTTCTCACAGTTCTGGAGGCTGGAAGTCTGCGATGAGGGCCCACAGGGCCAGGCTCTGGTGAGAGCTCTCTTCTGGGCTTCAGGCCAATGACCTTTCACTGTGTCCTCATGTGGCAGAAACATCTCTTCTGGAAGGGCACTCATCCCATTCCTGGGGGCTCCGCTTTCACGACACAACCACCTCCCAAAGGCTCACCTCCTAACCCTCAGGCTGGGGTTAAGGTTCAGCATGGGAATTTGGGGGGACACAGACATCTGTCCACTGCATCTTCTGTTCCTACGATGCTGTGAGCTAGCCTGGTGGAGCCAGAGGCCTAGAAATGTTACCTGTTAAGTCACCACCAAGTTATCATCTAATAAAAGGTCCAAATACACTCTACTCGTTGCAGAGTGATTGCTTGTTTGCTGTCTCATG
Organism: Mirounga leonina; assembly: GCF_011800145.1. Taxonomy (NCBI): domain Eukaryota; kingdom Metazoa; phylum Chordata; class Mammalia; order Carnivora; family Phocidae; genus Mirounga; species Mirounga leonina. The sequence goes on from NW_023270274.1 coordinate 1,632,807, forward strand.
CGAGCCTCCCAGTTCCGCAGCACTGAGCTGGGACTAGCAGAGACACAGGTTCCTGACACCCGAGGCGCAAGGGTGAGGGGTTTGCCTAAGGTCACTAAGCAGTAATTAGTGGACTGAAGTTTAGGACCCTCGATTCCAAACCTCTGCTTGATAAACTACCACACGAACCACACTAACACAGCATAAAGTAAATTTGGTTCGCTTTGGGCTTCACCCAAGGAAATTGACTACTGAAAACACCAGGTGGGCCTCAGCCTAACACTTCTATCTTGCTAAAATGACCCAATTTTTTTGGAACCCAACAGATAATCAGGGCAGTCTGTTTCTCCCACTGTGATACATTTTTTGGGTCAGGGAAGGAGAGAAGTCATTTAGTGTTGTTAAATATCCAGATGGCACCATATAACTCATCTCCAACCATTTCTATTTTAAACTTGGGGAAAATATCTTGGCAAAGGAACATCAATCCTATTGGCAGACAAACTGATTGATTCCTTAGTATGTCAAAACTCTTCTTTTGACATTGACATTATTATTTTTATTATGGGGAATGGACATGTTACTTAAAGTCACTTGTCTGTTTCCCATGTCCTCAGCTTCCCCAGGGACCTGGCCAGGAGAGCTTCATCACTACACACATTAGATGTAAGACGTGGGGACACAATACTTTTTTTGGGGGGGGGAGGAAGAAGGAGAGAGAAAATTTTAAAAAGGCTCCACATCCAGCACATGAGCCCAACATGGGGCTTGATCCCATGACCCTGAGATCATGACCTGAGCCTAAATCAAGACCAGGCACTAAATTGGCTGAGCCCCCCAGGTGCCGGATAGACACTTTAAAAATCAGAAGATAAGAAGTGAACATTTAGGAAATGTTTTGATATATAATATTAATATATTCATGGTTGTACCAGTGAAGTCATACATACAACTTTGATGACTTATATTTTAATCGAAGTCGCGCTGCATTCTGGAGGACAGCGTCTCTGTAATGCTTCCGAGGAATAAGCAGAGGGCTTCTCCATCACACACGTCTGTCCCCACGAGTGACAGGGACGCACGCCCTTCTCACCCCAGTGCCCAGGAAACTTGGCTCTCCTGGCTGAGGCCCTCCTGCCCCGCACGTGGACCCCAACAAGCGAGCGTTGCACCATGTGCTACACAGGCCTTCTGGGAAGTCCTGCTTGCTCGTTCCTGCAATTGCTTTCCATGGGTTGAACAAGGCGGGGAGCGGCGGGTGGGTGGATGGCGATCTGGGGAGAGAAATCCTGATGTAACAAGATGATTAGCTCCGAGTCGCTGTGGGGCTTTCTAAGGAGACCTTTGAAGTCAGCACTGAGGTTGTTCCCCGTGCTGCTGGGAGGCTCAGAATGAGCACAGTGCTACCCTCCCCTAACGACGCGTTAACTGAGGGCAAGAACTCAGGGGACACCGGCCCTGCTGGACACTCCAGGGAGACAAAAACTAAGACAAGTCACATGCTATGATCTGAAAGAAAGCGATGGTGATGGACCACCAGTGAGCAGTGGTCCCGAGAATCCGGTCCCTGGGACACATGCCCTAACTGCTCCTACAGGCCGCGAGCAAAAACTCCCACCTAGTGGAGCTGCTTTGCACGCGAGGACTCTACCATGGGCCCCTGGACTGTACATTCTGAAGCCCAAAACTGCAGCATGCTTGCCCAAGAACGCCCCAGCTGTACCACGGTACACAAGATCGGTGGAGCTGGCCCGTGTGCCGATGCGGGAACGTGGTCCGTGCTCTAGCGAGCACCGAGGAAGAAACGCTCAACACCCTTCTGACTTTGTCTAGGCAAAGCCACGGACGATCTGGCGGGGACAATCCTCCATTTGCTGTAGACAAGTCCATCCAGCATCTCACCCTGTTCTCAGGAACCAGTTCTCCCACCATCGCGAGTCACCTCCCCAAACCCAGTGCCAGACGGCTCTGTGTGCACTGGTACTGGAGGAAACCAAAGCACCCAGGCTTCACGTAGTCACATACAGGAGGATCGTGTGTGTGTGTGTGTGTGTGTGCGCGACTCCGGAAAGTCAGTGTTGTCCAAGTGCAAAGGGAACGCGTGCGATGACAGGCACGGCAAGCTCCAGAGCCAGACCCACATCCTGCTCTGAGGGGTGCCCCTGCCCCTTCAGCCCAGCCGGCCACATCGATGACCACGCCAGTGACGGGGCTTGTCACCAACCCCAGCCCTGAGCCACCTGGCTCTGTCAGTCCCTTCTTCCACAAAAGTAAGGTTTAAATTACACTTTACAACTTTGTTGGTATAATGACAAATATATTAAATATTATCAGTTTAAAACATCTTCAATGTAAAAGTTCATCTTCCAACTTTTGCCCTTGGAAACAAGTACACTAAAGAAAGTAAATCATCACCTAAAAACACACAAAAACCTTATACAGTAGAGCTTGAAACTAAACCACCAATCGAACTGGAAAAAATTAAAACTCTAGAAACGGACAGGATGCGGCCCACATGTGGCCCCGAGCCTCCCAGCTGCCCAGTGCCCAGCTGCGCTCAGCCCTGCCCACCGCTGTGGATCCCTCCCTGGCCACCTCGCGAGCCCCCTCTCCCCACGGGGCTCTCTGCACTGGGACTGCTCCTCCAGCCAGACACCTGCCTGCTTCCTCTCCTGTCCCTCCTGTTCCACTGGGCTGGGACCAATAAAACCGGGAGAAACGCCTGAGCTGCTCTCTCCAGCCCTCGGGCCCGGCCAACACTCCACCTCTGGCCTGAAGGAGGTGACTCACAGCCCAGCAGAGCCTCGGGTCCTGAGCGGCCTCCCCGGCCGGGGCAGAGCACCTCAGCATGCCGGCCTCGCCTGCAGCATGCCATTTTCCCCTCTCCACAGCTAATGAGTTAAGCAGGCCAGAAGCGCTAGTTTATTGATCGCATTCTGAGCCACAAGCCCCCGGCCCCACGATGTTTCTGCAGCCTTGCGGGAGGCATCCAGCAGATGCTGGGGGTGAATTTCTGATCAGCAGCCACTGCGGGCTCCCTGCCGCCCTCATCCTGGCTGCCTGCTCCACGCCGAGATCACACGGTCAGCAGGTACACGAGATCTACCCCTGGCTTCTCCCTTTTTGCCTGGACTCTGCAGCCAAAGACTTCCAGCAGACAAGCATCCACTCTGATGGCCCGATCCTCGGAGCTCCAGGTTCTGGGAACCTGGGACCACCTCACCGACACAAGACACGACCTTTGCCTTCCCTCCCTCCTAGAGGTGCTGTGTCTTGTCTCCTTATCCCCATCAGAGCCTTCGGCCACCTCCACCTGTGCCTCTCCCTTCTTCCTCCTGCGGCTATTTGAGACCCTGCAGGCCCCTTCCCTCACACCCCCCACATCTGTCTGGGAATGCAAGCCCAGGGCCCCCATCTGGCACGAGGGAGGAGGCGGCTACACGACAGCCTGAGTGATCTGGCACGAGCCCGGTGCTGCCCCTTGCAGGGCACCTGTCTGCTGTGTTCAGGGCGGGATGGAGCTGGAGCTCCTGCCCCGTGCTTGGGCAGCCTGGGGCTGCCCCTCTCCTCCCAGCACAGCTCCTCCTGGCCCTCACCCAGACCCTCACTGTGCAGTGCTGGGCTCGGCTAGGCAGATGTATGCTGGTGATGCCCCTTTCTAAGCTTTATTCCTGGACTCATGGGTAATTTTGAGGCCTAACTCCCCAGAAGGGCTCTCCTTCTCCTGCCGCACCCGTGAAATCCTGCGGCTCCACTCACAGAGCAGGTGTGAGCCCATTCTGCCGAGGACATGAGCATCACTCCTGAGCTTCTCTGGGCCTATTTCACGGAAGGGCGCAGAACAAGGTGTGCGTGTGCAAAGATAGTAAGATGCCTGTTACTGTTGGCAAGCTTTGGAAACAACCTGACAACTCTGACCCCGAAGCCCTGGGACTCAGGGTTCTGCCCTGACAGGTGCTCCCGGCAGCACTCGGGATCCTCTGGGTGGCCCCCAGCCGCCTGGTGGTGTTCCCGCCGTCTTGCTCACGCCAATTCACTCCGGGCTCCCTCCCCCGCTGATCTGAGAGCAGTGTGCTGGAACCATCCTTACTCCACCAGGTCAGCCTGGGGCTGAGGGAGCCAAGGCCCCAAGGACTGAACGGACACCTCAGTTCTGGTGACCACGTGGGGACCTGTGGGCTGGGACCATGTGCCCGAGGAGGTTCCCCATGCCATGCGTCCCCCACAGAAGCTTTAAAGCAAAGCAGGTGCTGACAGGCCCAGCTGAGCCCAGGAGACACACACCTGCGGACACAGGCCGAGGCAGGTAAAGCATGTCCTGCTGACTCTCAGCTCCCAGGCATCCGGCCAGGGTGGTCTTTCCATAGAAGTTCACTCAATAAATTGTCCCATCTTTGTTATGACGTTGCTGTGCATGAAGGCCACGGTCAAAAATAAAAACTCCCCATGGCCAGATGCCAGGCCTGGTCACACCCATTAGGCACGTGGATCACCTGAGCCGCCTGCCTGTTTGCACCCACCCCTACAGTGTGCCTACGGCTGCTCCCGCAGGTCTGGAGGGGGTGAGCAGGGGGCCGGGAAGGCCGGGGCTGGCGGGAGGAGAGGGGAAGTGTGACGAGCCCGCCATGCTCCCACCCGGCAGGCCAGGGTCCTCGGGGTGAGACCCGTCCCCCTGGGTGGCATTCTTCCCAACGAGGCTTCCCGAACCCAGTGCATTTGCTACAGCAGGGTGCGTAGGACAAGCTGCATGTTCAGGAAAACAATTACAAAGCAGTAAATCCATGGATGGGGAGCTGATTCTCATTTCATACTGCATGTTTACTTATATTTGCAAAAGACAAAACAGAACAAAACTCCCTCCTGATCCAAGGAAAATGTAGTAGAGCTCTCAACCAGAAACATAAAAAGAAACCCCTTCTTTGCACGAACCTGGAAGAGGACTCTGTCCTCAGCTGTACGGTCAGGAGGGTCACGTGGCAGGACGCTGGTCTGTACTGCCCCCGGGTGCCCTGTGAGCGGTCAGCGGCGTGTGGGTGCCCTGTGAGCCGTCAACCAGCAGTCAGGCTGGCTTCCTCGGGCCGCGTCCTGCCCTGCAGGCCTCTGCCCGGTCCCTGCGGAGCATGGGTGGGCCTTCACTCCCCGGTCCTGCTCGCACGCCCCTTCCTGCTTCCCGTCATCCTGCTTCAGTCAGTGCAGGTGGTGCTCGCCCATCACTCCCCACAAGGTGGACGATGCATTCCCACAACCTGTGAAGCCAAGGCGGACCGTGGGCTCGGGGTTTACAGGTCAGGAGCGGTGAACAGAGGTATCCACACCATGCCAGGGCCCCAGAGCTAAGAGCACCTGGAAATCATTAGAAATAATGAAACACAACCAAGAGCGATCGCCCAGCGGGCAGAGCACAAACAGGCCTTCTGAACAGCTTCCCCTCGCAGGCAGACAGGGGCTGGTGGCCAGTGGGCCTCCCTGGGTCATCGTCGTCCATCTCTCCCCAGCCCACGGGACCGCCTCTCTTACCTTCCTGCGGCCTGACCCCTGTCCCCGGCTGTTGCAGTGGGAGCTCAGGATCTGCTCTGCCCCCGGCACGGCCTCTCTGGGGTCTCAGAGTCACGCGCCCCCCGAGTCCTCTCCGTGCTGGTTCTCGGGGAGAACCTGTCTGGCCGCCCCTGTCTTCTGGGGCCGGGCACTATGGCCTCTGATCCCTTTTCCTAAAGCTTGGCGTGGGGAGGAGTGGGCTCCATCGCCTCGTGCCCAGCGGCCAGCAGCGGAAACAGGACAAACTGCAGGCTGGAGGAGGAAGGCTGTTTCCCCATCGACTGAGTAGCACAGGAAGGCTGCCCAGGACTAGGGGGACCCCGACTCCCACACTGCGGCCTCGGGGGCGGGCTCCGCCCTTGCTCTCCGCTGTCAGCCCTCTGCCTCGAGCCAGCCTTCTCATCAGGAGAAACAGACCCTCGGTCACAGGATTGTCCCTCAATCGTACGGTCTAGGTCCGGCACCAGGCAGCCGAGAGGAGTACATGGCGTCCTGGCGTTGGTAGCGCAGGAAGGAAGGACAAAAAGGCGGCTGCAGGCAGCCGCTCGCCCACCTTCAGGCCCAGGTTCTGCGCCAACGCTTTCTAAGGTGGGAGGGCCGGCCCGTGGAGCCCTCCACCCCCAGGCCCAGGCAGCGACCGTCTGAACATCGTGTCCTCCAGAACTCATCGGGAGCCCCAACATGACCAGCCTCAAGACACAGGCCTCTGGGGGCTGACCGGGTCCTGGGGGGGCCCCCGAGAATGAGGGACGCACGGAGCCCTCGCCCCTGCCACCATGTGGGGCCACAGCAAGAGGACAGTTCCGCAGACCCCAACCATGCAGACGCCCCGATCTGGGACCTCCAGCCTCAGAGCCAGTAAGCGTCTGCTGTCCATAAGCCCCCTGGCCGGGGCATTTCGTCACAGCCGCTCCCCGGCCTGCAACAGGCACCCCAGCCCCGAGGCGGCCCGAGCGGCAGCCCCTTGTCCTGAGCAGGAGGCCCTCGTTTCGGCTGCTGTCTAATCACCAGCGTCCTTGATTTCTGGACAGAGGGAAGGGGCGGGGAGACGCTGCCGGTGTGCCCAGTGCCCGACGGCCAGGGCGGCGCAGGAAGCGGGCCGAGCCAGCGCCCACGTCCGCGCGTCCCTCCCCTGCTCCCCCCCACCCCTCACCTGCAGACCCACCTCTCCATGGAGCTCTTCCCCTCCGTGGGCCGTGTTCTTGAATAATCTCTAAATGCTGGAAATACGTCCTTGCCTTATCCCCTCGGAGAAAGTGCACAGAACACTGCCACCAGAACAAAGCCTCCAGGCCGCCTTTCGCGACCCTGCCCCCCATCTGTGAAATGTTGGCTTTCTTTGGGTTGTTGAGCGCCTCCAGTACTTCACGCCACCTCGGCTGAGACTCCAGCACCATGAAAACGTCACCGCCATGGGGGTCAGGTGCCCGAGCAGAGCTGGCCTCGGGGCAGCGACCTCCACCGCCCCATCGCCCGCTCAGAAGGGCTGCAGTCACCGTCTTAAGTTCCTGCCGTAGTCTATGAGTTTGTGTTTTGTGAGTGACATTGGTGGGACACAGAGGCGTAGAGCCCAGCTCACCTGTGGAGCCCCCTATGCAGTCTGCCTGCCTCCCTGGGACGAGTTCTTGACCACCAGCTACCCCGGCCCCCCCACTCCGGTGACCACCGTCACCCCGTCCGACACAGGTGCATCTCTGGGCACACGTCTTGGGTATCCCCTGCCCTTGCTGACGGTGCCCGACGAGTGCCAGGTCAGCCCTGTCTTGTCACCCCTCATCCAGGTCCCGAGCGTGTCCCTACACAGCAGTTTCAAGGTTCTGAGGCTCACCTGTCTGCAGAGGGCTGGGGAGGCGGGCCATGGAAGGGGAAGTGCTTAGCTCGGCGTCCCGAGCGCCTGCCCCAGCCCAGGGTGCAGATGTTGGGGTATGCCTTGGTTCACAGACATCCTTGTGCCTGGCAGCACCCCTCCGTCGGCTCTGTTCCTGGGGGACCTCTTTCTCTTCCAGCCTTCCTGAGTCGGCTGCATTGGTCTGCTCTGCCTGGCTGGAAGCACCCACCAGGGATGAGCCCCAGAGATGAACATGATGCATGATCCTGCATGTGACTTACATTCCCTTATATTTGCATTTAAAGCTGGTATTGCACTACATAGAGACAAAAGGTAAAATTCATGCTAATAATTCAAAATTACAATTTTTCCTTACTGAAAACTATATTATGTATCAAATAAAAGCAACATGACAAATTAAGAGACAGATCATGGGAGAAAAGAAAAAGATTTATGTTTTGCTAACTAGGATGGCACTTAGTCTGGCTTTCTGAACAAGGGAACCACGGTCTAATTTTGCACTGAGCCCTGCAAACTCTGGAGCCAGCCCAGCTCCTCGGTTCTCCAACAGGAAATGAATCATTTAAAACTCTGTCCCCACCCCCCACCCCCACCCCACCCCCAGCTAGATAGCAGGTACCTGCCAGCCTCCCTCAATGGCCGCATACACGGCGTTCTTGGAGCCAAGGGAAGCCAGCAGGAGGCTCCGGCCTCTGAGCTGAGGACCATCTACTTCACCCCGACCTGGGCCCGAGGCCCCCCGGGGTCGTCAGGGGAGAGAGCAGCACCTGAGAGCAATCTCAGGAGCGCGAGGGCGCAGCAGCTCCAGACAAATGGGGTGTGCCCAGCCTGATTATATTGGCCCCAGCGCTTTCAACGTCAAGCGAACTGACCCTGACACGAGACAGGCTGATCTATTATCCTGCCAGCTCTTCCGACAGCAAGCTCCGCGAGCCTGGCTCTGTCTGGTCATTTTTCAAGCTCCCTGCACATGAGTGGCACCTATATCCTCGAACACATTACCGCAGACAGCCCCACCGGAATGCTAAGAGGCTCCTATCGAGATTTTTCTTCAGAGGCTCAGACGAGGAGTCTAATCGAGGGCAACCAGAAAGGCCTGCTGTGCATGCCTGGGGACAGACATGCATTGAGCTGGGCAGGGGCAGGTGGTGCTGGCGGGTGCAGGGGGACCTCAGCCCCGAACCCCAGCGCTGGCCTGGGCGGGCGGTCACGAGGCTCCAGAGACCCACGGTGGGGGTGTCAGCCCAGGCCACCCTGCTCTCCTGACTCCCTCCCAGGGGGGAGCGCTGCTCCTCAAAGCCTGAAGACTCACAGCAAGCAACACCCACAGCTTCCAACCTCAAGCCAATTCCGCCTTCCACATGTTACCGTAAGCTCATACATTTCACATCGCCAATTCAGGGTTCATGTCCATGCAAAGGAGAGGGACAGCAAGTTCACCTGCAACCACCAGAGTGGGAAATGCGTGACACAGGGGAGATTGCAGAAGACACATCACCTCCTCAGGACCAAGGTGCAAACAGCTCACCTTAGAGGTGGGAATTCTCAGGGAAGACATCCATGTGCCCACTATGTCCTTGGTCCACATGTTAAATCAGGGCCCCGAGGATTTCTCCTCGTTAAGTCTACGTTAGGTTTCTGTAGGTCCCTGAATGTTAGGGAAAGCACTCTGTTAGGTCAGTCCTAAGCAAGGACTGGGTGCCAAGGCTGCCAGGACATCGGGTCCCCTGTGCCCTTGGACGTCCTCTTCACAGCCACACCCCGCAGTCTCTTGAGCCTGAAAGTGCCCGACAGTTACATGTGTGTCGTGGAATTGTTCCTGGCTCCCAAGACAGAGAGGACTCGCAAGATGGCAGATGTCAAAGAGCTTAGAAAGAAGCAAGTCCCGCTCACACGCGGAGGACAGGCCCCAGGCCCAACCCACGTCTCCTCGGTGGCCGGACGCCTGTCCTGTTTGCTGCCACGTGACGTGAGTGTGGAGGAGCGCCTGTGTCCCCTGCGCATGGGAGCTCTGTCTCTGAAGGGAGGGCTGACCCTGGAGCCGCGGGCACAATGACACACACAGAGCGAGGGCAGATTCTGCCACGTCCTCCCCGTGCAGGAGGCCAGCTCATGGCTTTCGTTAACCGGCCTCTTTGTAACTGTCGTTCCTCAATCAACCTGGGGCAATCACGAGCCCGCACTCAGCCGCACGGCTTAAAAGGACAAGCGTATGAGAGCCTTTTGCCCTGAGAGTGGGCGTCTAATATTTGTGCTCCTGGGAAATCGGTGGGAAAGTCTGAACATGGCCATACGGCAGTCTGCTTAGGCACGTTAAATAGGTACCAATTTCCCAACTTGGGAAAGAAGCAATAGAGAGAGAGACAGAGGAATAGTGTTCCAGAAAGGCATTCAGTCAAGTCTCTTTATAATTAAAACAGACTTCTCCGGAACAGGAATACTCAGCTGCCGGCACAGCCAGACCTGGTTTCCCAGCGCAGGAGACTGGAAGAGCCTCATCTGGGGAATGAGTCACCAAATTGGACAGAACCGGGGGACTGACACCAGGGGTTCTGTAGAAAGCTCCCAGACACTCTGCAGGGAAGCCCACACTTGACCACCTCTGTCCACGCTTTCAGACCCGCCGAACAACATCGGCCTGCCACTCTCGATCCTGAGCAGCGGTCGGGAATAGCAGATATCTGCAAAATGCCTCTAACAAGGAAGGCAGCCACCAGAACAATCAAGCAGGAGCAAAGCAATTTGCAGGAAACAGCCTGTATGTGTAGGAAGGAGGGAATGAGAAGTTAACGTCCACAGCGGGATGAGAGAAGAGTGCATCCATGTTGCAAGAGAGGCGGCTCAGAGACGAAAATCATTAGAGAACAAAAAGCAATTAAATTAGTAGTAATTAAAAACATGACAGCAGACCTCTGGCTTCCATTTAAAATGTAGAAGCTGGCGAGAGTGTCGTTCCTACCGTTACGACAAAAAAGAGACACATAATCCACACAGTACCTGCACTGAATCCAGTGGAGAGCTGAGGTCAGAGTGGGAACAAGGAACCCAGACCCTTCCAGGAGACATAGCAGCTCTGCTCGCACCGCGGAGACCGTGAAGGCCCAGTCGGAACACACCGCTAGGGGACGGGGGCAGGCCAGCCAAAACCCGGGGGCCTTCAGGCACACTCAGGGCTCTTCTTCCTGGCCTCGCCCGGCCGGAGGAGAGTAGCCACCGGAAGCCAGCCGTGCCGTGCCCACAGAACCCAGCCGGGCTGCTGGGGAAGGGCAGGGCGCTGGCTCGCGGGGCACAGGAGAACACCCGTCCCCCCCGGGAGAGGAGCAGGAAGATACGCTGGACCCTCACTACCAGAGACGCTGCTACAGACAGGGGACACAGTGACTAAACCAACCCCCTACCCCCAAGATGAGGACCCAGCCTCTCAGAGACCCGGCCAGACTGGGACAGGAGAGCACCCCACCATCCCCAAGGTTCAGGGACCCGGCCTCTCAGAGTCCAGGCCAGCCTGGGATGGAGACCATCCCACCATCCCTGAGGTTCGGGGACCCAGCCCCTCAGAGACCAGGCCAGCCTGGGACGGGAGAGCACCCCACCATCTCTGAGGTTCAGGGACCCGGCCTCTCAGAGTCCAGGCCAGCCTGGGATGGAGAGCGCCTCACCATCCCCAGCCAGTACTGAGCTGAGCTCACGGAGTCACAAGGAGGGGAACCTTAACCTATGCAAGAAGATGAGGGCGTGGAGAAACGTGCTCTGAGGTGCAAGCACAAAGGGGAGCTGAAGATGGCTGTGACACAGACTGGAAACCCCCAGGAAATCAGCCCCACCCTCAACAAAGGGACCACTGGAAGCCAGAGTTACATGGAGGGTGACCGGATCAGCAGAAGCCAAGCCCGATGAACTCAATGAACTGAACCCCCACACGGCCCATGGAAGCAGGCAAACTCACCGTAAGGAGACAGAATGTGCAAAAGAACCAGACTCTGGCAGGGCCCTGGTGCTGGAACCATCATATGGGGTTTAAAATACCCACGATTGCTGTGTTGAAGGCCCTCGAGGAAAAAGTGGACGGTGCATGAACAGATGAGGAATTTCAGTAGAGGGATGGAAACTAAAAAAGAACTGGAAATCAAGCGGAAAGTGGCCCTGCCCACAACTGCGCTCTCCCAGCGTCCAGCTTGAGCCACGGCACAGAGTTCTGGCCAAGAGAAGAGGGCAGAAGGGACATCTTTTAGCTGAGTCCAGAAAAACTCCCCGTGGAACCCTCCACACTGCACCCCTCCTCTGCAGATGTGTGCGGTTGCTGAGGGGGGGTGGGTCTGTGGGAGCCACGTGCTGCCGTTGGTGGGCCTTCTGCTGTCCGGGCTCTGGAGTGACCGGAAGGACAGTGTCAGGCAGAGCCCTGCCCCTTCTCTACCCCCCACACCACAAACACAGCCCTCACCGTACTTCAGGCAAACCATAAATCACTCCTGGAGTGTCCAATATTGCATTTCAGGGCTTCCCCGTTAGGTCAGATCATGTTACCTGAATAAATACACACACTGGTAGCTTGACGTGGGGTGCTGTCATATCAGTGATTTAAAGTATGTCACTGGCTTAGTGGTCCAATGGTTGGTGACAGGGAGACTGATGTCAGAGCCTGGAAAACTAGAGGTGTATAATACATGATGCCAACATATGGTTACTCTGTCACACATGGCATCAGGGAAGGTAGGTCAGGTTCCCACTGAACATCTAGGTATAACGTAAATTAGGAGAGGGTATTGGCTGATACGGCTGTGCTCGAAGCATTATTGGGAAAAATCGATGGCTGGTTGGAAAGTGAAAATCAAAGCAGCTCCAAGAGTCCAGAGATGTGAGATTTCTCAGAGTTAGGAAGTTCAGCTTCTTCTAGACCCTAAGTGGGTGAGAGGAAAGGGTTAAGTGACAAAGGCCAGTGAGACTCAGCCCTGTGGCCAAGGCCAGATTATGGCCCGCTCGTGGAAGCCTGATGGGCTCACTATAGTCATCACTAAACCAAGAGCTGAAGTGTGGAGTCAGGCTTTAGAAGCATGTCTAGGGAAGAACTCTGGGCGTTGGCACACAGAACACACTGGAGGCAAATAGAGAGACCGAGAGTTGGCATTGGCCTTTTTCTGTCTGTCTAGTATTTGAGCCCACCACCATGTGAAATCCGGCAGGAGCGAGGACTGCCGCCTCTGGAGGATAAATGCCAGGTGCCGACGTTCCTTGGACCCTGGCAGTACAGCATGTGACCTAGCATGGCTGTCAGGTGCTTTGTCCCATCTGAGAGTGTGGATCACAGAGAATGGATTAGAATGCATTCCAGCAGGTTTCAGGCATGCCTGATGGCAGGGGAGCTGGAAGGGCTTCCCATGTCAGGCGCATCTAACCAGACTGAGCTTCTGGATGTTCAGCGTTCCTGGTTCCTGCCACTTGCTGAGCCTCTTCTTTTGCCCTCCATCAATTCTATGAGCTAGCAAATATTCTCCCAATACATTTTTCTTCTGCCTCAGTTAGCTAGAGTCAATTTCTGTTGCTTGGTACCAAGAATCCTCATAGTAGGTAAATGGGAGCTTAGCCTCCCACAGCAGCCATGGCCAAGCATCAGAGTCCTGCTGAAGGAGAAGCCAACGATGACTGCTCTGCATGGGAAAGCACCCAGTCCTTGGGTCTTAATGCATGTAGGGCAAAGCTGCCATCAACAGAGGGCCGATACAGGCTTCGCTCCTAGGCGCTGTAGGTTGATGCGAGGGAGGCCTGAAATCAGATATGATATCATACCCAAGAACGAGGAGTAGGCCAATTGCAAAAGCCATGTTCCAGGGAGTATGTGCACACCAGGAACTGGCAATGAAGCAAAACATCAGAAGGCAGCTGGACTCAGACGCACCAAGAGGCTAGGATCAAATGAGAGAATGAGGTGGCAGAAGGTAAAATTTACTTCCTGAGCAGGTATGGCTATCCAGCAGCTGCATGCTGGCAACTTGGTTCCTAGATGAGCTGATGAGTCAGTTCTGTAAAGACCAGATCAGGATAAATAGAAAATCATGGCCTATGAATGAATATAGGAAGCCTCCATGTGGATTACTTATCTTTGTGGCACAGAATGTAAAGCTAAGAAAATAGATGATGAGGATAACATGATGATGATGATGATGATTGAGGGGATGATGATGGTGATGGTGGTGATGATGGTGATGGTGATGGTGATGATGCTGATGATGGTGGTGTTGATGATGGTGATGGTGATGATGGTGATGGTGGTGAGGGTGGTGATGGTGATGATGGTGATGATGGTGATGGTGGTGATGATGATGATGATGGGGGTGGTGATGATGATGGTGATGATGATGATGGGGGTGGTGATGGTGAAGATGGGTAATAATAGAGGACAGATGATAAGTAGATAAATCATAAAGACATAGATACATAGTAAGACAGATAGTAAGAGACATAAATAAATAGGAATCAGTGTGGAATTTAGGACCAAAAAAATGGATTAGGGCTTAAAACTAAAATATTCAAGTTTTAGTGCTTGCCTTGCCCCTACTTAGCAGTGTGATCTAAAGGAAATCATTGCCCCTCTTAGAGATTGAGTTTCCTCACCTGTAATATCAGATGTCAGGGTTGATTTGTCATTTCTCAAACCATGCATCAGGGTAACTAGGGATCACAGGGGAGCATTATATGAAAGTCCAAGACTCTCACCAAATTCCAACCCAACTAACTTAGTATTTTAGCTTTTTTACAAAGTTCCATGAATGATACCACTGCAAAAATAATAATTAAAAATATAGACCAGATAATCCCAAGGCTCTTACAAGATAAGTGTCTGAGAATTGACTGTTTGGCCAGGTCTGGACACCCCAGTCCCCACACCTGAAAAGCAACTGAGATGGAGACACCAAGAAATGGGGAGGCTTCCCTAACAATAGCCAGGAGTCCCCACGGAGTTATCACTCTGTCGTCACTATAACCTACTGCCTGTACCATCAGGGAACCTGGTGGTTGGCATCTGGCACATAGTAGTTGCCCCATAAATGTTTGATGGAGGAAGACAAGAAATTCCATAAAATAGTGTTCACTCATTCCGCACTTACTGACAGCCTACCATGCACCAGACAGCGGAGTTAAGAAAAGATGTGATTCCTGCCTAGACAGCGTCCACTGGGTACTTACAATACAGTGTGATGAGTTAAAGATAAGAACAGGAGGCTGCAGAAGCAAGCAGGAGGGATGCCAGGCCTGCACAGCTGGGGCAGGTGGCCAAGGAGGCATCCAAGAGGGGGCAAGCTCATCTCCAGGACCTGGATGGAGCCCCCGGCTGGGTGGGGCCAGAGGTGCCTCGCAGAGTGCGTGGGGTGTGCACAGACCAATCACCAAGGGAGCAGGGGCTTTGGAAGACTGCAAACAATCCCACGTGGTTGCAGAGTGGGAGAGGACATGCTGGAGAGGTAGGCTGCACCCGACCATTAGTGTGTGATCCTCCCGGGCAGGACTTCCATGTGCCACTGGCAGAGCCATCAGATGGCAAGACAGACAAGAACGTGGTAAATAAGTGCTTTCCAAAGCTTGCTCCAGCTTCGTAGGAGAGTCTGGGTCAGAGAGATGAGATGAGGGACTTGGACAGTCCTGGTGACAGAGGGTGGGAGCCCCAGACTCAGATAACGGCTTTGGCGGTGGAAGAAAAAAACGAGTGCATTCGAGAGATAATAAGATATTAATTAGTAATTAATCCAATCATTTATTTTGAGATAAAAATTCTTCTGAGCCCAGGCTGTGTGTTTGAGAAGCTCGCACCAACTATTCTCCTGAAACCTTCTTTAAATCAGGGAAAAACCTTTATTTATCATCACTCGGTAAACGAAAACAGCAATTCCCAATTGGCCTCTGTCTTTTAATGCTGCTGCTTCTCTTTTAGGCAGAAGATCTATTCTGATGAAGCTAATTGAAGGCCTGGGCCCTGGGTTACCCACGGACAGTAAATGGGAAAGAAGAGGTATGTTGCCTGGTCCTACGGACACGTGTGGCCCCATGTGGCATTCAAATGGTCCTTCGAAGCAAGTCCTGTGTAATTGATGAACAAACCACAGGGTTATACCGTTGCTTAACACCAAAGACCTGTACCCACATCGGCCCCACTAGAGCAAGGGAAACTAACTAGTGAGCAGCATGAAAGAAAAACGTTCTTGATTCTGACAAAAGGTGATACCCTGGTGGGGAGAGGCTCTGCAGGGGAAGGCAAGGATGAGAGCCCCAATTCTGTGCCTGCCTCAGTATCCTCATCTGTAAAAGGGACAACACTCAACTCATGGTATTGTTTTAATAAACAAATTTCCTGAGACCGTAAGTGTAAGCACCTGCTCAATAGGAAAGCTCGCCAGATGATAGGATTGTGATCTGTTCTTTGTGCTCTCTGCTGAGCAGGTTCTCAAGTATTCAAGACACACACCACACGTGACTTCTGAAGCCGTCTTCTGTCTAGAAAGAAAAGCGGCATGAAATCCAGACCTAAATCATTTCCATCCTTTATTTGACTGACAAAGACAGCTTTCCGTTCTGAAGCAGAGCAGGAACATAATCCGGGCAAAATTGGATTCCTGAACCTCACAAACTCACTTTGGACGGCCATGCCTGCCGTGGAATCGCAGCTCCCAGAGAGCCACGTGGTCCAGCCGACACCCTGAGGGACGAGGGCTGATGGGGCCTTTGGGGATGACAGCGGCGCAGCCTGACATGGAACGCCATTACGTCGGCTGTTACGGCAACGAGCACCTTGGAAGACATAAAATAAGGTCTCTATCCCACCCGCCTTCTAGAGCTACTGCGAAGAGTGCCATGCTCCCTGAGACCATCAGATATGACAACTTTGCAGCTGTGTTCCCAGCCACTTCTGCTCCATTTCCCCTGGGGCCACCACGCTCACCTGTGGGATCTCAAAGGCAAGCTTAGCTCTGACTCTGACTTGGCTCTCCACCTCCAAAGACACCACAACTCCTGCAGCATCAGGCGCAGGTGGACTTGGAATACGTTCCCCAGCTAAGTTCAGTTCAACAAACACCCCTGAACACCTGTGATGTCAGGTACCAGTCACTCCTGAATACACGTGCATGGGTGTAGCGTTTTCACACATGGCTTAATCTGCATCCCAGTCCTCCCAGGTACGTATTATTTGCCGACTACAGGGGAAGAAATGGAAGCCCTGAGTGGTTGAGTTGTCTGAAGCCGCATAGCTGGACAATAAAGCAGCCACGTTCGAACCTGTCTGCCTGACCCTGAGTTAAGGCAACGTTCCCCACACAAGGCTGCCTTGTCTTTCCAGTGGGAGAGATGAGTTGCATTGATCCATCTGCTCTTCACCATAGACGTCAGCTGACCACTCCTGTATGTCTGACCATGAATCCTGGTCACCATCCAGAGGGGCTAGGGACATGTCAGATTCGTGGTGGAATTGAGAAGGGCAGCACTCAATACCCAGGAGGCCAGTGGATGGGGAGGAGGGGGCTGGGAGATGCAGGGCCTTCCGCAAATCATTGCACCTCCCTCTCCGAAGCCCTGCTGATTAGAAAACGAATGTGATGGGGGGATCCTTTCAGGTTCTCTGATTCTGCCACTGTTGACACAGAGAGAAGGGAGATTAATAACTTTGGGGTGGGGAGGGGAAAAGCAAGGAAGTAGCTGGACCCATCCCCCCTTCTGCCAAGAACAAAGGCAGTTGGTGCAGGCTGTCCCTCCAATGACACGTGCCCCCTGCCCCCCACACATGTCCCTGGCTCAGTACACACCAGGGACACTGAGGACCTTGCCTGCAGTCGGGGTGAAAGCACCACGATAGCAGGTGCTGCTACTGTTTACATCGCCCCACACCCAGGACGGCCCCGCTGTCCATCACTGCATTTGCCTTGTGGTCTCTGCCAGTGTGGAATCTAAGTGACTGTGCTAACGTCAATCTGCACCAAGTGTTCAGGGAAAACTCCCTGAGGCTTCAGTCAGCATCTCTCCTGGACTCCGGGTGCATGACATCTCCTGCACCCTCTCCTTCCGCTCATTTTGTCTACTCTCCAAAAATGAAGAGGACACTTTAAGGGGGTCACTTTGAGGGGGAAATCAGTTCTCTCCAGCTTGACCTTTGTCCCAGGCGCCCAGGTTCCTTAGCTCGTTATTCCATGGGCCCCAAACATGGTGGGTCTCCTCACATATGACGTCTCCGATGTTATATGATCAAGTCAGATGTAAGTCAGATGGCAGCATGAGAAGCTGGGGGAATCACACTGTTTTTCTGTAACACTCAGTACCACAATCTCTCATCAAAACAAAACAAAAACCAACCCTCCCTGTTCAAGAATAACAGTAAGCACACTTGGCTAAAATCTGAAGATTTGGATGTTTCGCAGGTACGCTGTCTTTGGATTCATTAAGTTTACTCCCTCCAAACCCCCTTCCCTCCTGTGAGGGACAAGTCATCCCCGTGAAACCTCTCTCATTTCCTAACAGCCTGCTTCTCTCCCCAGTCCCGGGATCCCCCACATACTGGTCCTCCAGCCCCTGCCTGGCTCCACAGATGTATGCACAAAATGACTCTCACTGGCCTGTATCTGGCTTAGCCAGGTCTCAGAATCTCTGCCCTGCATTTGTACATCGTAATCACCCCATCAAAACGGGGCCCCTGTAGACCTGCCCCGTATGCCACTGAACTCTCACCCTGCAATGGTCCCATAATTGCATTGCTGCAGGGTCTCCACAGATGGATGATCCTTCTGCCACCACTTCTGTTGTGCTAGAACACCGTCCCTGCCTTTGCTTCCAGAGCCAGGCTGATCCTCTTGGCCAGTGGGGGTAATGAATGCTGCCTGGGTTGTGTTTGGAAAAGAGGCTGCTGGACTCATTAGAACGTCTGCAGCATAGGTTTCCACAGCACAAATCCCATTGCCATCCTTTCCTAGACCAACTTTCCCCCTAACACTCACACACCACCCAGACTGAGAGAGAAGTTACTGAAGCCTGAGAGATGAAAGACGTAAGTGATGGAGTGGTACCCACGTGTAGAAGTCCCCTGAACATGAAAGATAAGTCTAAAAGGAAGAGTGAGCAAAGGGCACACCTTACTGATTGGTTACCATGTGTCAGGAGGCCGACAGTGACACCATGCCTCACTGTCATAACAACCTTCATCTCACAAACCAGGAAACCAAGACTGAGATTTTAATGAACTGTCCAATATGAAACGTGGGTGGATAAACTGGGATTCTAATCTCTTTTCATGGGCCCCACAAAGCCCCTGTGTTTTAACTATGCCTCCTCTATGGAATTCTGGCCAATGCCGATTGGATCCCTGTGGACAAGGGAAAGGACTGAGCCAGGCATAGCTGGGTAGTTCCCAAGGGTACATGGGGCCTCAAAGGTGCAGAAAATGCAAGTGGGTTGTGCATGATATTTATTACCCAGGGTCAAGTGCCATAGGGTTCCAGTGCTGAGTGAAGCTGCATTTTCTTCGCTCTTCCCCTGGGGCTGGCTTTCATCTGCATCTTTTTAGTTGTTTCAAGGTATTTCCCATTCCAGTCTATTTAGAAACTTACTGAACTTTGAACATATTTCGACCGCAAGTCATGAACATGCTTCACATTAACCAGGAGCATGGTTCTTCCAGGTCAAACTGATCTCATTCATTAATTCTCAAGCAGTACTTGAAGAGTGTTTGGCAAGGTATCCTTGATCAATGGAAATTCACTTAGAGAATGCCTACTCACATTGTTTTGACTGACCATGTGGTCTTGCTACTAGCTGGGATTTCATAGCTGGTATAAGAAGAATCACCCCATGGAAAACAATTTCAAAAGCTGGATAATGATTTTTGAAAGCGTGGAAGGACCAGAGATCAATGAAGGCAACCAGAGCTTAGAGAGGCAAAGAGGGGATTATACAAAGGTAAGAGTCCCTGGGGAATCATTTGAGAAGTCCACCTACCACAACTATTCACAGAGTAAACTACTGTTCAGAGTAAACTGCTAAAAAAAAAAAAAAAAAGATAAAAAAACTCTTAAAAATAGTCAATGGAAAAAAAGAAACCTGTCCTTCAAAGGAGCAGCAATGAGACAGACAGATGTCTATACAACATAAACAATAGAAGACAGATGACAATAAAATGACAGTTTTAAAATGCTGAAAGAAAATAATTTCCAAACTAGAATTAAATACGTAGCACAAGTAGTCTTAAATATCAAATAAATGAATGTATTTTTTAGAAAAACAAGAATTTAAAATTCATCATGAATAGAAAAACACTAACAGAAGTAAAGAAATTAAAAGGAATTTTTCAACAGAAGGAAAATGATCCCAGTAAAAAAGCACAGAAATGCAGGGAGGGTTGAAAACACTAGAAATGGTAAATATATGTTTAACTCTAATTAAATATGAGATATTATTAACACAAAGATTAAAAATTCTTGTAGGATTGGGGCACCTGGGTGGCTCAGTTGGTTGAGTGTCTGACTCTTGGTTTTGGCTCAGGTCATAATCTCAGGGTCATGAGATCAAGCCCCACATTAGGCTCTAAGCTCAGCAGGGAGTCTGATTGGGGATTCTCTCCCTCTGCCCCTCCTCCCTCTCTCTCTTAGATAGATAGATAGATGATAGATAGATAGATAGATAGACAGATAGATAAATAGATAGATAAATCTTTTTAAAAATTCTTGTAGGATTTAAATTATTTGAAGAATTGAAACATATGACAACAATTGCACAAAAAGCAGGAGTGTTAAACTACAGCAATGTCCTTGATAATTCATTAAATAGTAAAAGTAACATTTTAACTTAAATGCAAATTAATCAAAGGTGCACATTATGCTCTCTACTGTAATCATGAAAAGATTAATAAAAGCATGTATAACTAATGAATTAACAAAGTGCAATTGTAGAGCTAAAAATATAGACAATTATTTAAAAACTAAGATGGAAAGGAGAAAAACATACCAACAGGTATACAAACAAAAAAATTAGTAAGATTCTAGATTTAAATACAAGATTATAAGTAATTATATTACATGAAAGGAAAGTATAAATAATATAAATTAAAAAACAAAGGTTTTATAACTTGTATTTTAAAATCCAAGTACATGTTGCTTTCAAGAGAAAGCTGTTTTAAATATAAGAATACAGAACATCTGGAGTAAAAGAATTGAAAAAAGTTATACATTGAAAACACTGACCAAAAAAGATATACATTGAAAACACTAACCAAAAAACATCTGACATAGCGCAACTTATATAAGATAAAGTAGTCTTTAAGGCCATGAGGGTTTTTAGATTTAAAAAGCGTATACTTTAATAGAAAGATTAGATCCTAAATTTGTATGCACCTAATAACACAATTTTGAAACATATAAAGCAAGAGCTAAAAATGGGCTAAAAAGAAAAGACATAGAAATATTGAAACCATTCTCTAAATAAAAATCAAAATGAACAAATAAAAAATCAGTAACAACATAGACAATGTGGAAAACACAATTAACAAAATGGACCTCACTTTTCAAATTCACGTGGAATACATAAAAATTTGTTTATATTATGAGCCAAAAAGCAATTCTAAATTCATTTTAAGTGATTTAATATATCCTCTAACCACAGTAGGATCAAGCAAGAAATTAATAGCATAACTAATTTTTTTCGGATTTTTACAAATTAAGCAATATATTTCTAAATAAATGAGAAGAGAAAAAGTTAAAAAGGAAGCAAGAATACATTTTTAACTAAATGGTAATGAAAATGCAACATAGCAAATCTTTTGATGTACAGCTGATATAGCGAGTAGAGGAAAATTTAAAGGTATAAATTTATATATTAGAAAAGAAATATTATTGAAAAACAAGGAGCCAGATATCCATTCCAAGAAGCTATTTTTTAAAAAGAACTGTAAATCATACCAAACGAAAGTAGAAACAAATAATAAAAAAAATAGAAGAATGGAATAGAGAAACATTCAAAAGTTAATTCTTTAAAAAGGCATTTAAGACTGATAAATTCCTAGTAAGGCTGATAGTGCAGAAAAGAGCAGGCACACACTACCAACATGAGGAATGAAAAATCAGACCTCACATAGGTGTAAATCTTTGTGACCTCAGATCAAGCAGCAGTTCCTTGAATACGACACCACAAAAAAACAGAAGAAACACTGATAGTTGGAGTTCACCAAAATTAAAAACTGTGCATCCAATGGCACTACCACAACATAAAGAAACAACCCACAGAATATGAGACATGTGTCTGACAAAGTTCTGTTCTTAGAATATATAAAGGACTCATGCCACACAACAAAATAAAACTGAACAAATTCAATAAAAAATAGGCAAAGGACTGGAATAGGCATTTCTCCAAAGCAGATATGCAAATGGCCAATAAGCACATGAAAAGATGCTCCATATCCTTAGTCAAGAAGCGCAAACTGAAACCACAATGACATACCCCTTCATATCCACTAGAAGGCTTTAGTTTAAAAAAATAAAAATAAAGCCAACAACATAAAATAACAATGGTTAGCAAGGGTGTGGAGATATTACAACCCTCACACATTGCTGGTGGGAATGTATAACCATGCAGCCACTGTGGAAATCAGTTTGGCGGTTCCTCAAAAAAGTTAAATGTGGAGTCACCATATGACTCAGTGAGTCCATCCTTAGGTATATACCTAAGAGAAATGAAAACATGTCCTTATAAAAACTTTTACACAAATGTTCATAGCAGCATAGCACAATAACTAAAAAGTGGGAACAACTCAAATGTCCAGCAATTGATGAATGCATAAACAAATTACAGTATGTATACATTCAGTGGAATATTTATTCAGATATGAAGAAGATGGAGTACTAACATATGCCACAAAATGGATGAACCTTGAAAACTTTATGCTAAGTGAAAGAAGCCAGACACGAGGTCCATGTACTACTATATGAGTCTACTGATACGCAATGTCCAGAATAGGCAAATCCTTACAGACAAAAAGCCTAGTGGTTGCACTGCTGGTGGAAAGCATGAATTGGTACAACCACCTTGTGAAATTCCTTGGCAGTATCTACTAAAGCAGAACGCATGCATGCCCTGCAAGACATCAGTTCCTCTCCAGATACAGATCCAATACAAACATGTACACGGGTGCACTCACAGATATATTCCTGACTTTAACAGCAGCATAATTTTTAATATCCAAGAACTGGGGGGTTCGTCAAGGGTAGAATAAAGAAATTGCAGTATATTCAAGTAGTGAGCAAGTCACGGCTACATACAATGTGTGGATGAATCTCAGACAATGGTTTGAGTGCAAGACAGACATATAGGAATATATACTGCAAAATGTCATTCATATAATTTAAAAACAGGCAGAACTATGATGATAGAAATTAGAACAATGAATACCTTTATTGGGCAGGGGGGATGACCAGAAGGAGTATCAGGAGGGCTTCTAAACTGCTGGGAATGTTTTGTATCTTGACCTGGGCTAAGCAACCTGGGTGTGATCACTTAGTAAAAACATTCATAGGGCCATATATCCAAAATTTGTGCAATTTACTCTATGCATGTTGTATTTTATTTTTAAAAAAACTTTAACATGTAAATATTTTGTAAAAGGAAACCTAATTATCACTGGGAAAAAATAAATACCCCCTTCAAAAATATCCGCCTTCCATCCAAAAAATGAAACATGATCATCACAATGTAAGTAACTGTTAAGTCTTGGTTTGGGTATGTGGACTAGTTATTTATTATTTAATCTCTTTACTTTAGTGCATGTTTGAATTTTTCATGATAAAATGTTTTTTAAAAGTTGTATTGTTTTAAAAGTTTAAAAAAACCCTCTCTCTCTAATAAGTAAAATTTAAGTGTCCAGTGATTAATATCTGTGACATCAACATTTAATGTCTTCATTTGAAATTCCATGGAGGAAAATAAATATGAAAACCTGCCAAAGCTAAATCCACTTATGACCCATCCGATCTCCCGAAGTCTACAGTTAGCATGTCTCTCAAGGTGTTGCTAGGAACATATGACCCTCTCCTCCCACCCAGCCTCTCAGGGCACTCCTGCTGATCGCCACGTGTGGACAGCTAGACACACAATGGCAAAGGAGATTCAGAAATAGAGTAACACCGTCCCGGGAAAGCGCTGCAAACCAACAGCACAGCTGGTCAGAGATCCCCGGGCTCTTGAGGCTGATTACCAGGGGATCCCAGAGCCAGGCAAGTCTGGCGAATAAAGACTTGCCTTGGATGGGATTGCTGAGTCTTTTGTAGAACGCCATTTCTGCCCTTGCAAATTTCCGATGGCTTGACAATGAAGGAAAGAGCAGAAATGTGTGTTCATTCACCAGGCTCTGGTGAAGGCCATTACTGTTTTACTCAGTGGAGAGGAAAATCATCCAAAAGCTGAAATTTGAAAAATGTACAAATGTAACAGACAGAACAAAATGATGATTAGCCAGCCCTCTGACCTCTGTGCACTGGCTGTTTTCCTGCCAGTGGCAGGAGGCAAGTGGGTGGTTTATGCAGAACAAAGGAACGATGCAGCAGTTAGCAAAGCCTCCCAGCCGCCCCAGCGGGAAAGAAGATGAGTTTCCTATGTGTTAACGTGTGGCAGGAATGGAACACTGTAGGATGAGTGGCTGGTTTCTCACTCCTTGTCTGCCAGAGGACACTGCCACTCCAGTCACTGATTGTGTCTACTTGAAATCACCATGGCCAGCCATCTGGCTCAAGTTGTCCCGCTCTGATTGCTATAAGCTGTCAGAGAGGACCAGCCTGAAAAGACATCGTCCCTCCTGGTAATTATGGGGTACATCACACGGCTGCCATTTCAGAGAGTCCTATGCAAGACCCTCATTTCTGAATAATCTGCTTCACTGTTTTGTTCAAGAATTTCTCTTCCCCTGTAGTTCCAGACCAGAGAAGATGACAAGGGTCTAGCATACCTTCAGATGCAACAAAGTAAGGTCTCTGGTCCGTTTAACTTGACATCAGACCCAAGTGCCTGGAACGGCAATGTGATTTGTGACTGGTGCCTGTCCAAAGTACACACCTGCCTTTTTTTTTTTTTGGAGAAATTCTGTTGACATCGTAGGCTGTGGTTTTGACTTAGAAAATGCCCCGTGTGCGCCCAACCTCATTAGCTCATGTTCCCGATGGGCATTTGGCATTGCGTTCACTACGCCCTCCCGTGTGCCAGCGATGGCGGGGGGGCATGTTCCTGGTGGCCGCAAGGGGCTCGGGGGAGCAGAAGACCACCCAGTGTGTACGCAGCGCAGCTCAATGTGTGCTCTGTCGATGGGCCTGAGAAGGGGCAATTCTTCAAATTCTGTTTCTGCTTCCTTGCAAATTAGCTCAGTCTCTTACCAAGTACAACGGGGAAAGCTGGCTTTGAGGACAACCTATCACTTCGTTTTTACCAGGGAAACCTGCTGTTGAGGCATAAAATGCGTGCTGCCTCCCATGTAAGTAACATTCTGACTCTCCACTGTGACTTCAAGCATCACTCTACAGACTAGCAAAACCCAGTGACACTGCATACTGCAGCCAATCCCTTAACTGGGCCTAGGACTTTTAGGCCATCAGATATCTCCCCCACCCCCAAACCACCCACACGTAACACATGCACACACCTGTCCATGCCTTCAGATCTGTGACGAACGTGCATTCCCATCATATCACTGGGAACCCCATGCAGCCTCAACCCCAGGAGCAGAGGTTCTAAAATTAAAGTATAACTGTAAAAATGTGTCCATTTATGTCAGCAAAGCTTGGCACTATTTGTGGACTTGCATACAGAGGGTGCTAAATGAAGGGCAAGCGCACAGGTCATCGTTCTGGGCCAGGGACTTGCTCAGAGGTCAGTGGCTCTCACCGCTTGCTCAGTGGTTAGTCCAAGCGGGAGCTTGATGATGGTCCCCTCTCGAGAAAGAAAGTGAAGTCTCAGACACGTCTTGGGATAAGTAGAGAACTTAAGAATAAGGTATTCCAAGGCTTGAGATAGAGATTTATCATGAGCGATGAGGTCACTCCCTCCTGCACACACTTCCTTTCTCCTTTTGTGTGAGATGCGCTAGTTGTGTTTAACTCTACAATTTTGTCCTGAGTTGATATTATGGGGCATGAAATCTGAATTAGGAGAAGAGACATCACCAGAGCTGACACCACAACGGGAGAGGACAAGCATGAGACGTGAACTAAAAAGGTGAACTTTGACGGACATTTGCTATTCCTCTTTGGTTTTTTTGCTTTCCAACATCCAGTCTTCCTTCCCTTTGGGTAATATTCCTATATTTAATATGTTAATGCCCAGCTAATATACATTAATGATGCAACTGTATAAATACGCACAATTATAGAATTGTGTAATAACTGTATAAAAATAGAATCGGGCTTCAATATACATCTGCCACCTGCCCCGCCCCTGGCAGCCAGGTTTCCAGCAGTGACCTAGTTCACAGATTGGATATCCCTTCCTGGCACTTTGAACCTGGAGAGAAGAGATATTTGGGATTTATTCCATGCAGTAGTAACATCCCAGTCCCTATGGTGCAGCAATCTAATGACGTCGCTCGGAGTTTATTTTTATTTCCTGAAATCAAGAAACTTTGTCTAACAGACATTTAAAGAGTCGATTACATCACCTACTTGCTGTTTATCCTTGGACGAGTTACCTAGCCTCTCTGGGCCTCCAGTTTCCTGGCTGTAACACAATGAACAATGAATTTACATCTCTAGTTGCAGGGTATCTTTAAAATGATGTTAGCCCATGATTCCAAGCAGACGCGATGTATTATAAAAGTTCCAAAGATGTAATTTAAAAGAAGGAAAAACACAAAACAATGACTTCTGATAGAGAACCATCCCAGTGCTGTTCTTCAGTTCTGACTTCAGTATAAACACTATCTATACCACCAGATTCTGCAACACTCACCACAAGTCATGAGATGCCCATTACTGGAAAATGCCTCTCGGGCTCATAAACGGGGATACGTGAGGATGTTGTCACAGATGTGGGTCTGTCTTTACAAATGGAACAGTGGTAACAGCAACAGTAATCCCTCACAATTGTAAAACACTCTCAGTCTTCAGAGCCACTTCACATCCCCCGCCCCGATCTCATGTGACCCCCACCAGCACGCTGTGCCTCATCGCCCCCACTCCACAGCCGAGAAATCAGGATGCCAAAAGGGGACCTCACTGCCCAGGTTCAGCTGACAGGGAACCCACAGACCCGGGGCCAGGACCCAAATCTTCCGACTCCAAATGCCGCTCCCTTTCCGACACGAGCTGCCCTTTGATGGAGGGATCCTCTGCCGCAGAATGCTGAAGGCTCTGCCCTCCCCCTGGGGCGACGGCTGAGGACGGGGCACGGCATTCTTCCACGTCTTGCTCTGTGCTCATTCTGACGACACAGACTTCTTTTCAAAATAGGGCCTAGTCCTCCTCCAAGAATGCTTGTCTTAATCTCCCTGAATTACAAAAGGAACCAGAACTAAGATTTCCTTTTTGGTTTAATACAATCTATTTTATCCATTTTTAAAGAGAGATTATTTTGTAGAAATGGCATGTAAATCCCCAAAATAAACAAAGTCACCTTCCTTTGGACTCTAGACAAATAACCTGAAAATAATCCTGACAAGATTGTGTTTGCAGAGCCAAAAAGCTCTGAGGAGAATAAATAAATAAAGGACTCACAGCGCCCGCGGCTCTCTGCCCTCCTCCCGCTCATGGATGTGAATTTATGTCTCTCCTTCCCGGGTCAGAGTTAAACGGCTTCACCAGTGGAACCTGTAATTAGTATGAGTGGTTAATTCCAAGGGCTTCACTGCACATTCTCCATGGCATTTCACAGCACTAAGGGTGACCATTATGAGGAGGCGCGCTCGCCAATGAGTGAGCACTGGAATTAGCAATAAAACCCTTGTCTCTCCATTTCACATACAATTTGGCTTCGAGGAAGAAGACAGACTTTCCATTCACCACTGCAAGCCTTTCACAGCGCAAGCATATCTGGGCTTTGCGGAATAGACACGTTTCACGCCTCTTTCAGGAAATTCGATACATGAATTATCCCCAAATAAAGAGATTAAGGATGCACTGTTCACGTGACAAGGCATTTCATTATAAAAATATTCCAGTAACATGTTATGCATTTCCAAATTTAAAAAAAAATGTCTGATTTGTATGTTTATTAAGGAATGCAGATTTTGTACAAAGGTTACACCTAGATTTTCATGAGGTCACACATATGATCAAAGTGTAGATTATACCATGAATATATATGGCTTTACCTTTTACCTGAACTGTGCATAGTGACAAAACTTATTTTTGAACGTTTGGACACTTAGCCAACACAAGCTAGACCTGAAGGCACATTTAAAAATTGTTCTGAATAAGAAATCCAAGATATTCTCTGATCTGACCCTAAATGCCATCAAAGTCTTGAGCCAATAATTAAATCAACTGTCCAGAGGTGGGTGATATTTTTCTGTACATAAAATATGAGACTGAGCAAATAATTGTTCCCCCCCATTTATCCTGCTGCCCATCGTACGTGGCTGTGCATCACGAATCCTGAGTGACCCACCTGGTGAGCAGCCGTGTCCACCGCTAAGGAAACTACTTTGCCTTGAGAAGAATTCTGGGGTCAGAACCGTGATGGGGTTGGGCCGAGCGCTTCAGTCGGAAAGCTGGTTCTGGTGGAGGCAGGACAGATGGACTGGAAGGCGATACCAAGACCCCGTGGCGGAGCCTTCCACTGGTGGGTGTAGGGAGAAATGGATGGACTCAGGAGATAGGAAGTATCTGGAATTAATAAGGCTCAGGGTTGTATTTTGGAAGGGAAGGAAGATAATATTCCGATTAAGGATGGCTTGGAGTTCAGGAGTCCAGGGCAGCCAAGTGGACAGTAGAGCCCTTCTTCAGAGAGGAAACACAGAGACGGGGAGTTGGGGAGAAGAAACAGGGGGTCCGGTTCAGGACATGCTGAGTTTTGGATGCCCGGGAACGGACCTGAATTCCATCCCTTCTTCTTTACGAGTACAGAAGTCTCCGATTGGAGCCCTCAAGCTGCATCCAACACAGAGACATGGTTTCTTAAAACCACACCGTATTTTCTTAATGGACCCAACTGTTTTTAAAATAGGTTATTCTACAAAAGGAAAAGACATCTGTGTCTTGAACAGTTCAAACTCCTGGCACCATACTTTCCTTGTGGCAACAACCTGCTGGAGCCAAGAGGCAGGCGTGGATTGCCAGGGTCTTCTCCAGAAAATCCCATAAGCCACGTACCTGCGGGTCACTGTCGGCTTTCTCACACCCCCCAAACGCTGGCTGATTCCACATTGCCTTCTCATCTTGCTTTCCATCACTCTAACGTAGACATAATACACGGTAGAAGATCATTGTTCTGGGAATCCACATAGGGGAAACTTTCAAAGCTAGAGTAACTTTAAAGGAGTTTTTAACGTTATCGGCATCCATTTTTTAAAAGAATGGGAAAAATGGGGCACCTGGGTGGCTCAGTCGTTGGGCGTCTGCCTTTGGCCCAGGTCATGATCCCAGGTCCTGGGATGGAGCCCTGCATTGGGCTCCCTGCTCGGCGGGAAGCCTGCTTCTCCCTCTCCCACTCCCCCTGCTTGTGTTCCCTCTCTCACTGTGTCTCTCTCTCTGTCAAATAAATAAATAAAATCTTAAAAAAAAAAAAAAAGGGAAAACTGCATACAAATGTGTTATAATGTGAATAATGATTGGCTTGTCAGGGCTGAAAATAATCCACTGGTGATGTGCCGTGTGCGATGATTAATATTTTGCCTATTTGACTGAGCCACAGTATGCCCAGATAGGTGGTCTACCAATATTTGGGGGTGTGCCTGTGAGGTGTTTCTGGAAGAGATGAGTGAATCTGTGGATGGAGTGAGGAAGGCCTGCTCACACAAATACGGCTGCACCCCATCTATCATGTTGACAGCCTGACCAGAACAAAAAGAAGGAAGAAGGGTGGTTTCTTTCCCTCTCTCTCTGCCTGCTCGGGCTGAGCTACTAGTGTTCTCTGACCTGGATTAGGATTCACACCATCGGCGCCCAAGTCTCCAGCTTGCAGATGGTACGTCGTGGACATACCAGCCTCTCTAATCTCGTGAGCCAGTTCTTTATAGACAAATGTACGTATTATACATAAAGGGGGTACATGGGTGCAGACATCCCTACTGGCTCTGGCTCTCCGGAGAGCCCAGACTCGTGCCGCAGACACGGACGCACGCGTGGGGCGGCTGCTTCGAGCAGGCTGGGCTGCCCCAGGAGCAGGAGATGTTTGCTATGACCTCGACCACCTCCCCTGCAGGCCCAGCCTGGCTCGGAGCACGGGGGGGCATCAGGACATACACTCTTCTTGTCCCCTGAGGAACACAATACCCTGCCTAGATTTGTGGTCCTGCACTCAGTGAGCTCAGAGGCCCGAGATGCACGGCCCAGCGGGTCACCTCCTCCAATCCCACCTCCCACCTTCCCACGAGTCACTTTCTAGCCCTGTGACTCGGCAAAGTTTCTTCCTCTCTGAGCCTCAGATTGCTTGTCTGAGGCACTGAATCCCAATAAAAATCACCTCTGGACAGTTGATTTAATTATTGGCTCAAGACTTTGATGGCATTTAGGGTCAGATCAGAGAATATCTTGGATTTCTTATTCAGAACAATTTTTAAGAGAGGTGCTCATCGTCTCTGAGCAAATCTCAAAATGAGAAGACTTGTTTTACTGTCAGCGCATCAGCTACTCCATACCCCCAGAGCCCAGCACGCGAGGAGATCGGGGAGGTGGCCCGGAAGGCACGTCTGCCTGAGTGGATGGACCCGAATCCCTTCCCGGCATCCTCTAGGGGCCTCTGCCAAGCTGGAGCACATCCGCACCTCCTCAGGTGCTCCCTGTCTGGAAGGGAAGCCCGATGCCCGCACACGCTCCCCAGAGTCAGGGGGCAGAGCAGAGACAATGGGGTTCGGAACACAACAAGGCTGGCACCAATGAGAAGCTCTGTGACTTTCTAGCCCTGTGACTCGGCCAAGTTTCTTCCTCTCTGAGCCTCAGATTGCTTGTCTGAGGCACTGAATCCCAATAAAAAGCTACAATGTTATGATGTCCGGAACTGCAGCTGCCAGATTGAGACCATGAGGCGGCGAGTGTGAGGACTAAAGCTAGGAAAGCCCTAGCTCCAGGGGGGCCGTGCACAGCAGCTGCCCCAGCTACACAGTGCGCACCGTCAACTTCCTGCTGCGTCAGAAGAACCCCTCATTTGTCTGCTACAGGACATCGCTTGCAGCCGACGCTTTCCTAGCAGGACTCAGAAATGAGCTGCTTAAATCATCTCATGTCCTTAACAAGTATCATACCATACATTTCAGTGTTTTTATTAAAAATAACAAATACAATTCCACTGTGACCTTTAAGGATGTCTAGCAGTTTCATTACCAGTCAGTTATGGCCAGAGTCATCGTTTACTTATGTTACTTCTCCCCAAATAGCTATCAAGTCTCCCAAAATTGTGCGTGGATGTGCTCACCATGGGCAGCCTGCACTCTAGGAGATGCTCAGTGTGGGATGGAAAAGTTTGTGATCTCACGGAGTGACCTAAGGGGGCCACACGGGACACTCAGGAGAGGGTCGCAGAGGAGTGTGTGCACGTGTATCATAATTATCACCCAGTAGAGACCTGCATTCATCAATCACATGTACAACGAGTTTATGAGTTCTCGGGCACACCTTGCCCCTGGAACTCCATCACAAGCAGCAAAGTCCCTTCAGATTAAAAGCAAACTACAAACAAAAACACATCTGCCCCAAAGAGGAAGATGGCGCTATTTCTGCACAATCTTTGAAAAGCTCATGAAAGACTATTATTTATATTGTTGCCCTCGTCACACCTATTAATGTGATGTTGAGCAACTGTAAAAGTTCTACGAACGTTAGAAACCCCATCAATGTGACAACAATAACACTGCAAACACAAAACCTGGAGGGAAAAAGGAGGGCATTTGGCAAGAACTGTAGGAGTGCTGACTCTCTCATCGCTCGTTGCCAGAAGTTGCTAACATCTAAAATTAGAATGTGGAGTTAAAAATACAATAATTCCAATCTCTTATTGAATGTTTCATAATATTTTTCTTAGCCTTACAATAATATTTTAGGATATTAAGCAATGGTTTTGGCTCTCATTTCTGTTCTCATCTATGTGACTTGATTGTTTTTATCATGTGTATTATTGTTTATATAAAAACAGTAAAGTCATTAACATTTTTAAGTAGGAAATTAACACTTCTATTTCGGTCTGGGTTCTCCAGAAAGACACGGCCATGGGCGGTACATCGACAGAGGGATTCACCGTAAGGAAGAGGCTCATGTGATTACGGAGGCTGAGGAGCCCACGACCTGCAGTCAGCAAGCCAGAGCCCCCCGAGGGGCAGTGGTGAGGTTCTGGTCGGAGCTGAGCCCAGAGACGGAAGAAGCTGATGTCAGCAGGGAGGACAAATTGTCCCCTCCTCCCTCTTGTTCTCTTCAGGCCCTCAACAGATTGGGCGAGGCCCACCCCCATCGAGGAGAGTGGTCTGCTTTCCTCGGTCCACAGACCCAATTGCTGATCTCATCTCGACACGCGCAGACCCGTGCTGGACCAGATATCCCATGGCCCCCTCAGGCTGACACACAAAATTAGCTACCACCACTTCAAAAACAAGTCACTCTCCACTGTGCATTTCAGCAGGTCCCGTGGAGGACAGCCCAGAGCCGGTCCAGATGCTGAGAGGAGCATCAGGAGAAGCTCCCTGCTCCACGGGAAATGCTATGCCCTCCACGTACTACCACAGCCAGAACCTGTCCCCATCATCTTCTTCCTCAAGGGTTCTTCCCTTGGCCTTGCTTGGAACTCTGCTTTGTGAGGCCCAGAGCTCAAGCGTCTTCGTTTTTAATCGAGTCGAGGAGCTTGAAGGCAGGGCCAGTCTGAGAATCATCTCCTGCCCGCCCCCCGTGTCCGCCTGACCGGTCAGCTCCTCTCACCCTGACCTGGAGGAACACAGGGCTAATGACCTCATCTAGACCCTCCTACCTTTCGTGAGGACAATTGCTGTGGTGTCGTGACCAGTTCTCTTGCCTCCAGTCTCTCCTGCTCTACCACGGGGACAAGACTGTCGGCCCCAAACAGAGACGAGTCTCTCGGCTCCCTCCACCAAGCACCGGGCAGGGTCCCCTAGCACCACCAGCAAACCTAACATAAGCTCCAGGCCCCATGTGATGACCCCGTTGTGCCTCCCCCTGCGGCACCCTTCTCAAGCCCAGCCTTCCGCACATTGGCCATGCACCTGCCCCCCAAGTAGGCCACCCCAGCCCTCTCAGCCTGGAAGCCCCTGTCTCACACATCAGAGACCAGCTCAGTGGCTCCCCACGACGGATCCCCACTTCCTCACTAGCAGACCTCCTACCTAGACTCCACGCAGCACTGATGCCCCATGCCCGGTGCTCGGCTTCAATGACCCCTGGGGGTCCAAAGCAGTGTCAGTTCCTGGGTAATCAACAGATTTTGAATTGCCAGATTCAATGCTCAAGGGAAGACTTTTTATTCGGGTGTATCAGCATCTATATAAAGTATCCAAAGATCTGGATTGTATCTCTATTCCTGTCATTTTAATCACGTGATTTTAGACACAGCGTTTAACAGTTAATTTTTAAGGTAAATATAAATCAGGATGCTCCTGTCAGTACATTTCATAAGTATGAGAGCAGATCAATTGGGAGTTAGCCTAATAACCTTCAAATCCTCAAAACCCCTTCATAAAGCAATATCCACAAAATCAAAGGATGATGTGGACTCCGTATGCTAACAAAGGAATGCCTTCTCTGAGCTGGGGAAGTGGGCAAGGCTGGGGTGAGACGCTTGGGCTCTGAGCTGTGGGTGCCGCCGGGTGACCATGGCCTGGGACCCCCCCCCCAGCTCTGGAAGAGGAGCCCGCTCTGCAGAGCCTCCAGCACCACCTCCTCCTCGATCTGACCCTCTTCCGCGCTGGCGTGCCGAGCCCGAGCCCCGCTCTAATTGCAGCTGCATCAATCAAAGGGATTTCAAACTACAGCACAACCTTCTCTGGCTGGAGTTAATTAGAACGCTGACATTTCCCAGACTGTCAGCTAAATGAATGCTTAGGAAGATGTGCATATACATCCAATGGGTAAATACAGGCTGTCAGACTCCTTCACAAAACACACACACACACACACACGCACATGCACACACACACGCACATGCACACCAGCTTTTCTGGTTCTGTCACCGAATACTACCAACAGTGACTCATAACCCCAGACCGGCAAGCACGGGCCCTGGGGTATCCTGAGGAGTGCCCAGCATTCCCTCTGAAATGTGGTCGCCTGGCAGACTCATCTGTATTATATTAAACCATGCTTTTAGACAGCCATATTCTTTGCAATCCAATCAAAATGTGTTCTAATTTTCAATAATGTGCACACTTGAGACACAATAACCGTAATGCATTAATTACCAAGTTACAAAATGAAGATTCTGTCCTCTCTGTAAGAATCCCATGCCCACAGCTGTTGGGAACTTCCATACAGATACACAAATGCAGAAAAAGTTAAATATCATAAGCTAACATTTCCATATTAGAAATGAGGACCTAACTCCAGACTTCTCCTAAATTTTCAACCTCTCATAGCAAAGCACTTGAAAGGGAAATTTTCCTAACAAATGAGAACCAGTTAATGAAAAAAAAAAAAAATGCTTTATACTGTAGAAGAAAAAAAAAAACTGAAACCTACTTAAGTTTACAAAGTCACTAAAAGGGCACAGATGACCCAACATGTTTTGCTACAAATAAGAATCATGCCTCAAAATCAAGAGTGATCATTAAGACACATGAACTATTACAATCGAAACAATGTGTGTTTGCAGGGGACCGTCCTGTGTGGCCTACGATATGGGCCACGGCAGTGTGATCCACGGTCAGCGCACGGTCGCCCAGCACGCCCGGATGGAGCTCTGGGCAAGGTCACGGTGCCCCTGCTTCATGCCCGGCTGGCTTCACGGGAGGCCATGAGGGCTGGTGCAGCCCAGAGCGGGTGAGGAGGTACTGGTGGGACAGTAGGCACAGACCTGAGGATGAGTAAGATGTGCTCAGAATGGGGAAGGGGGTGGGGAAAGAACAGTCTGGACCCAGAGAACCACACACGTGGAATGGGGATGGGGGCAGGGAAGGAGAGTGGGGAAAGAATATTCTAGACCCAGAGAACCACACATGCGGGGGCACCTGGGCCACGGGAGCACACCACCTGGAGAGCCGAGACTCAGCGGGGCTGGTGGGAAGTGGGAGGCAGGAGGCCCCACAGGTGAGCAGGGGTGGCCCATGCATTTCATGGGTATATGAACATGCCTCGATTTCCTGTTCTAAAACACAAACAAAACATCATTGCTTGCTCTAGATTCCCTCTTTCTTTTCTTTCAGATCAAATTTATTTAAGATGAGAGACATGCCCCCTGCCAGATCCATCCGTATTTTCATTTACTGATTAAACACAGAGAAGGTGAGTGGGAGCGAGGGGGACAGGGCAGCACCCACATTCCCGCCTCTCAGTCAGCCTGCTGAGCTCGTGCATGGCCATCCGCCCGGTACGAAGAGCGCACAGGAGATGGAGACCCAGTCGTCTCCTGAACCCCATCCCCCAACACTGCCTGGTGCCTTCCTTCCTCCACATGTCAACCAGTGTTTCTCTAAAGAGAGGCTAATATTCAAATCAGTGTCAAAGTGCTGCATTAAAAGGAAATAGAATTTGCTGTAGAATTTCATCCTTAGAAACATTGGGACGAACACGGAGGGAGGGGTACTGTGTGGCATTCCCAAACTCATGGCAACTGTGAGCTCCTTTGTTGTGGGGCACTTCCTGGTACCTGGGTTCCCAGAGCATTTTGGAAAACACTGGTCCCTGTTCAATGACAATTTAGCAGCACACCCACCTAGTGGGCGTTCACCGTGCTTCACAGCTTCTAGAACCACTTACCGATTCAGGCGTCAGCTGAGACCATTTCTCACACCTTCACCCCCAGCACCTGGCTGAGCCCTGCAGTCGAAGGTGGGACACCTGCGCCTGACCACACCAAATGCCTGGTGCCGGGCCAACCTGCTCTCCCTCCTCCAAAAAGGTGCATCTTCCTCCCAGACTAGGGGTGCAGGGCCGCTCTCTGGCCTCGGCGGCAGTGATGTTCCTGTGGTAACTAGTCACCTGAGCCCCTGCAGACACGGGAAAGCCTTCCCTCGCTCATGACTGGGACAATGAACACACTTTGACGTTAGAGGGGGTATCCAGGCTGTCAGGGAGATCGGAACATATACCCATCCAGTGTGATCTTAGTGTGACTTCCCACTCATCTAAACATCTCCAATCTATGACAAAACAGTTGAACAAGAACCCACATAATGGGACTCAATAGTCTGACGCTCCTGAGGGGGTGACCTGGATGCCTTCCCATTGCCCAAGCCCATCACCGTTTCTTCAAAGGCAAATTGGTTCGAGGTTCACTTGGATGACTCTAATTCCAACTGCAAGCTCTCTCCCTGACATCAGGCACAGTCCAACGTATCCTTCCCTTCCCACGCCCTCATATTCTTCCCTTGTGACTCCAAAAACGTCCATTCCTCAGACCCTTCTGTGATAAAACAAGAGAGAGGGAGGGACCCCTTCACCATCACTATGTGCAAGAACGTACAAGAACCCCGGGAGATGTCTCTGTTTATCAGCCAGTGTAGACACCTCACCCACAGTCTCACCAGCAGCCCCATCAACTGCTGCTAATGTGAACTCTGCAGTTTGACCCACTTCAATCCATTCCTCTAGAAATCCAGCTTTTCAAGTCTAATTGGCAACATGATTTCCCCAGCTGTTTATGCCCATCTTCCCACCACCGTGAGAAGACTCACCGTCCCTGACGGCAGCAAGAAGCAGAATGATAGAGAAGTATGGTGTCCATTGTGTGGGTTAACTCAACCCATTTGAGAAACTATTCCAGTTCTTGGCCTTGATCTTTTTCCTTTTGGGGGGTGAGTTGCTTTCTCCTTGCTTGAGTCTGTGGGCCAATGCTAATGTGCTTGTATCCGATTAAGAATGGGATTAACTTGGGGTGCCTGGGTGCCTCAGTCGTTAAGCGTCTGCCTTTGGCTCAGGTCACGATCCCAGGGTCCTGGGATCGAGCCCCGCATCGGGCTCCCTGCTCGGCGGGAAGCCTGCTTCTCCCTCTCCCACTCCCCCTGCTTGTGTTCCCTCTCTCACTGTGTCTCTCTCTGTCAAATAAATAAAATCTTTAAAAAAAGAATGGGATTAACTTTTCTGTCAGAGATAAAAGTTTAAGTCTCCAAACCTCATACCTGAAGGTGCTCTGTCCTCAATTTCCTGTGGCTCTTTCAACTGAAACCCATCATTCAACAACCTCTCTGCAAAAAGAAGTCTTTGGACTTCAGTGAAATTTAAAGGGCTAAGAACATAAATTTATATCTTCTCCCTCCTGTGACCTCACCTCCAAAAAGTTAAAGAAATAGAGAGGTATAAATCCCCAAAGGCAAATGGGAAAGGAGAGTATTAGCAGACAAGCAATTTCAAGTGACGTGTGACAGGCAGGAAGCATGAAGAAAAGTGGTTCCGCACAGGGGCCAGCCTTGCAGAGAAGGACACCAGTAAGAAGAGACTTGCTCTTCCAGCAGATACTTAGAGAGGCTCAACACTCAAAAGGGACACTCACACACCAAAGCTACGTGACAGCTTGTTTGGAAGTCCAAACCCCACCAACGTATCCACCCAGGGGAGCAATTTGATATTGATCGTTGACTAGGAGACTAGATCCTGATTTCCTGCAGAATCGGAATGGGAGGGCGCAGCATACGGTGGGTACAGCCTGTGCCAAGTAGGGGTGCAGTGTGTGGGGCTGACGTTGCAGGACTGATGGTCCCAGACGGAAGAGCTAGACACCTGGACCTCCCTCACCTTACCCCCAGGTAGACAGCCACACAGTCCCCCTGGGAAAAGATTAACAGGCTCAGGAGAAAAGAAAATCTCCACCTATTGATATTGAGCGGTCTCCTCATGGAATTACCAGCCACGAGTATCCAGCCTCTCATAACGTGATGACCCCCATCACACATGGAGCTCCCGCTATGTCAGTAGGGAGGTGAGCAGGTGGACAGATGGACAGATACGGACATGACAAACACACAGATGATGGACAGAGAGCCCGATAGATGAAGACATGGCATATCAGACTCTAAGAAAATCTCTAATAAGAAAGACAGAAAAAGGGGCGCCTGGGTGGCTCAGTCGTTACGCGTCTGCCTTCGGCTCAGGTCATGATCCCAGCGTCCTGGGATCAAGCCCCGCATCGGGCTCCCTGCTCCGCGGGAAGCCTGCTTCTCCCTCTCCCACTCCCCCTGCTTGTGTTCCCTCTCTCGCTGTCTCTCTCTCTCTGTCAAATAAATAAATAAAATCTTTTTAAAAAATTATTTGAGGGGGCGCCTGAGTGGCTCAGTCGTTAAGCGTCTGCCTTCGGCTCAGGTCATGATCCCAGGGTCTTGGGATCGAGCCCCACATCGGGCTCCCTGCTCAGCGGGAGGCCTGCTTCTCCCTCTCCCACTCCCCCTGCTTGTGTTCCTGCTCTCGCTATCTCTGTCTCCGTCAAATAAATAAATAAAATCTTTAATAAAAAAAAAAGGACAGGAAAAAACAAAAAGCATAAGGACAGAGACATAATGTGGAGAACAGAAGAAAACCTCAAAAGCACCTTAATTAATGTCTTCAGTGTCATAATTCAACATTTCATACCTAAAACAAGGTTAGGGACACTTGAGAACAGGAAAAAATCTTAGGAGTTAAAAACTGACGGAAAAATATTAAAATTTCATAAATGGTTGAAGGATAAACTTGAAGAAACCTCCCAGGAAGTAGGACAAAAAGACAAAAAGTGATGGAATTCTGCAGGAATGTATTAGAGACGTAAGCAATTAACGCAGGAGGTCTAGCATCTGACCGACCAAAAGACCTCCAAAAACAGAGGGAGAGAAATCAAGTGGGAGTTATCGTGGAGAAGTTAATTCAAGGAAAGTCCTCATACTTAAAAAACATAAATCATGAGCTAGAATGGGCCAGCTGAATGCCCGGCACGAGGTTTGGAAAGAGTCTATGATGAAATTAATTAATTAACTAAAATTTAATACCAGAACATCAGAGGCGAAGGACAGAGTTTTAAAGAATACCAGAGAAAATGCAGGAGGTGCAGTGAGCACCGTCATTACACCCAGAAGAATGAGAATCAGAATAAGATGGGATTTTTTTTAACAACAAATCTGGATTAAAAATTCAAAATGAGATCATGCTTTTTCAGAGCAGACACTTAATTAAAAATTCTGAAGGAATTCTCCACCGACCCAAGCTCACAACATGGGTGCAAGCCGGCCACACATGATTCGAGGTGCAGAAGAAGGCAGGATGTTAGCCTTTGATGTACCATTTCTCTGGAAGCTGCTAGAAAGTCGGATCCAGTACAAGAAAGCAGTAAATCCAGAAAGAGCTCCAGGAAATAGATTGAGGCTGGGAGCGTGGAGAAGAAAATTCTTAGGATGACAGACAATGTCCCCGAAGACAGAGGTCTCCAAGAGAGCCGTCGGCAGAGAGAGAGAGGAGGCCGTGAGAATCAGGCTCCTCTGGGAAGGAGGAAGGGACATTTGTTGAGAAAACTAAACAAGGAGGGTGCTCTGCAATCATTCAACCAAGGAAGAACAAAAACCTCTAACAGAAAACAATCGTGGTACACTACTTGGAGTATTAACCACATTTATACAGCTAAATAATACAGATGAATTGTATGATAAATCATCTGGAACAAATAAGGACCTTCATTTGAGAAATTACAAGTACCAGAGTGATGTATTAACTCAAGAGAAAAAACCAGGATGTACTCATCGCGCACATCTTGGTTCTAGAAAGAACAATATTTATACAGTTTCATGATACAAACGCTGATTCCTGATTTCACTAAAATTAGTGACTAGATACTACCGGAAGGAAGGGAGCCTTTGTGCCCACCCAGTGTTGCTTCGGCGTGCTTGGAAGCACCGTGCATTGTTCCCGACATGATAGAAAAGCCGACACAGACTGGAGCCAGCAGCCAGCAGGGACCTGGTGTCCTCTGTGGGGAGACATGGCCTAACAGAAGCCACAGCAAGCAATTAATGGCAGCCAAGGTCTTTGGAAATTTCTTATAGCTCGAGTCCACTTGAGTGCCTGCGTCATTCCACGGGGATTAATGAGCAATTTTCTGTCAGAGCGCGAGGTGCACTCCTGAAGAAAAGAATGACAAAAGAAACTCCATCCCCAGCGGATTTGACTTAACGAGTCTTTTCTTTCTTCATATTGAGAAGGAAATTTGGGAATATCATCACCTGCCAAGAAGAACACTCTGATTTATTTCCTCCCCAAATATGAAAAGCCGACCACAGAGCCCACAGAACAGACCGGCTCCCGGGCTCCCGATGACCGGGGTCGCGGTGCGCGGCTCTCCTGGAGGGGC
The DNA here is from genome assembly GCF_011800145.1 of Mirounga leonina. Taxonomy (NCBI): domain Eukaryota; kingdom Metazoa; phylum Chordata; class Mammalia; order Carnivora; family Phocidae; genus Mirounga; species Mirounga leonina. The sequence continues at coordinate 1,672,780 of NW_023270274.1, forward strand.
CGCGTGCACCTGGCCTCGTTCGGGGCTGGGAGCCAAATCAGCACCAGCCATACAAGCAATTAGGCTTCATTTCAATCAGTCACAACGGATTAATTTGAGCTGTTTCACCATCGTTGCCTAAATGTCTCTGAGCAGGTATTCCGTTAAAAAACATACAGATTCGGGGCACCTGGGTGGCTCAGTCGGTTAAGCGACTGCCTTCGGCTCAGGTCATGATCCTGGAGTCCCTGGATCGAGTCCCACGTCGGGCTCCCTGCTCGGCAGGGAGTCTGCTTCTCCCTCTGACCCTCCTCCCTCGCATGCTCTCTGTCTCTCATTCTCTCTCTCAAATAAATAAATAAAATCTTTAAAAAAAAAAAAAAACATACAGATTCAAGGGTGTCAGTTTTGAGAAGTCTCACTGTGGGCGCGAACAACGTGTCAGAGCAGAAAACCAAAAGGAAGCTTCCGCTATGTACAGTTGTTCACGGTTGTGTTTATAATTAAGGAGACTATTCCTTAAAACAACCCACCTTAAAATTTCTCTTCACTGTTGCCAACACCCATAGAAACATGCCAGAGAAATAAAGTGGAGTGAACCTAAATCAAGATTTTAATTTTGATTTTGTTAAAAAGCACCCTGGCCCAAACCCCAAATGGGCTAGACATAGATAGGACTTCAGTTCACGCCACAGGAAAATTTAAAACTCTTGCTAGAGTCCTTTTCTATTTGAATGGTAATCTTTTAATACAAACATTTATCCTAAGACTGTGGGGCTGACTCGGCCCCACACAAAACCCTCTCCTCATTCTCCTTTGGCCAAAAAGCCCCATGAGGCCCCAGCAGGATGTCTGCCACGTGCGCCTCAAGGCCGTCCCAGTGGGGCTGGGACTTCGTGGACCACCAAAGACTCAAAGTCAGCCAGCCCTTGGCTTCATTTTGGATCGGGTCATTGGGGTTCCTTGTTTCTTGTCTGTCTTCATGAACCACGCTTGTCAAAATCGCCCAAGGGGTTGGAGACATCAAACCTGGGCCCGTGAAGAGAACCAACAAGAGGCATTCCTTGATGAGTGCGTACCGTCTTTGTACACGTTATTTCACCGATTCCTCAAAACTGCCGGAAGGGGGGGTGTGATCTCCTCCCACCGCACAAGAGGAAGCCGACTCAGGAAGGCTGGTGGACTGGACCCAAGTCGTTCAGGGAAGTCTCGGTGGTAAGGCAGCCCACCAGCCACCGTGCTGGTCGTTCCATGGGTGATAGCTGTCTGCCGTCATCCCACTGCCCTCCCGAGTTCGGTCCAGACTGACGGGAAGGCAGCACACACGGGGAAATGCCCGCACAGCCTGTTTCAGAGGCGCAGAGCCCCACAGATAAAGCCTGCACCCAGGCCTCTGTCCAACCCGCTCGGATGTCATAAGCAGGACCCCGGGCCTCGAAGCCTCGGATTCCCGTTCCGTTCTTACAATAAAAACAACACCCACCCCAAATGCTCTGCGAGCCCTAACTCATCCATTCTTTCACAACAAGTCACACGGTGCGTGAATCACACCCATTTTACAGAGAAGGAAACTCCAGATTAAGGAACTTTCCCAGTTTCACATAGGAGTCGGGGGCAAGCTGAGAACTCCGGTTCTGACGGCGAGGGGCGGGGGGCTCCCACACGTGGTCTCGGCGTGCCAGCCCGGCCATGCCGTGAGCAGTAAGAGGCCACAGAGACACCCAGGGAGGCGCCCACCCCCGTGTTCTGCAGCCTCACATTCCAAACACATACAGTTACAATTACTTGGTGCATCCACTGCAGTTTACTGTAATGTGTTCAAATAAATTAGGCACCTATCGGGTCTCCAAATCAGCCTGGAAAAGGGAACAAGAAGTCGGCAGAGGCCAACCGTCAGCCGGGGATAGGGGCCGCGCCCCGCAGGACCCCACGCACGGCAATAACCCGTGCTCATCAAGCCTCACTGTAAGACAGTCTTTTCCCAGAGAACTCTCCAGGGGAACTGTGTCTTTGGCCTCCCCGCCTAGCAGGCCACCACAGTGACTTCCCAGAGCCTGGCCACGCTCCAGACTCAGAATCCACATATTGCTCATGCAGACACTAGATTTGTCAATCATTTCTCCTAAAATGGTACAATAGGGAGTGAAAATTCCTATTCACACATGAACTCCCTATATTTGCAACATGATCTCTTCCCTTTTTCCAACAGATTTTGTTTTCATTGTAGAAATGGTGGTGGGCTAAGTGCTCACAGCGATGACTATGGATGCCAGCCCCCCTGCCCCCCCCCCCCCGCCCCGGGGGCCCGGCAGTTCATCAGGATTCCAGGCGCAAACGTGCGGACGGCTGAGTCGCTGGGGCCGGCGAGGTGCTTGGGCCCTGCCTCCCACTGCACCCAGCCCACAAGCCACTGCTGGAATCCCAGAGACTCGGGAATGTACTGTTTTAAGTTATTTTTCATTCCTACAAAGAGGAGAAAATGAAATTCTTTTAGAGAGCAGCAAGGAACCCCCAATCTGTCCCCTCTTTCTAATGTGATCTCAAGTAAAGGAAAATCAAGCAGAAAGGCCACTCAAGAGGCCCCAGCCTGTGGGCCGAGCCCAGGAGAGGCTGGCTGGGCAGAGCCTCGGGCTGTGGATGCAAAGCATCATCACCAGCATTTGCAAAAGCCTCTAAGGAAATAGCCGTTTTCCTAAAAGTATTAGCAACAGCAATTAATAGCTACCACACATTACGAAGACATCAACAGTGTTAGAATTTGTCCTTACAATGTGTCTTCTACAATCCTCTCTGAGTATTTCAACTGTTAACAATCCTTCAGAGCCTCAGCAATGCTGATGAGCTGAGCACAGAAGCCCACGAGAAAGAAAATCTTGTGGGGGAAAGTGGTTTTTCTATTTCCTCCTCAAAAATCACAGGAGATAGCCACAGCACTTGGTGGATCCCAGCAGCAATCTGAAGCCAGCCCTTAAAGAAAGGAGGCGGTGTTTACTGGAGGCAGTTACACGCCCAGCTCCCCGAAAGCACCTTCCACCGCGGGGACCACCGGTCCTCCCAGCTGCACTGCAGCCACAGCGCCTGTGTTCAGATGAGAAGAGCTGACATCCAAAGAGGTCTGCTTACAGCCTGTCTCCGGAGTGGGAGAAGGCTCAGCTTCCCTTGGGAAGGGCATCGTGGGGAAGTGGGAAGGGCCACCGGGAAGGGAAGGCATCCACTAGGGGCGTATCGGCTGCCGCCGTGCTGACAAGCAACTGGCCTCATCCTGAGGGACATCCTGGCACTCGGTGCAGGCACGTGCCCCAGGGTCCCCCAGCTGACAGGGAGGGCCCTGGGGAGGGGCACCAGGTCCCCAGCATCATTCCCCCCCAGGTATCACTGAGGACAAAGACCCCCAGAAGGAGACACAGACTCTGCAGCTGGAAGCACCGAATGAGTCAGGTCTGCAGTGAGACGGCCAGACGCTTACAGCATCCCCTCTAAGAGCAGCCAGTGACCTGGTCACACAAGTAGGAAGTAGGGGGGCTGGTTATAAAGGCGGCCGGCCTCGAGCCCTGACCTCCAGGCAGCCTCCTCTCTAAAAACAAGTACTATTGACGGAAGGCACAAAATCCGGTTGACAATTTGATGGTGACAAATGCCAAAATGGTGACCGTTTCCCCTTCAGTGGACAATAATCACCGTCCCTCTTCCATCCGATAGAAACCAGAGGTGTTTCCTTGCCGGGAAAATCTGCTCACACTCTGAGGCTATGCGGAGGGTGCGGGCAGCTAGAACCTCCCCGGCCCTCGTTCTGCTCTCCCAGACTCCGTGGGGTCTCGCACAGCACCTTGCCCCTTAGGAGCGCCAGGACAGAGGGACCAGACCGCTCTGAAGGAATAAGCCTAAAGCCTTGGTCAGTGCCACCCCTCAAAGGACCCATGATGCTGTGGCAGGAAAACCATGAGAGCAGAGAAAGAAGCCTCCTGACCCGAGGAGGGGATGGGGCTGCAGGAGATGGTGGGTGTGTTGAGAGAGCCAGGACTCTGAGGTCTCCGGCACTGAGACCTCTTGTCCACCAAGCCTAACTTTCTCCTGTGTGACACAGGGACAAGACATCTCCTTCCCTGGGTTCCTGGAATTGTGCGATGGCATACGGTAAGTAAGATAATCAGGTACCAGGTTTTTCCCACTGAGTACAGGGAACACAAGGGAAATACTTAGGATTTCTATAACGGTGAGCCTTAATAGAATAAGGTTAGTACAGTACATTAAACACAAAATTTACAAGTCCAGGAGATGTTTCCTTATTTGGGGGCAGTTGGCTAATGTATCAGCTTTCTACTGCCGTGTAACAAATACCACAGTGTAGCCGCTTACGCGGACATCTGTTGTCACTCTCAGCTTCCGCAGTTAGGATTCCCACCCATTCTAGCCCGGTGTTCTGCTCAGGATCTCACAAGGCTGAAATCAAGCTGTCCACTAGCTGTATCCTCATCAGAAGGCTCAACGAAGGAATGATCCCCTTCTAGGCTCCCTCTAGTTGTTGAGGGAATTCGTTCCCTTGTGGCTGTATGAGGAGATCCTGTTCCCTGGGCTGTTAACCAGGGACCACTCTCAGCTCCTAGAGGGGCTCTCAGGTCCTGGCTCATGGCCCCCCCAATAGTTCGTTCCCACACGGCTGGTTCTTCAAGGCCTGCCAGAGCATCTCTCTGAAGAGGGGGTCTTACACAGTGTACGGACAGCACGAGAGTCACCATCGTATCACCTGGGTCTCAAGACATAACCTAATCCATGAAGTGACTAGATTCACAGGCAGGCACCTCCCACACTTAAAGGGAGGGGTGATGCAGGTGCACACACCAGGAGGCAGGGATCCTGGAGTCCTCTTAGAACTCTGTCCACCTGAGCTGCTCATCACTGGGTTTAGAAAATGTCTTCCTAGTCGGTAGCTTACTCTCCCAGGGTTAGACTTTCCTCACCTGTATAGGGAAAAAAATAGGTATTTACCAGTTACCTCTCTCAGGTCATGGTTTGGAGGATCAAGCTTTCACATTCACAAGCAATGTTTCAATGCACATGAAAGTTGTTATTTGTGCAAATATATCTTTGTTTCTTTATGAGACAGGCGCTTTAACCAGCTAAGCCATAGAGCCACCTTCCCTGTTTCTTTAAATGGGAGTGTGATGTCATTTTTTCAGGGGAGATACTTTCCTTCATAAGGACACAGGATTCTTTGCTAAACCTCTACCTGGCTCTGGGGATGGACATCATAAAAGCCACTCCTTGTCTGAAAAAAGAAAACAATAGGAATGTTTAGGAACAGTGCAACTTCTAGTCACGTAAAATGTTTGTTATTACTGCTGTCAAACTTTTGAAAACGAGAAAGTAACTTAATAAGTAGAATAAATCAAAGAGGATTCAAAGACACTGAATTCACCGGCCTGCTGATGGAAATTCTCACCTTTCCTCTGGAGTTCAAACTCCACACAACCCAGGACGCCCACCCCGGGTTTGCGCATAGAGCTTGGGCAGTGGGGGCGCTAGGATGAAAGCCGACTTTAAAAAGCTAATTCAATTTGTAAAACAATGTATTAGAAATTGGTTACTCACATTTGGCTTGAGTATGGTCTGCCCTTTTCTGAATTCAGACTTTTTTGTGTATAAATAAGTCATTCCATCATGTTCAGCAAAGCAAAGAAGTTTCCCTCTCTCGAATCCTTGCAAGTGAGCATGTCCTCCCCGTGAACCGGGATGGAAGGCACTCACTGCCCTCGTGCGTTCTTCCTGCCCGTAGGTGGGGAGGTTTTCCCTCAAACCAGGAACTCACTCTGCCACACCTCTCTGCTCAAAGATGCTGGTTTGCTCCCAATTCCTTATGTTTTTGCATCAAATTAAATTAACCGGTTGGATACTGACAGGCCACAAATCAATAGCAGACCGAAATGCTTAAAATATTCATGTGCTAGTTATCTCTTGGGGCTAGCATTCATGAGGATAGATTAGATTGCCTGCCAGGTTATTTGAAGATAAGTCTGCTTCAGTATCTGGATTTTTCCTCTCCTTCTCGCTTCATGATTCCTTCACACGTTAGTTGTGCTCACTAATCCCTGCTCAGAAGACAATGAGGCTAAGATTTGGAGAGCAGGGAATGCTGAGTTATTTGATTTACAAATGGGGATGATGAAGAGCAGGGCTGTGCACTAATCCTGAGTTTGCTCTGATCAAGGACCCGAATTTAAACAAATAAACTGAAGCAACAGTGGTGGCAGCAAACTGTTTCTCAGGGCACATCTGTGGCAGTTCTACCTGCACGCTCCGAAATGTCACTACAACGAGTGTACAGGGGCCATAATGTGAATTAACATGGTTGGCTTACACAGGCAGGCAAGGAAAAGCCATGGTGCCCACGCTCTGTCAAGGTCAGCAAGCCTACCTTGTGCGGGCGCAGACGGTGCCACTCAGCTAGCCCGCCGTCCTGAGACCCCAGCGAGCAAGGAGCACCTGGATTCTCTTTCTTTTGTGACCTCCACAGAACTCCTCCGTGGAATGTTGCTCTTATATCCCACATGTGTCTCTGTTTCTAATATTGGTCCGTATGCATTTTCTCTTTTTATTTAAATTAATATTCTCATTTTAATTTTTGGAAGAACTCTTTTTCAAGCTATCTCTAGTGATCCTGTTTTTTATTTTAATTTTGCTTTTATGTTTGTCAGAGTCTCCCTTAGACTTTATTGGGAATTGCCCAACTGTTCATTTTCTACTTTCTTTAATTATCAGCTTATTAATTAACCACTTTTCAATATGTATGTTTGAGGCTATGAGTTTCCCTTAGCTATTTTGTTGCATAGTGCCTTCATTGTTGTTCAATAGAAAATATTTAGTATTTCACCTTTATTTTTAAAACATAAATATTTAGAATTATTTTCACAATAAAAATTCTATAAATAAACCATTTCCAATGGAAAAACAAGGACTAAATTTAAAAAAAGAATGTAAAAAATTTTTTTTCACCACTCTGAAATGACCATCTACTGCTGTTGATAATTATTCTTCATGGATGTCCTTCACGTGTCCTTATGCATGCATGCGCACACATGTAATTCTATGTAAATGGGTGCAACAACATGGATGGGTCTGGAGGGTATAATACTAAGCAAAATAAATCAGAGAAAGACAAATACCATAGGATCATACTCATATGTGGAATTTAAGAAACAAATGAGCAAAGGGGAAAAAAAAACAGAGAGAGGGAGGAGGGAGAGAGACAAACCAAGAAATAGACTCTTAACTACAGAGAAGACACCGATGTCACCAAAGGGAGGTGGGGGGGGAAGAGGTGATGGGGATGAAGAGCACATTTATCACAATGAGCACTGAGTAATGTACAGAAATGTTGAATCACTATCGTGTACCCCTGACACTAATATAAGATGGTATGTTAATTATGCTAGAATTAAAATTAAGAATGTAATAAAAAATAAAATAATAATTTTATGTAAATAGGATATCATGAATACTATGAATTTTTAACAAATGTAAGTTTGCAAATGTACAGTTCTGGGGGGATAGGTGCTTTTTCAGCTATAATTTTATTGCACTATTATCAGAAAAGATGGTTTTTATTATATAAATTCCTTGGATTTAATGAGAATTCCTCTGAGGCCCCATTATAAATAGCTTTTTAAAATCTTCTACTTATCAGTAAAAGTGTACATGCTATATTTATTGCTTGCATATGTATGTGTATACAATCAAGAGTAATTGTATTATCTCATTATATGTTAAAAAGAGAAGATAGTAGGAAGGGAAAAATGAAGGGGGGGGAATTGGAGGGGGAGACAAACCATGAGAGACGATGGACTCTGAGACAAACAAACTGAGGGTTCTAGAGGGGAGGGGGGTGGGAGGATGGGTTAGCCTGGTGATGGGTATTAAAGAGGGCACGTTTTGCATGGAGCACTGGGTGTTATATGCAAACAATGAATCATGGAACACTACATCTAAAACTAATGATGTAATGTATGGGGATTAACATAACATAATAAAATTTAAAAAAGAGTAATTGTATTATTTAAATAATCTGTGACTTTACTTTTTGTAAACCTCATCTATCAGTGTGAGAGACATCTGGTAATAACTCCTGCTCATTATGCATTTTTCAATTTCTACTTGTAATTCTGTTGAGTTCTGTCATATATTTTGTAAGACTATAAGTTAGGTGCATACAGGTTTGTAATTACAGTAAGTTATTGATAGATTGTTTCTTTTGTGATCCATTTTATCCATACTTTCCCCTAAAAATGTATTTCATTCCATATTAAAATAGCTATATTAATTTTTAGTTACTTTTCTGGTATACATTTTTCCATCATATGATATTTAATAAATGTTTTAAGCATATCTTATAAATTATATACAGCAGATTGTTTTCAATACCAAGTCTCTTTTAGACAAAACGTAAGTGAATTTTATATTTTCATTTACTGTGATTACTGATATGTTCCTACCACCTGTATTTCCCATTTGCAATTTTAAATTTTTTATTTGATTTCTCCTTCTCTGCCTTCTGTTAGGTGAATCATTGTTTTTTAATCCCTATTTTTCCTCTACTTGCTTGGAACTCCTCTGTCCCATTCTATTATCTTAGTGATTACCTTTATATTTTCTAACTTACCTATCCTTTGCGTTTTTCTAACAAAATACAAGGTTGGTCAATTTCCATACACTGCCTCCAAATAAGAGAAACACGTATAAATCCACTGTTTCCCTGTAAACTCCCTCTACCAAATTCCCTGATATTGCTGTGTAGGACTTTCAATCCACTATGCTTTAAGGTTATGAAAAAGAACCTATCACATTTCCATACTAATGCAATTTACCTCTTTCCTTAATCACCATTTTTCCTCTCTGCCAGTTCTCCCCAACTAGCTTGGTTTTCTTCTTGCTGAAGTACATCCTTCAGTAGTTCTTTTAGCAAAGATCGTCTGTGCACCTGGAAATGCCTTTATGTCACTGTCACTTAGGAAGCTAATTAGCATCTGCAACATTTTAAATAAACTATTACATGAAGTGCGTCCACCATTACCCCTTTGACTCCTCTGTGACTCTGTATCAGTCTTCCTATCAGTCCACCAGATCAAACGGGCTGCTCATGCCCACAGTGGGCTTTCCTCCAAACTGGGGATACAGTGAGATTCCAATATTCTCCTGAGTCACCCTTTTTCCTTGTACTGCTTCAGGGTGGGTACAGTGGGGCTTGGAGACATTGGAGGACTCACTGTGTCAGAGTCCTGCTCCTTTACTTGGCCACTCACTTAAAAATTTATGAGTGAGATTGAATATTTAATTGTTGCCAGTGAACATTTTTGCAATTTTTGGTTTTTACTTTTATTTATTTCATTTGATATTGGTACAGGAAAGAGTTAGCTTCCCTCTATCATCATCAACTTGAATTCCCCTGTGTTACTTTTATAGTTTGACAAAAAGTTTATATTTTCCTTCTCTAACTTCTCCATTAATATCCTTGTGGGGAGAGATGCCATAACCTGTTATCTCTGCATCTTTCCCTACCAACCTATTACAGAACCCTAAATCAATCAGACACTAAGGGAATGTCATTACCCCGCTGGAGAGCATTCTTAGAGTTGGAAGTGTCTGGATTCCTACAGATGGTAGTGATGGATAAGGTAAAGGACAAAGGCGGTCACCCGGCCACCATGTGCACCTGACCTTGTAGAGTACAAAAATCTCCTGGACCTCATCCGCCCAAGATCTTTCTGTTGAGCATCTAAAACTGCAGACAAGTTCTCCACATCATACAAACCCCTTTCCTATAGGACGCAAAAAGAGGTCAGCTTGATTTATGTGATTTATAATAACCAACACAGCAGCGACTGCTCACTCTTAATCAAGCACTGCTGGATCAGAAGAAGTGATTTCAAGTATGTGTGTGCAGCATAAAATCACAGGCCTGGTCAAGGGTGTGACTAGTGTGATCAAAACTGGAAGACAAGTAACTCAGAACCCAAAAACTGTACATTGATAAGATAAATGAGAGCTCGTAATCATTTCAATTTTTTATGAAGGCAACGTACAAACACACACACGTGCGCACACACATACACACATGCACACAGACACAGGCAAATTCACGCACACGCACCACATTCTCTAGGAATGGAATATAGTCAGGACTTCCGTGATTCAGAAATTAACCATAGTAATTTACGCAGTGAAATTGTATGAATTATACTTCAGGAAGTGCTCCCTGGCTCTTGGTCTTCTGCACGCACTAAGTACAAAAGGGCCTCCTAATCAGTGTCTCTTCAAGCTCTTTGCCCAAGCTGAAGAACGCTGCAGTGACTCAGCACTGCACCCCGTCGCCATGCTCCATTGTGTTAGACCACAGCTAAATTTATCTTTTTATTAGCAGGAAATTATGCTTGTTCAGGAGCCAGGAGGTCTGAGCTCTTCATCCCAGCTCTGGGCTATAGCTCTCTTATCAGAAAATGGGGCCTCTGGCTGGAAGTCTCCTCTGATCTCTCCACCCTGGGACTAATACTCTATCTGTGGACATCAGGAGATCAGTAACTGCCCATTTCCATGGTCCAAGGCATGGAGACAGGAAACGCCATGCCCCGTTTTTCGTGGGGGGCTCACATTTCTGTGACAGTGACAATAACTGGAGCAGCACCATGTCACCCTGCCGGGTGCAGACCACACATCACGGGCCACGAAAGCACCCACGAAAATCACACCCTCCCACTTACAGCAACACGTCCCTCTTTCACGTATTCAACAAATATAGTTCCAATCAGCTTTCAAACCACAATGTCCTAAGCACTGTTCCAAGTACTGTGGGCAGAGCAGAGATGACCTGGACACGTCCTTCCCCTTAAACAGGGTGTCCCCACACCATGTCCCACGTGACGATGATTCTAATGCCAGGTCTGAAGCACGAAAGACCACATGAGAAGGGAGAGAGTGCTGGGCACAGACAGAAGGCAGGGCCTTCTCCCGCCAGGTATGAAGGAAGTTCTCAGGGTGTGCAGGTGGGTGGGAGCCGAGAGCATCCAGAGCAGAAAGAATATCACCGGGCAGAGGCAGGAACTTTCCAGTGAAAACTGTACATGAAGACTTGTGAGTCCCAAGGTGTCGGGGTGGCTTAAACCACACAAACAAGTTAAAAGTGGCTTGCAGCAGTGGACGGCCTAGATGCTCTTGTTCAGCTAGGGCTGGGATCCAGCTGGGTGACCCCCAGCCAGCAGTGCATATTGGGGGTCGGGTAACCCTGCTGAACTTCCTTTCCTTGCCAACAGCATGGGAACAGCAACCGTCTCTCAGAAAGTTGTTGCCAGGAGTTGAAGAAAACAAAGTGCTTAGGGGAACAATATGGCTGTGATTTTGGATTTCTTGGGGCAAGCCAGCTCCGGGCCATCTGGTGCCAGAGGGCTGGTAGGCAAGCAGGTGAGAACATCGATTCTTTCTCCTGAAACAGGGAGTCACTTCTGCAACTTTGGGTGTCATATAAACTGCCCATAGAATCAGCATTTCCAGAAACCTGGCATAGTCCAGGTACTAAATAAATACAAACATGACTGAATACAATCATCTCATAATATGCAAACCTAAACCTTGGGATTTCAGACCAGCCAAGCCAAGCTGAGGAGACCGAGACTCAGAAAGGCCCTGCGAGCACCAGATCCTCAAGAGCATGAAGTCACAATGTGTCGGGCATGTTTTCCATTTTCAGAGAAGAAGAATACAGTCACCCTGGTGGTCTTCCTGGAGTTGTGACATTCAGGTTTTTGTAATAGTCATCTTAGACTCCAAGCGTGGCGTGGCGTTAAATATGTGTGTCATTACCAAGAATTGCAATTAACTTTGTTTTGAAATTTTCCAGCACCCCTGAGGATAATTCAGAGCATTGAACTGGGTTCAAGAGCTGCTTCTCAAGCCCCTCCACTAAGTCTCCCAGAAGAGAGAGCTGTATGGGAGTGGAGCTGGAGCCACTTCCCTGCCCGGATCTGCGAGAACTGCTCTGAGGCACGGCATACGGCCCTGCCACAGTCCGAGGATGCTCCTGTGTGCATGCCCTCTGAGCTGAAGGAGGCTGGGCTGGCACAGAAGCCCACGCGAGAGCAGCAAAGGGTGGGCAGCGGGAGGAGATGCCAGATCCAGGGGGGAAGCAGGAAGACAGGCAGTGAAAGGGGATGGCACTATTTTAGCCTCAGGGTGGGAGGCAGAAAGCTCCCATTTCTCACAAGATTGCGTCACTTACCCCTGAACTGAACAATGTCACTAAACACACAAATAAGGAGGAGCAGTTAATACCCAATTTCATAAATAATTATTGAGCACCTTCGACATGCCAGACGCTGCCTGAGGTACTGGTGTGGAGAGAGTTACGGGGGAAATGTGAAGATAAATAAGTCATAATCCTTATCCTAAAGGAGCCTTCCGCTGCACGCATGTATAATTCAAGGCAGACGTGCCAAGTCTTAAAAGAGGAAGCAATGTTTATCCCCAGCTGGGATACATCAGGGAGAACAAGGCATTTCATCTGCATCTTGAAGACAGAGGAGGATTTCAGCTTGCAGAACAGTGGGGAGAGAGTAGAGACTTTGCAGACACAAAGAACAGCTCAGCAAAGGCAGGAATCAGGGGACCGGGGCAGGTTCCCGGGATAGCAAGCAACCTGATTAGTGGGGCGGGAACTGGAGAGGGCAGGCAAGGGAAGAAGGGGGGAGAGGCACAGCTTGTCTCTGACTCCCCACCATGCTACATGCACACACATGTACACACACATGCACACACGTACACATGCAAACACACACGCTCTCACACACATTCACCCATGCACACTCACACAATGTACACATGTAAACACATGTGTGCTCTCACATTCACCCATGGACACTCACACACATGTGCACATGCAAGCACACACACTCTCAAACACATTCACCCATGCACACACGCACATACATGTACAAACACACATGCTCTCACACACATTTACCCATGCACACTCACACACATGTACACATGCAAACACACGTGTGCTCTCATACCTTCACCCATGCACACTCACGCACACATGTGCACATGCAAGCACACACACTCTCACACACATTCATCCATGCACACATGCACGTACACGTGCAAGCACACACACTCTCACACACATTTACCCATGCACACTCACACACATGTACACATGGAAACACACAGACATTCACCCATGCACACACGTATATACACGTTCAAGCACACACACTCTCACACACATTCACCCATGCACACACACACATGCATGTGCAAGCACACACGCTCTCACACACATTCACCCATGCACATCCACACACGTGTACACACATACACATGCAAGCACACACATTCACCCATGCACACTCACACACATGTGCACATGCAAGCACACACACACTCTCACACATATTCACCCATGCACACACGCACGTACACATGCAAGCACACACTCTCATTCACCCATGCACACACGCACGTACACGTGCAAGCACACACACACACTCTCACACACATTCACCCATGCACACTCACACACATGTACACATGCAAGCACACATGCTCTCACACACGGACACTCTCACATGTGCACAGTTCCCGACATGCACACTCACACACTCTCACACATGCATGCACACTCTCACATTCACACACATGTACACACTTGATCACACTCATACACTGATCACAATGCACATACACTTTTGCATACACACACTCACACATGTAAACACTCTTACACTCACAGCACACTGTCCCTCGCATACACTTGCTCACACTGACACATACTCACAGGCACACACACTTGCTCACGTGCACACACATGCACACACTAACCACTCCTGTAGCTGGAGAGTGCCCCGCACCCAGGGGTTAGGCTTGCAGCCCCCCTTGTTGGCACCTACGACTCAGGTGAAAAGTCACAGGCTCTGGGGACGCAATAAGGAAATCCTCTGTTAGGAGGCATGAAGAAAATCCTAGGTCATGGGCAAGTGTGACACATGCCTGTCTTTGTTGATACCTGGGAAGAAAACAAACAGCACGGAGCACGAAAAATCCCCGTCCACAGACAGCATTTCTCCTCCAGTCAGGGTCCTTAGAACTCCCCTGACCCTTCACAACTGAGCCCTGGGCCCAAGGAGCTCACAACAGATAGCGGAGACCAACTGACTGACAGACACATAAGGGGACATGCAGTGTGACAGCACCTAAACATGGGGCCTTCCAGGTCCGGACTGTGAACTCCTGAGCTAGACCACCCTGAAGGGCTAGATGACCCCAAGGGGCTAGGTGACCCTGAGGGGATAGGCAACCCCCAGGGGCTAGGTGACCCCCTGGGGCGAGATCTGATTTCCCATAACTCTGCCTCCTTCACCCACCTGGGCTATGTGAGGTCCAGACCTGCCACTGGAGGGTCTCTCGGTGTTGTAGGCACCCACCTTACAAAGTCCTAGACACCTGAGAGGAGATGCATCCACAAGGAAATGTCACGTCACTCCTCCCCATGACACACTGCACACAAACAGGCCCAGGTTACATAAACATGCTTTTCCATACATTCAAGAGCAGACACACAAAATACTGAAACACAAATGAGTTCAGACAACTAGATAATGTAAAACAGAGAAATACAACACAGGAAAAACAGAAGCCAATCTCATGTATACATGCCAAAAGCCTAAACAAAATGTTGTCAAACTAAGTGTAGAATATATTAAATATATTAAATAAGGTTTATACCAATAATGCAGGGATGATTCCCATGCAAAAGATATTATTGTGATTTACCACATTAATATATTAAAGGACAAAAAACATAATCATCTTAACAAGTACAAAACAAAGTGTTTGATACAATCCAAACCCTATTAGGTATTAAAAAACAAAACTCAGTGATTTAAAAAAGAGAGAGAGAGACCTTCTTTAATGGAGGAAAGGATAGCAACTAATAACCTCAAACAAACATCATATTTAATGTTGAAACATCAAAATTAAGAAGGAGACAATAGTGCTTTTTGTAAATGTTTTCTTATATAGAATTAGCCTTGTCTAGGAGGTTCTAGCCAGCTAAGTAACAAAAGAAATAAAAAGATAATTGGTAAGAATTAAATTAAATTGTCATTATGCATAGGGGTATGATTATCAATATATAAAATCAAAAGAATTTCCAGCTAGCATATTAGAAGTGAAGAGTTAAGTAAGGTTGCTGGAAGTAAGATCAGTATAGCAAAATCAGATACATAAGCAACAAGCAAATAGAAAGATGCAATTTTTACCAGATACTACTTATTTCTCAAACATTGATTGGGACCCAGATACCAGCTTAAAGAGGGTCCCATTGGCTGAATTTGGGATGATTTGAATGATGAAATGAATAATGATCAAGTGGATTATAAATCTTTGAGGGGAATCTATTCTGATACTAAAATTGTTCAAGAATGAGGAAGAAGGTCTTCAGGATAGAAGAATGCTAACCAATGAATGAGGAATAAATTATGGAAACAGAAAATCACTATTTTGTCTCTGGCACAGTAATGATTCAAACAAGATTCAGCAATGGCCACTACAACAACTGGGTGAAAGACTCTGGTGGGAACAGGATACTCACAGTGCCTCAAAGAATCACCCCCAAAATCACTTATAATGGAGAAATCTAGAAAATGCACCTTGACCAAGTGGTCAAGCTTCACATGCCAGTAATGGAACAAATCACATGCCTCCCAGTACGATGCAAAGGGAAGAGACTCACCTCCACCCCAGTGCAGGACCTTGTCGAGGGAATCTGACAGCACACCAGCAATTCAACAGCCTCAGGAGCAAGATTGAGGAAGACCAAGGTCCTGTGGCAATGCAGCGCAAAGTGTGATCCTTTTTTCTTTTAAAGATTTTCTTTATTTATTTATTTGTCAGAGAGAGAGAGTGAGAACACAAGCAGGGGGTGGCAGACAGAGGGACAAGCAGGCTCCCCACTGAGGAAGAAGCCTGATACAGGACTTGATCCAGGACCCTGGGATCATGACCTGAGCAAAGGCAGACACTTAACCAACTGGGCCACCCAGGCATCCCAAGTGTGACCCTTAATAGGCTTCTAAATCAGATAAAGGGGGACTACAACAAATATCATGATTAGATAATCAGTGACATTTGAATGTGAATTACATGTTGGATAATATTATATCAATATTAAACTTCATGAGTGTGACAATCATGTGGATTTATGTTTTTTATTCTTAGCTAATATAACCTGAAATGAAGTGGCATGATGTTGGTAAAAAATATAGAGAGATACACATATACACACAGACACACACACACACATATGTATACACGCATATATCTATGGAGAGTGAGAGAGAGAGAAAGTAAATGTTATAAGATGCTAACAGCTGGTGAGCCCAGGTGAAGGGCATGTGAGTATTCACTGTGTCATTCTACTAACTTTCCTATAGATTTTAAATTTTTTTAATTGATTTATCAGAGAGAGAGAAGGCACAAGCAGGGGAAGCGGCAGGCAGAGGGAGAAGTGGGCTTCCCACCAAGCAGGGAGCCCAACATGGGACTCAATTCCAGGACCCTGAGATCAAGACCTGAGCTGAAGGCAGACGTCCAACCAACTGAGCCACCCAGGTGTCCCTAGATTTTAAATTTTTTAAGTAGAAAATAAAAAGATGCTACTTAAATCACAAAAAAAAATTAATATCTCTAGTAAGAAATGTAATAAAAATTTCAAGGATATTATGGAGCAAATTATACAGCCTTATTGAAAAACATAAGAGAAGCTACAAAAATGTAAAAATGTGTATATTGACAAAAACTCTCGTGACCAAACTCTAGTCATGTTCTGCTGAGCCCTCTTCTTGATGAGGTCCCAACCTTGTCCTATAAAGACCTGAACAAACAGAAACAGAGTTTCTAACAGCTCAAGGCCATGTCCCGAAGATGACCCCAGCCTCTCTTAAAGTGTCTGAGAAAACCCAAGGCAGCCAGAAGAATCCACTGTGTGTTGCAGCTGACACCTGAAGATGACACCCATCTCCCCATCTCTGTGGAAAGCAGGAGCCTAACTTCAATAAGCAGCAGCAAACAAACCTAATGGGTTTCACATGGACCACCCCCTTCCTGTTTTTAATATCTTCCTTTTCCTTGACTCCCCTGAGCCTCCGCTTGCTCCAGCCCCACATCCCCAGTTCTCCCCATACAGTGCCTGGTCACATGCTGTGCCCAGCCATACACCCCAGCCACCATCACGCGCCGCACCCAGCGGTGTGCCCCCCGCTACTGCAAGGACTTCAGGGGATCCGGCATCAGGACCCGTGGCCCAGTGCAAATTCTGCCAACACTGCCACCAGCCCCCAGGTTCCCTGGCAAGCACACCCCCTCCGAGCTGCCTGCCTCGGCCCCACTAACAGCACAGAGAGCAAGCACAACCCACATCAGGTGGGGAGTCAGTACAGACAAGTGCACTAAAAGGCAAAGTGACTCGGACACAACCGCAGGGCATAAGCAGCGCACACAGGATACTCTCCTGAAGTGCCGGGGTCTGGAGAAGGGGCAGGGGAGACGCCACGCTGCAGGCCGCTCCAGGACATCTTCCTCATGAAGTCACTACTCTCAAGAGCAGAGGACATAACTGAGTTTCTTAACACACAGACAGACACAGAGAGACAGACAAAGTGAGGAGAGAGAGAAATTTAGTCCAAATGAAAGAATGGGACAAGGCCACAGCCAGAGATCTGAGCAGAACAGATGTAAGTAACATGCCCGGTAGAGACTTTAAAGCAATGATCATAAGGATAATCACTGGACCTGAGAAGAGTGGAAGACATGAGTGAGACCCTTAACATAGAGATTAGGAATAAGAGAGATAAAGGGCTCAATAAATGGAATGAGAAACATGCTTGACGGAATGAACAGCAGGCTAGAAGAAGGAGAGGAACAAATTAGTGACCGACAAAACAGTAACCAAGCTGAACAAAAGACAGGAAAAAGTACTCCACAAAACAAAAACAAACTTAGGGAACTCAGTGACTCCATCAAAGGTAATATCATTTTTATTAAAGGAGTTCCAGAAGAAGAAGAGAGAGAAGAGGGGGATGAAAATTTATTTGAAGAAATAATAGCCAAAAACTTCCCTAATCTGGGGAAGGAAACAGATATCCAGATCCAGGAGGCACAGAGAACATCCATCAAAAACTAACAAAAGCAGACCCACACCAACACATATTGTAATTACATTTGCAAAATATAGTGATATAGAAAAAAAAAAAATCTCAAAAGCAGCAAGATAAAAGTAGTCAGTAACTTACAAGGGAAAACCCATAAGTCTAGAAGGAGATTCTTCAACAAAATCTTTGCAAGCCAGAAGGGAGTGGCATGTTCAAAGTGCTGAATGGGAAAAATCTGCAGCCAACAATTCTCTATCCAGTAGGGCCCTCATTCAGAATAGAAGGAGACATGAAGAGTTTTCCAGACAAATAAAAACTAAAGGAGTTTATGACCACTAAACCAGCCCTGCAAGAAATATTAAAGGAAACTCTTTGAGTAGAAAGGAGAGACCAAAAGTGACAATACAAAGATAAGAAACACAAAAGCAGTAGAAATGAATATTTCTGTAAAACATCAGTCAAGGAACTCACAAAATGAAAGGATGTAAAATATGATACCATATACCTAAAATGTGGGAGGAGAGGAGTAAAGAATGAGTCCAAATTTAAATGAGCATCAACTTAATATAGACTGTTATATGTAGGAGATGTTATATACAAACTTATGGTAGTCACAAATCAAAAACCACTAAAAAATAAGCAAAGAATAAAGAGAAAGAAATCAAAAGGTATCACTAAAGAAAACCAGCAAACCATGAAAGAGAGAAAGACAAGAAAAGATCAGAGAAAATATTCAGAAACAACCACAAAACAAGTAATAAGATGGCAATAAATACATATCTGTCAATAATTACTTTGAATGTAAATGGACTAAACACTTCAACCAAAAGACATAGGTAACAGAATAGACAAAAAAAAAAACAGACCCATCTATATGCTGCCTACAAGAGACTCATTTTAGACCTAAAGACACCTACAGATTGAAAGTGAGGGGATGGAAAAACATCTATTATGCAAATGGATGTCAAAAGAAAGGTAGAGTAGCAATACTTATATTGGACAAAATAGACTTTAAAACAAAGACTGTAATAGGAGACAAAGAAGGACACAATATGATAATAAAGAGAACAATGCAACAAGAAAATATAACAATTGTAAGTATTTATGTATCCATCATAGGAGTACCCAAATATATAAAACACTTAATAACAAACATAAAAGAACTAATTCAATAATAATACAATAATAGTAGGGGACTTTACTATCCCACTTTCATCAATGGACAGATCATCCAAACAGAGAATCAATGAGGAAATAATGGCTTTGAATGACATATTGGACCAGATGGACTTAACAGATATTTCAGAACATTCCACTGTAAAACAGCAGAATGCACATTCTTTTCAATGCACATGGGATAGTCTCCAGAATAGATCACATTTTAGGCCACAAAACAAGTCTTAACAAATTCAAGAAGATCAAAGTCATACCATACATCTTTTATGACCACAACACTATGAAACTAGAAATCAACCATGAAAATAAAATCTGGAAAGAACACAAATACATGGAGGTTAAACAACATGCAATGAATAGGTTAAACAGGAAATCAAAGAAGAAACTAAAAATTCCATAGAAACGAAAATGAAAACACAACAGTCCAAAACCTTTTGGATGCAGCAAAAGCAGTTCTGATAGGGAAGTTTATAGCAATACAGGCCTAACTCATGAGGCAAGAAAAATCTCAAATAAACAACCTAAACTTGCACGTAAAAGAGGTAGAAAAAGAACAAGCAAAACCCAAAATTAGCTGAAGGAAATAATAAAGATTAGAGCAAAAATAAATAATATAGAAACAAACAAAAAACCAAAAGAACAGATCAATGAAACCAGGAGCTGGTTCTTTGAAAAACTCAATAAAATTGATAAATCTCTAGCCAGACTTACCAAGAAAAAAAGAGAAAGAACCCAAATAAATAAAATCACTAATGAGAGAGGAGAAATAACAACCAACAGCACAGAAATACAAACAATTATAAGAGAATATTATGAAAAACTATACGCCAACAAATTTGACAACTGAGAAGAACTGGCCAAATTCCTGGAAACATGTAAACTACCAAACCTGAAACAGAGAGAATAGAAAACTTTAATAGACCAATAACCAGCAAAGAAATTGAATCAATAATCAAAAATCTCCCAACAGACAAAAGCCCAGGACCAGATGGTTTCACAGGGGAATTCTACCAAACATTTAGAGAAGAGTCAAACTATTCAGAAAATAGAAGAGGAAGGAAAACTTCTAAATTCATTCTGTTAGTTCAGCATTACCCTGATACCAAAACGAGATAAAGACACCACTGAAAAAGAGAACTATAGGCCAATATCCCTGATGAACATGGATGCAAAAATCCTCAATAAAACACTAGCAAACCAAATCCAACAGTACATTAAAAAAAGCATTCACCAAAATCAAGTGGGATTTATTCCTGGGTTGTAAGGGTGGTTCAATATTTGCAAATCAATCAACATGATACATCACATAAATAAAAGAAAGGATAAAATCCTTATGATCATTTCAATAGTCACAGAAAAAGCATTTGACAAAGTACAACATCCAATCATAATAAAAACCCTCGACAAAGTGGATTTAGAGGGAACATAAAATGTGGAATTTAAGAAACAACACAAATTAGCAAAGGGATAACAGAGAGAGGGAGAGAGACAAACCAAGAAACAGACTCTTGACGTATAGAACACACTGACGTCACCAGAGGGGAGGAGGTGGGGGATGAGGAAAACAGGTGATGGGGATGAAGGAGGCACCTGCTGTGAGGAGCAGCGGGCGATGTATGGAAGTGTTGAATCACTATATTCTACACCTGAAACTAATATAACACCGTATGTTAACTAACTGGGAGTACAATAAAAACTTTAAAAAAAGAAAAGAAATCTAACATACCACAAAAATAAATAAGTAAGAGAAGCCGCCTGGTCACCTGGAAGTCGAGTTCAGTTCATGCTGGACTCTTTCCCTTTGGCTCTAGCGTGTCACCGATTAAAATCTGTCTTGTCCACTCTAGTGTCCAGCTTCCTTTGTCTCTGATGAGATGCACATATTTAAGAAGGGTCAGGATCATAGACACTGCATTAATTCTAAATTAATGCAGAGGCTCACTGCAGTTCCTATTAAAATCCTATGGAACCTCTATAGAACTTGATGAGCTAATTCTAAAATTTATATCAAGGACTAAAGAGCTAAGTATTGCCAAGAAAACTGGGAACACAGAGAAATAAGTGAAAGCAGGGGAGAAGGGCCCCTGCTAGCAGCAGAACATGTCATCCAGTAAACCAGGGTGTAGGCCCAGAGCCGACCCATGGACCCCCGACTGGGGAGGGAAACCCAGGCCTGTGGGACACACACAGAAGGGCTTGATCGATGGCAGAAATCACATGGGGAGTCAGTGGGGAAACAATGGGCCATTCAACAGAGCTAAGATGACTGTTTACATATTTACCCCAAAAAAGATAAATTTAGATCCCTACTGGATGCCCTATGTAAAAATAAGTTCCAGATCCATGAATGACCTCTAAGTGAGAAGCAAAACTATATACATAGTTGAAGAAAATATAGAAGAATTTCATTATGGCCTTAGGGTAAGAAACAGTTTCTTATAAACAGATGTAAGAAGCACAACCAGAGAGAAAAACTGAACTATTTAACTTTAAAATTAAGAATTAATTTAAAATTAAGAGTGTCTGATCTCTAAAGACACCCTAAAGAGAATGAAGAGACAACGCATAACAATGGGGCAAGGTCTTCGGAACACACACATCCAACCCAAGAGCAGTATCTGGATGGCAGAAAGCCCTCCTGTGGGTCAACAAATAACTAGAATCGGGCCTGTCACGGAAGGAGAACCACGAGGAGCCAGAAAAATGAAAACAAAACAAAACCTCAACTCCATTACTAATTTGGGAAAGCAAATTAAAGCCTCAGTATGATAGACTAAAATCTGGCAAAATCCAGCACTGACGAAGACGGGGTGTCAGTCAGTGTTGGCTGCAGTTGTGAACAACCCCAAGTCTCCGTGGTGTGGGGGCCGCTCACTCACCGTTCACTGGACACACCAGTGGCAGCCGCCGGCTTCCCGCGAGATCAGGCCGGGCGAGGGTCTGCGGGGGGCTGGCAGGTCTCCCCGCTGGTGGAAACTTGAGCCTCCTGTGGGCAGACCAGGCAGCAAGCCACAGGCCGAGCCTGACAATGTGGCAGGGCAGTAACTTGGCCGTCAGCGAAGGCCTGCTCTAGGCTCTAGATCAGCCCCAGGTGCAGTGGTAGACTTGCTGACTCGGGCACCTCGCCAGGGCTGCACAGCCACTCAGACTCCAGGCGGGAGCCATCACTCCCTGTGCTCATGGTGTCGGCCATGACGCTGAGCAGGTGGGAAGGGAAGACCCTGGAAGGCGCGCCATGATTCTTTGGGTCCCGGCTGACAGGGGAGGCTGAACCCGTGGGACAGCACATGTGGGGATGGGCACTTTGCCTCCAGGCCCAGGCACAGCCCCCAAGACAGAACGACTCTGCAGTGCGTGGTGGGCTGTCAGGGTCAAGTGCAAAATACACGCCACTGTTCTTAGTTTCCATTTGCCCATTTATGTTCAGTGCTAGACCTTCCATTTTCCTCCTCCAAGCGGACAATATAAATATATTTAGAGGCTGGTGGGTCTGGGCCACCTGTCCTCCCAGGCCATCTCTGGGCACATGAGGGGGATTTTAGGGCCACGGGAAAGGATGGGGAGGTGAGGAAGGATAAACAGCACAAGGGGATGAGTGAAGGAGGAAGGCAGGAGAGCGTGGACAGGCAGAGCAGCAGATCCCAACCCGGGAGACTCTGTGGCAAGACCACGGCACAG
Source organism: Mirounga leonina (assembly GCF_011800145.1). Taxonomy (NCBI): domain Eukaryota; kingdom Metazoa; phylum Chordata; class Mammalia; order Carnivora; family Phocidae; genus Mirounga; species Mirounga leonina. The sequence continues at coordinate 1,695,804 of NW_023270274.1, forward strand.
AACCGTCAGAACGCCATGGCCAAGCTCAGAGGGCTTCGTGTGTTTGACTCCTAGATGCCTCTGACCTCCTTGACTGCTGTGGCCATGGCCTACCCCCGCCCACTGGCCTTTCCACGGTCCCCTCAACTCAGAGCCAGAGGGACTCTCGGGACTGGGCACAACTTGGCAATGACATGTATTGGCATGCTGAGTGATGTTGACCAAAAAATGTTGTTTGTGGTTTTTCCAATTGCACGAACCGTTGTGTACCAGGGAGAGGGAATAGGATCAAGGGAGCCTGAAGAAGAGTCTTCTTTGGGGCAGAGCAAAGGACACAGGAGGGTGCAGGGGACAGAGGTGGAGGGCACACCCTCCTTCTGGAGGCAGTGGCTCAGGGCGCTGGAGGGCTCGGGAAGAATGTGGCAGAGCGGGTCAGGGAGTCGCAGAGTTAGGCATCTGGGCCTTCGGTGGCCCACATAGACAGACGGCAGGGCCTTTATCCACGGGGGTCCTGCTCTTCTCCCCACCCCCATGGCACAGAGTCGGGTCAGTAAACACTCCAAAACAACGAATCCTCGCATCAGGGTCTTCTCCATCACCTTCAATACCCTCTTTAACTTTAACGCACTTATAAATGTAATTGAAAATATTTTACTGATGACCATAGCCCTTCTCCTGACCATCTACTTCACAAAATGAGATTTGGAAAGACTCACTTGTATTTAGAATGGAAGAATTTATAAGAAAATAATTGCCTACAAATCCATCATTGCTGTTGCATGTGCTCCCTTTGCTGCAGCCTGGGCTCAAGAATAATTATAAAGGAAGGAAACATATACTAGAATGACATAATATATTTAAAGGAACTTTTCAAAAGCTAAATAAAGCTGTGGAAATGAAAGAGAAAAGACTTTTGACAGACTTGCCCCTGGTGGGAACAGTGTCTGTTTCTCCGAGAATCACAGAGGAAGGTGAGCTGCTCGGGAAGGGCTCGCTAGGTGTGAGCTGATGTTTGCTTCACGTATTATCCCAAATGCCTACATCTCAGCAATAAAGGCTTTTCTTCCCTGCCCTTGGCTCAGAACTAAAGCCCCAGGGCAGTCATTGGAAAGACTAAAATAAAACAAAATTTACATAAACAAACTTGGCTCCCACCAGCCCAGATGCACAGCTGCGCAGCCTCCATCGTGGACAGCGTGATAAGCGTGGCCTCCAGCAGAACAGGGACAAGCCCAGGAAACGCCTGTGTGCAGAGCTCAGACACCTGGCATTAAAGGGGAGGGGGAGACTATAAAAAGGTTTTGAATTTGGGACACAAAATTTTAAAGAGACAACATGATCTATCCCAAACCCCGCTCACTGGTTCAGAACTTAATCTCTTTCTGGAACAACTTTAATCATGTCTCTACTCATATTCCCCTGCCCAGGACCCTTCCCCATCCACACTCTCTGCACACTGCGGCGGGGGTGACATTTCTGACCCAGCAGAGGTCCCCGCTTGGGCATCACTGTTACCCCTGGTTGTGGGTTGAACTGGGTCCCCTGAGAAGCTATGAAAAAGTCGTAACTGCAGGCACCCGTGAATGTGGCCACAAGGTCTTTGCAAGTGTCCTGGAGTAGGGTGGCCCTTAATCCAGGCAATGGTGTCCTTGTAAGAAGGACATTTGGATGCAGAGACACACAGGAGGAGCACTGCGTGCCGATGAGGGCAGAGCCTAGAGCGACGACGTGATGCTTCCAGAAGCAAAGGAACACCAAGGGCCGCTAGCAAATCCCCAGAATCTGGACAGGCTGGAACACCCCCCCTCACGCTCCCTCAAGGCCTCAGAAGGAACCGACCCTGCTGACACTTTGGCCTCAGACTTCCAGCCTCCAGAGCTGTGAGGACATGCACTTCTGTTGTTGTAAGCCACCCAGTTTGTGGTCATTTGCTCCAGCAGCCTCAGGATCTAACACCGACCTGAATTTGTGGAGTCTAGACACTTCCAGAACCCCGGTGGGGTGAGCCCTCACCCTTGGAGGCAGGAGCGAAGGACACAAGAAAAGTGTAGGGGACAGACGATGGTGTGACCACTTCTGAGAAACCTCGCTCTTGTGTGAACCGTGGAAGCCTCTCCTTCTGGACGTAGAAGCTGAGTTAGAGACTCAGGACTTTGGACAGTTGCTGGGAAGTACGTGGGAACTAGAGTAACACCCACGTGGGAGGGAGCGTACTTGCACAAACAGGCAGAAGTGCTCGGGTTTGCCTGGGGCGCAGAGCAGCACTGCGGGCAGGGGTTGGCCCCGGAGAGCACGGTGACACCCATGATGGCCCCAGCCACCCTGGTCTGCACAGCTGCCGACTGTCATAAGAACCACCGTCCACGCTTCTCGCCGCCGTCCTCGTTCACACGTCAGATCCTGGTCCTCAGCCTGGACACGGTCTGGCCACCACGGCAGGCACTGACACCCTTCGCACTATATACTTTTACGGCCAGATGACCCCAGAGAGCCCAGGGGCGGAGGGGCAGATGGCAGTGTCCCGGGTCACCTAACTGGGCGGCACTGATAACAACAGCAAATGTAAACACTCGTGTACCACGGTCTGTGCACCATGTACTCTTCTGAGGGGTTTACACGTTATTAGCCCAGGTAACCCCCCTATAACCTTACTATCATCCCCACCGTACGGAGTAAGTAACTGAAGTATTGAGGTTCAGTAACGTGCTCAAGGTCCCACTGCCAAGAATGGTGGAGCTGGGATTTGAACTCGGGTACCCAACTGCCAGAGGCCGTGCTCTCCACAGGGCACAGACCCGAGACACTTGCTGATAGGCCGACTTCACCAGGAGCGTGCTCACCAGGTGTGTATGGCAAGGTCCCCCTAGGTCTCCCAAAGCTATTGCAAAAAATGCCTGGGTCCTGGGACAGAAGAGGACAAAGGCTACCCTGTGGTTGTTGGGGTGACCCCAGTCAGGACGTTCACAGTCGCCCAATCATGGTGTCAGGGGAGGCCATGTGGGGAGCAGTCCTGATGTTGCAAGACCAGAGGAATCAATGGGGCCCACTGGGGAGTCACACTCCCAACTCTGCCCAGCAGCACCACGGGGCTCCCCCGGCTCAGTGTCATGGAGGCCAAGTGGACAACCTGCACTTTCCCCCCCACTTGGCAGCAATGAGGCGGCACTTCCTTTTCCCTGCCACAGCACGCCGAAACAGAGACTTAAACAAGATCCAGTACCATACCATAATACCCTAGTCGTCCAGGTTCCAGTCATACTAAACACCAAGAATATCTCTGACTGATAATGAGTCAGAGATAATGAGGAGACACCAAAACCAATATGGCCAACATATTAGAATTATCTAATGAGGACTTTAAACAGCCATTATAAAATGCATCCACAAGTACAGATACACTGGAAACAAATAGAAAAATGGAAAGCCTCAGCAAAGGGACAGAGGTCAGCACAATAGGAAAATAATTACATACCATGACCAATGACAATTTATTTCCAGAATGCAAAGCTGGTTCAATATTCAAAAGTCAATCAGTGTTGGCCATCTGTATGTCTTCTTTGAAGAAATGTCTGTTGATGTCTTCTGCCAATTACCAGAGGAAAGCTGGGTGGGGGGACAGATGAAATAGGTGGGGATTAAGAGCATACTTATCATGATGAGCACTGAGTAATGTATGGAATTACTGAATCACTGTATTGTACACCTAAAACTAATACAACACTGTATATAACTATACTGGAACTGAAATTAAAAACTTAGTAAGAGGGCACCTGAGTGGCTCAGTTGGTTGAGCATCTGACTCTTGATTTCGGCTCAGGTCATGTTCTTGGAGTCATGAGATTGAGCCCTGCGTCAGGCTCCACACTCAGTGTGGAGTCTGCTTGTCCCTCTCCCTCTGCTTCCCCCCCTCCAACTCTCTCTCTAATAAATAAATAAAATCTTTTTTAAAAAAAATTAATAAAAAACAAGAATACCTGTGCACCAAAAACAAGAGTAAATTCAAAACTCAATAATAAAGATGCAAAAAGCCTGTCAGTTAAAAAAAGAAAAAGAAAAAAAAAATCAATGTAGTCCACCATATTATCATGCTAAAGAATAAAAACCACATGGCCGTATCAATCATTATAGAAAAAGCATTTGAAAAAAATCACACCCATTCATGATAAAAACCCTCAGAAAAGTAAGAATAGAGGGGAACTTCCTCAACTTAATTCTGAACATGTACCAACAGCCAAAGCTAGCTTCATACTCATTGGTGAAGGGCTGAATGCCTCACTCCTAACTTTGGGAACAAGGCAAAGATGTCTGTTCTCACTGCTCTTACTCAGAACATGCTGGGAAATCAGGCCAATGCAACGAGGCAAGAAAAGGGAATGAAAGCATACAGACCAGAAAGGAAAGAATAAAATGGTTTCTACTTGTGGGTGGCATGATTATCTGTGCATGGAGCCCCAAGAAATCTACAAAAAGCTCTAGAACTAAAAAGTGAATTGGGTAAGTTCCCAGGAGACAGGATCAGTGAACAGAGATCCACTGTATTTCTACACACCAGCAATGAACAGACACTGAGAGTAAAACACAGTACTATGTGAAATTACTTTCAAGGTGAAATACTTAGGTGTAGATCTAACAAAACCTGCACAGGACATGTGTGTGCTGACAACCACAAAATGCCAAAAAAAGCAATTAGAGAAGATAAATGTAACAGGGAGACGTGCCACAATCGTGGATTGCCAGGTTCGACAGCAAAGATGTTGACTGCCCCCAGACCAGCATGTGGATTAATGCAGTGCCCACCAAAAGTCTTGCATATGTGGATAAGATTATTCTAAAACTTACATGAAAAGCAAAGGACTTGAGGCCTGTGGGGTGACTGCTCTGGGAGGACAGGAACACAGACTGAGGGCGACACTTCACCCCATCACACCAACAGGCCCAGAACACACAAGCTGCATTTTTAGCTACAATGAAGAGAACTTCCCACACGTCCATGTTCCTGAGACAGACGTCAAGGATATGCTGTCTTTAATGGTTTTTCAAGAAGATCCATTAGAATAGTTTAAATATGTAAAAGCCACACTATAGTATAATGTATTGATTAAAATATGTAAATATGTGCTTTAGCCTCTTAATATAGCAACTGACATCTGAACTATAGCAATATAATAATAACACGGACAGTGGGATTTTTAGTGGACAAAGGATTAGCTCTGGCCGCCCAGTGAATTTTAAGGAAAAACCCACACCAGGCCACGTGAGGCCTTACAGATCAGGGTAAGGATTTTGGATTTTGTTCCAAGTGTGAGAGAAGACTATTAAGAGGCTTTTAAGAGGGGCAGTGATGGGAAGTAATTTACATTTTAAAGAGATAATTATGGTTTGTGCATGAAGCATGGGCTGGACGTACAGAGGGACAGACATCAGGAGTTAGCACAGGGCCCAGCGCTCCAGCATATGGCGGTCAATAGCTAGGGTGGTTCGCTGAGCCGGTGGCTGGTCGGTCAGGCCGGCAGGACCAAGACAGACCGAGTGGAGCCGAGAGAAAAGGGGGAAAACAGGATGACTTTCACATTTCTGCGCTGTGATCTGGGGGACAGGAGTGCCGCCAACCAGGACGTGGAATGCTGCCAAGGAGCGTTTGAGTGAGGTTTTCAGATGCATTCTAGATGCTAGGTGGGGAGCCCTCGAAGCAGGAAGCTCAGGGGAGATTCAGGGTGGGAGAGACACTGGAGGACCATCAGTCTGGATCCCGGAGCCCTGGGAGCAAATGGTATTCCCCAAGGAGGGGGACAGCGGAGAGGGGACAGGGCATGAGACTGAGCCCAGAGCAGACAGGCTTCCCCATGAGGAGAGCGGGCCTACCACCCAAGCAGCTCCACCAGGAGCCTCGGTGTAAAGCCTGCGGGACCAAGGCTTCGCAGTTACCACACACAAGCCAGAAAGGTCAGAGAGACTTCTTCCAACAGAAAAATAGTTGATGCCTCAGAAGCTTTAAAGTAGTCACATCAAATAATTATGCTGCCATGAAAATAAAGAGGTATATTTTAATTGCACTTTTTTTAAACTTTCAAACTCAAATGATCTAGCATGATATACAGAGTGACTTCTGTGATATTACTAATTAACTAAAGAATTCCAAAATATTTATAAGGACTTTTCTTTGTATTAAATTTAGGAGTTCCAGCTGTAACTGCCCTCCTAAAACTTTATACTCAGAGTAAGAAGGCCCAGCTGGCTTAGAGTGTGGTCAAGGAGAAATAAGGCAGCCAGCAAGCTGCGCTTCCTTCTAATACGTCATCAGATTACAAACAGCCCCAAGTAACTGATGAATAACAGGAGCTGAGAACACACACAAGTGAGGAGGAAGAAGAGGGACACACAGAGGTGCAAGTTCACGGCTGAGAAAAAAGCAGACAGAAGTTTACCCCTGTTCTCTTTCAAGCACAACTGAGAACAAAGCGGACAGGTGTCCTGAATGGAATTTACAGGCCTTTCCTCCCAGGCTCCTTACTTACAAGGAGCATCCATGGACCCAGCAGTAAATAAAGGATGAGGTTATCAGGAGCGTGCTCCAGAGGCCCGTCCGGGTCTTTCTCGCACATCTGCCAGGCTCCCGCAGCTTCGTGGTCCACACCCGCAGACCGGGTAGAGAAATGCAGGGTCCATTCCCACTTGTCATGCAGCCTCAAGCCCCCCGCCCCCAACCCCGGCCTGCTGAGGTGCGCGCCTCCTTCTCCAGCCACCACCTGCTCAGGAGCCAAGATCACAGGCGGCATTCCCGGCCCCCTGCCCCTGGGGCCACGCTCCCGTGGCAGTTCCCCCCACCACACATCGTCTGCAGTGAGACACGGTAGCACTCAGAGGGCAAGTCAGCTCACTGCTGAGCCAGGAAAGGGCCCTGAGCTTCGAGGTCGCCCCGTGACCACAGCCCCCAGTCAGGCAGGGAGCCGGTGGCCTAGGAGAAGCCAGCCCTGCCCACGGAACAGTCCGCCCTGCGGGCCACCGCCGTGCGTGTGCGGGCCTGCTGCCCTCGCCGGCCCCCTCGCCGGCCCTTCCTCCTCCGTGAGGCCCAGGGCCACGCCCTCCTGCCCAGCCCACGGGCTCCGTCTTCGCTCCGTCCTGACGCCCACCATCTCCCGCATGCAGCTCTGAACGTCCTCGGCCAGGCCCTTCGCTTCTTCACCCGACACCACCCGAGAAAGTGACCTCTCTAGGACGTTATCCGATCACGTCGCCCCTGCTTCCTGCCCCCCACGGGCTCCACAGCTCCACGAAGGGCCGATGGCAAACTCGTGCTGTAAGGGGCCAGAGAGGAACTCGGGGTTGTGTGGCGTGAGGTCCCCTTTGCGGCCCCCTGCTCTGCTGCAGGCTGAAACCCGCGCATGTGGACCAATAAAACTTCATTTACAGGAACATGTGTTGGGCTGGTTTGGCGCGTGGATCATCGTTTGCCACCCCTAAGCCGAAGGACGTGTCCCCCTGCCTCCCGGCCCCTGTGTGATGTTCCTGCTGGAAAGTCCCTCCGCCTCCTCCGCGCTGCACTCCTAATCCATCTGAGAAACGTCGCCGGTCCTCTGAAACCAAACGTGGGCATCACTTGACGTCACTGGGCTCGCCACGCCAAGCCTGAGGGACCACTGTGTGCAGGTGGCCCCTGTGGGGGGCCATCCTGGGCATGGGGATGGTGCGGGGGGGACGGGGGAGGAGCCACTTAAGGGCATGGCACCGGCTGTCACAGACAGGTAGTCAGGCGGGGTTCCACTGGGAACCCCGGCCAGTGTCACAGAATTGTGGGTCGCAAGGACAAGGGGCAGAAGCGAGCCCTGTAGCCACCACCCCAGTGAGGCAGGCTCCCCACGTGGGTTCTCCTTGCTGCTCACGTGTGTGCTGGGCCCCCCGTGACATCGGGGGGCGGGGGCAATGCCACCACACCCGGGGGTGCCCAAGGGATGGGAGCCCTTGCCTTCGCAGGGCTTCTCACGCAGCTGCTGACTCGCCTCTACCCTGGACGCTGAAAGGCCGCGTGGATGCCCCGAGTCCCGCGTCTTCTTCCTCAGCCCCCCACTGCAGCACCTTCACACTCGGGAGAGTCAGGCCAGTCACTCCTGCCAGGAGAGTAACTCTGTTCTTTGCCTGTCGTGGGCGGGGCCGGGAGGTGAGGTCGGGAGGCACTGAGACCCTCGGGGCCATGAGCCCAGGTGAGGGTGACCTGGCCGTGCTGGGTGTTTCATGCGGAACAAAGTGCACCGGGTGGGAGGAAGTGACAGAGCCACTCAGCGGTCCGCCAGAGAGTGAGGTCTGCAGCGAGCAGGTCCTGCCAGGAGCAGGCAGAGCCCCCACCCCCGCCCCTCCTGCGCCTGCCCAGGCTGGTGGCCCGAGGGGTGAGGCCAAGGGAGGTGGGGGGTCTAGAGCAGGCTCAACAATCCCGTTAACCCACATGAGGATCCAGTGAGGCAGGTAAACCAAGCCACGTTGTACAGACAGGGAAACTGAGGCACAGCAAAGTTAATATGTGGCAGAAACCTGATGCAAACCTGGGTTTCTGTCTCCAGAGCGTGTCCACCCCCCCTCCCCGTGACCCCACGCGGCTGGGAGAAAGACAAGGCCAGACGAAGGGCTGATGTTCAGAAGAGCTGTGTGGATGGCTCCTGATTAACGCCAAGCACAAGGTCACTCCAGTACCTTCTCAAACCATTCATTCTTCCCCAAAGACAAGTACTACAAAGGGCCAATCCTAAATTACCGGGATGAGAGCTTATTCCTCATGGCAGAGGCCAAAACCCTGTAGAATCCAAGGAAAATGAAGCCCATTATGAAAATGAACTTGAATCTAAAACACACTGGTAATCCCCCATGTTTGTACCTGAGATTTTTGTTAATGCCTTGACATCCTCCTGTGGGGATTTTCCTTCGTGGCCGTCTGCGCTCTCATTGTTGCAAAAGTAGATGAACCCGTGTGACGTTCTGTCCTGCCCGCGTCCGGCAGCGCCTCTGAGAGCGGCTAAGCAAGCGATCCTGAGTTGTGAACAAAGAACATTTGGTTCTACAGAGAAGGGACAGGTCTTTATTCGACTAAGAGAGATTTGTGAAAGAGGAGATTATATTTCTTAAGTCATAACAATGTGAGGATTTTTTAAAAATCTAAGGAATTAGCTTTATTCTTACTTCACCAAGACATTTTTTAAGACATTCTGAGTCTGAGACACCCAGTGGTCAGAACAGATAGGCTCCGGGTGGCACTGGCTGGGCCGTCAATGGTGCCTCCACAGCGAACCCTCCCTAAATCCAATCTTCTTAATGTTTTTTAAAGGATTTTATCAAATTATCTTTTAAGTAATCTCTACCCCCAATGTGGGACTCAAACTCACAACCCTGGAAGCAAGAGCTGCGCTCTCCACCGACTGAGCCAGCCAGGCGCCCCCTCCTCAATCCAGTCTTTAAGGACCCACGGCATCCCTTCTCAGGCAGGGCTCCAGGGGAGATGAAGCGCCCAGAGCAGGCCTGGGACGACCGTTTTCCCAACTGGCCTGCGGATGGTGCAAGCCAGCACTCTGGGTACAGGGGAGGAGTTAAGTCGGGACAGGCAGGGAGCCTCAGAGCACCGGGGGTTCACGCTCCCGCCCTGCTGAGAAGGTCAGGGAGCTGGAGCCCCCACGAGAGGAACTGTTTGGGGCACATCAACGTTCACCAGAGGAAAACACGAAGGTCCTTGTGTTGTCTGTGCCTCCGTCCAGCCCCGCGCTCCTGTGACCGTGCCAACCCCACCAGTAAAAGCCTTGCATCTGCCTCTGGCTCAGGTCATGATCTCAGGGTCCTGGGATCAAGTCCCACATCGGGCTCCCTGCTGGTCGGGGAGCCTGTTTCTCCTTCTCCCTCTGCATTTCCCCCCGCTTGTGCTCACTCTCTCTCTCTCAAATAAATAAATAAAATCTTTAAAAAAAAATAAAGCCCTCCAGTTTCACAGGAAACCCTTCTTTTCTTTAAGATTTGTTTATTTGAGAGAGAAAGAGAGAGGGGGAGGGGCAGAAGGAGAGAGAATCTCAAGCAGACTCCCCGCTGAGCACAGAGCCCGACATGGGGTTCCATCCCAGGACCCTGAGATCATGATCTGAGCTGAAATTAAGAGTCCAATACTTAACCACCTGAGCCCCCCGGGAACTCCTTCTTTTTTAAGGCCGAGTAACAGAATATCTCGTGGAAATGAAATGAATTCCTTTGGATAAATATGCAGAAGTGGGGTTACCAGATCCCACTGGCAGCCCCTGGCCTCCCACCAGCATCCTCGCTAGCCCGTCAGCTCTCGTCTTCACGATAGCCCATCCTGACCCGTGTTGGGCGGTGTCTCTTTGTGGTTCTGACTTGCTTTTCCCTGACGACGAGTGATGCTGAGCATCTTCGCATGAGTGTGTTGGCCACCTGTGTGTCTTCTTTGGAGAAATGTCGGTTCGGGTCCTCTGCTCATTCTTGAATTTGTATTTGTTGGTTGGTTGGTTTTTGTTTTTTATTCTATTGAGCTGTGTGAGTTTCTTGTATGTTTTGGATATTAACCTCTCACCAGATAGGTGGTTGGCAAATATTCTCTCCTGTCCTGTAGGTTGCCTTTCATGATTGTTGGCAGTTTCCTTTGCTGAGTGGGAGCTTTTTAGTTTGATGTGGTCCCACTTGTTTATTTTTGCTTTTGTTGCCTTTGTTTTTGGTGTCAGATTCAAAACATCATCCCCAAGACCGATGTCAAGGAGCTCACCCCCGGTTCTCGTCCAGAGGTCTCACAGTTTCCGGTCTAATGTTCGAGCGTCTGATCAGGGCTGCTATGAAGTGGCCGGCTGGTTTTCGTGTGGAGGCAGCACCGGCTGACCGGCCCTCTGGTGGTGGAAGCCTTCTCAGCCCTTCTCAGCACCAACACCCGAGCGCGGCCTGGACGATGAGCAGCTGCTGGGGGCCGGGAGGCGCCAGGAGGAGGCACCCTGCCTGTGGATGGAAGAGCTGGGTTTGGTTTAGAGCCGGATTCTAGCGGGACAGCTCACTCATCGTCACCTGGGGTAAAATGCTGGGCTCTGGCTTCCTTCCTTCTATGGGTTATTCCACAGCCCCCATACCCATCAGCAGCAGGAAGTCCGCGATGCTCTCCTGAAGGGCGCCAAGGCCTCACGGGAGAACAGAGTCTGCTGCTGAGGACCAGCCGCCCACTCCACCCCACCCGGTCCCGGTCCTGCGAGGGTCACACTTCTGCCCTCACTTCGGTTTCAGTTCTTTACCTGAAAATCCCAGAAAACTGGCTGGTCCAACAGACCTTCCCGAATCCCCAGGACCCGCAGCTCTGGGAGTGAGCAGAGTCGCTGGTGTGGACCCCCCGTGCTCCGTGGCTGGCCCACCGTGGCCACCTCGTTGCCAGCACATTCTGCAGAGAGAACCCAGCAGAGTAGAAGCCAAGGCAGGGCCCGTCCCCTCGAGGGGGTCGGGTTGAACTGTCCGCCCCAGGCACCATCTTCACCCCCCGGGCACACTGTTGAAATGGGCCACGATGGGCCCATACATGCCACGCATCCAGAAGCCCGAGACGGGCCCAACACCCCAAAGCAGATTCATCGGAATAGATGCAAATGCTCTCGTGCCCACACAGACTTGGCAGCTCCGGGCGGTGGCAGGGCACAGACAGCTACACTTTCCCAGTTTTCCAGTCACAGGAAGGGAAAAGCTGCAGGAGGAGTGACTCTGTGAATGCTTCCGGAAACCTGCCAAGCTCCCCTCACAGTCCTGCTCTCGGGAAACGGGAACGTGCCGCAGTCGAGCCACCCCACAGGGCTCCACCACACCTGCCCTGCCTCCGGGGTCTTCTCGGTTTAGAACAAAATCACAAGTATGCTCCCAAGACTCCACTGGGGTCTCCTTGATTCATTACCCAACACGTACTGAGCACCGTGGGTGTGCCAGGCCCTTACTAGGCCCTGAGGACGCAGGACCCTGTCCCTAATGACAAGGAGCTTACAGTCCAGAAACAGAGACACACTCCGTGCAGCCAGGCCTCCCCAGCAGGAAAAAGGGGCATGGAGACAGTGCTGGGAGAGTCCGAGGAAAGAGGAAGGGAGAGAGGGACAGAGACAGAGAGAGGGAGAGACAGAAAGAGAGAGACACACACAGAGACGCAGAGACACACACAGAGAAACTGGGAGAGAGGGCAGCTCTGCCTGGGAAGGGCTCTGGAAAGGTATCAGAGAGGAGGTGACACGAGGTCTGGGAGAAGAAGCCGGGCCCCCTTCTTAGGTCAGATCTTCCAGGGCAGGGTGATCAAGCACTATTCAGGGAGGGGCCCTGGAGCCCTGTTTGGCCAGGAGATGGACTCCTCTGAAAACCACAGCAGAAGAATCCTTGCACTTTGCAGGAAAAGTGAGCAGACAAGGAGGGAACGGACTGGAGCCCAGAAGCAGGGAGAGAGGAGTCACGTGACCCAGGTGCATGCCCGCCAGGACCCAGCCTGGTGCAGCATCCCCTGCACCAGGTATGTGGTCCGGGACCCTAAAGGCAAGGCATGTGGGATGAACACAACCGCAAGGGACGCTCTGTGCCTTGGGAACTGGGAAGCCACTCTGTCATAAAGGTGTCTCAGAGAGCCTCCGTCACATCCACCTTCCCAAGTTCACGTTATTCAAATCTTGGGGAGGCCAACACAGCAGCACAGAGAGAGTAAGGATGGTGGTCCTCCACGTCAGTGTGAGGAGCCGTGTTAAATTACTGAGTAAAAAGCTAAGTATAAAACCTAAGAGCCAAAACTGCAAAATTCTTACAAGAAAGCATGGGGGTAAATTCCCATGACCTTGAATTTGGTGACGGTCCTTGGCCATGACACCAAAAGCATAAGGAACAAAAGGAAAACAGATAAATTAGACTCCATCAAAATTAAAAACTTATGTGCTTCGAAAGATACTTGAGATAGTGGAAAGATAAGCTGCAGGATAGGAGGAGGTATTTTCAAATCACACATCCGACCTAGTTTCCCGAATATATAAAGTGTCTAGAATTCAACAACAAAACACAAATAACCCAAATAAAGAGATAGGCAAAGGTTTTGAATAAACATCTCTCCAAATAAGAGATATGAACAGTCCGTGAGCACATGAAAAGATGCTCGGCGGGCACTGCTGTCCCTGGAGGTCAGAGCCACGCCGTGGGCAGCCAGGAGGGAGGCCGGCAGGGGCTCGATGGAGCCTGGCCAACGGCATTTCCCTCCGTGCATCAGGTTGACGGAAGCCAGCTGTGGAGTCAGATGGCTCTGAAGGGAGGCAGGAGGCTCTCCACCCATTGTCCTAGACATGACGCTGGGCACCGATTCATGACAGAGCGCTGGATTTGGAGTTAGCTTGGCTTCCACTGTCCACTAGGCAGCACTGCCACCTTGGGGGGGGGGTCTCATTTAAGCTTTCCAGAGGCCCGATGCTGCGTGTGTACAGAGGGAATAATGGGATATGCACCGTGAGGTGGGAAGGTCCTCGGATAACACCCGGGGAAGGCCCCTGGGTGACAGCCCCTGTGCCCAGAGCTGGCTGGCCACGGAGCCGGCAGGCCCCTCGTCCACACCGCTTCAGAAGCTCTGGGGAAGAGTGAGAATGCCAGCACCGTGGGCTGCCTGGAGCCTTGTCTGGTGCAAATGCCCCAGTTCTTCCCTGAAAACCAGAAATCTCTGCAAAGCTGGATTTGCTGTGCAGGACGAGTAGACCAGTTATGTAAACCAGGATGTTTAAGTTCTGCAGGGCACAGGTGTTCAGTGCCTTCTCCACAGCTGTGTCCTCAGAGCTTGGAAAGTATCACATAGCAGGTATTCAATAAATACTTGCTGATAATGAATATGTGCATGAAATACGAGCGTGTATGTAAGTTGTAGTCTGTGGGGGGGGGGTATGCACGTGTGAGGAGTGCGCGGGGGCGGCTGGGAGGCCTCGTCCCCGCGGGGGGGACCGCCACCCCGAGGGAGCCTGGGCAGGGTGGGCTGTCATGGCGAGACACGCAGGCCGCACGGATCGACGCCCGCCGCCCGCTCAGGGCGCGGCCCAGGGGGCGCACGGCCGCCCCCACCATTACCGCGGGGCGCGCCCCAGCCCGGCACGCTGCGCACAGCCGCGCGCGCTCTGTGCCCCGGCCCCCGCACCCCGGCCCGCAGTCACCGCGTGTGCCCCGCGCCGCGCCACGCCCCCCTCGCCCCCGAGCACCCCCGTGATTCCGGACGCGCGCGCCCGCGGCCCCTCTGACGGCACCTGCGCCTGCGCGTCCAGCACGAGCACGGGGCCCCGGTACCCAGACCCGGTGGACCAGCGAGCAGGGCCGGAACCACACGCGCCCTCGGGGCAGGCAGCTCCGAGCCCGCCCCCGGGAGCCCCAGACTGGGTTCTGCGTGCGGCTGGGCAACGCCAGGCGGCCTTTGCGATTTCCCCTCGCCTCGGTCCTCTGATCATCCCTCGGGGGCTCTCTTCCATCTCCTTCTAGGCCAGTAGCTCTCTCGAAGGGGAAGGAAAAGATTGCATCCACATGCCGTAAACAACAGATGCTCCATAATGTGGAAAACTAAAGATGTCCCTTCTTGCTCTGTTTAGGTGTGCCTTACACATTTCATTCCTGAACCCGTTGGTTTCCTTTCTCCCGTTGCCATAGTGATGCTTCAGTCAGGGCTGGCGATCCAGGAATAGATCAGGAAACTCGGCTGTGGACCCTTCTTCTTCAGGGACCCCCAACACTGCAGGATGGCCGAGCCTCGCATTCAAACCCTGCCTCACTCAGCAGGGACCAGTCAGCTCAGGACACCGCCTCCGCGCTCAGCAGGTGCGGCCGCAGCCACCAAGCCAACTTCCGTGGGGACCTCCCTCCCTGCCTGGCTCCTGGCGGGGGTGGCCCCCCCAACTGCCGAGAACGCTGACCCAACCTCCAGGGTAGTACAAACACTGCCTCATTCCTCTGCCTCAGGCAAGCACACCAGGCCCCTCACATTAAAACTCGGGTAACCGAGGCCCAGAATTCCCACAGGTTACCAAAGCCACCCGCTGACCGAGCAGTGGGGTGGGGGCGCGTGACCCACCGGCTGACCCGGCTCTCCTCCTCACAGCGGCCTGTCCCTGCCTGCCTGCCTCTTCGTCAAGCTTACATGTCTTCACAAATATGGAATTACCAGGGACAGCTAGGACTGGTGTTATCACACAGCTGTGTTTGAAAAAAATCCTTGTCATTTAAAGATATATATTAAAGTATTTACAGGTGGAATGGTATATCCGGGACTGGCACAGAAATAGTCTTGCAAAAGAAAAAAAAGTGGCAGGTAGATGGCATAAGGCTGACAAAAGGTCGGAACTGACTGGAGGCAGGTGATGGAGGTGACAGGTGGAGGGGTTATTGGGCTGCTCTCTCTTCTTTTGAGTATATTTGAAATTTTTCATAACATAAAGTTTAAAAAGTAGGCAACACATCACCTAAAATGACAGTGCCTCCAGGGTTGTTCCGACCGTATTTCAAAGCGGGTACCACTCACATTTCCTGAGCATCTACTGTGTGCAGGCTTTGGCCGGTGCTGGGGAACGCAGACAGCCGAGGAGTGGTCCCTGACTTCACATCCTTCACAGGGCAGCCTGGAGGGGAATATCAAAGCAAGAGTGCTTTTTATATCAAATAGAATGTTTGATGGAATGTGGCACGCGGTAGCTCGTCTGCTGCCTTTTATTTCATTGCTTTGGTCAGAATTTAGAAAAGAGGTGGCCTCTGTCGGGGAGTCTTAGGAGGAAGAGGAGGGAGCTCACATGTGAGGAGATGCAGGCTGCATGAGGAGGAGCAGGGGTGGGGGGCAGTGCTCTGCAGGTACAGAGGGCCAGGGCAACCAGCTGGGGCCCTGGGCGACTGTGGGGGGTGGGGTGGGGGGAGGCCAGCCAAGGCCAGGCAGGGAGGCTGCATTGCACTCATGAAGGTGCTGGGAGAAATTTTATCTTCCAAGGAAATGAAAATCAGTCCTCGGGTGACCAGGAACTGGTCCTTCAGTATTGATTCCTAGCCTGGCGTTAGGACTCCTCGTTATGCCCCCAAAACTCTGAGACATGAAAGTTGCAAAATGAACAAAATGAAATGTAATGCTCCATATAAGTCCTTATCATTATAGAAAAAGTAGAAAGTACAGACCAACGCAAAAAAGTAAAGTAAGCAACCCCAGATCTCACTGCCCTGGTATCTCTCCCCTGCAAATATGTTCAAGTGGGTATATTTTTACAAAGATGGCCTCATAGTATCCATGCAATTTATTACCTGCTTTTTTCACCTAAAATTAAGTATGAATGTATTTCCGTAACACATGTGCCCTTTGCACTTCCTTTAGGGTAAGGAAGAAGGGTCACCAGTCCAGTGATGAAGACTGGATCATGTCCGTGTTTGCCTCTCATGGACAAAGGAAGTCGAGTGGGCACAGAGCAGGTGGGCTGGAAAGCATCTGCAAGATCATGCTGCCCAACCCCCTCAGTGTACACAGGAGGAAACTGAGTCCCAGGCAGGCAGGTGGCTGGGGAGGCCACACAGCTGTGTCATGAGAGCCCTGTTCCCACTTGTGGGGGCGCCCCTTGGCTCAGAAGTGTGACAAGAGTTTGCCCGCTTTTGTTTCATGAACAGTCTGAAAAGGAGTGCTGATCATATGAGTTATCAGTATGTCTTACTCAGAGAATTCATGTTTTAGAAGCTTGCTGTCCCCCAACTGCCAACAGCATCTTGAATTATCCCACTGAAGCGCGCCAGGAACGCACATACTTAGATACTAAGCGGATGGAACGCAGCTACTCAGATGGGGCTCAATTCATGAAAACACAGAGTTTCAGGGGAGAAGGATCTGGTACAGTGTCTTATTTTGGAGGCGCAGATGGGCTTATAAACTTGCCTAGGTCACACACCTGTGTCAGGACAGAACCGAGGAGCCAGGCTGCCTGACGCCCAAGCGCAGCCAGGCCCTCTGCCCCCGCGCACACTTCCCTCCCTCCAGGAAGCTTAGCAAGCAGTGGTCCTGATCCAGTCTCTTCCAAACCTCCTCCAGCCACCTGCAAGCATTTCACCAGCCTGCCAGCGAGTCACGGCCCCGCGGTAACCATCGGTGATCATCTGGAACAACATTGCCTTCCCATGTAAGCTGTCTCCGGGCTCCTGGGTGGTTCAGTTAAGTGTCTGGCTCTTGACTTCAGCTCAGGTCTCATCTCAGAATAGAAGCTGTCTTTCTTAGAAACAATCAACAAAACCAAAAGACAACCGACAGAGTGGGAGAAGATATTTGCAAATTACATATCAGATAAAGGGCTAGTATCCAAAATCTATAAAGAACTTCTTAAACTCAACACCTAAAAAACAAATGATCCAATCAAGAAATGGGCAGAAGACATGAACAGACATTTTTCCAAAGAAGACATCCAAAGGGCCAATAGACACATGAAAAAGTGCTCAGCATCTCTTGGCATCAGGGAAATCCAAA
The DNA here is from genome assembly GCF_011800145.1 of Mirounga leonina. Lineage (NCBI taxonomy): Eukaryota > Metazoa > Chordata > Mammalia > Carnivora > Phocidae > Mirounga > Mirounga leonina. The sequence goes on from NW_023270274.1 coordinate 1,713,253, forward strand.
TCAAAACCTTAATGAGATAACACCTCACACCAGTCAGAATGGCTAAAATTAACAAGTCAGTAAACGACAGATGTTGGCGGGGATGCAGAGAAAGGGGAACCCTCCTACACTGTTGGTGAGAATGCAAGCTGGTGCAGCCACTCTGGAAAACAGTATGGAGGTTCCTCAAAAAGTTGAAAATAGAGCTACCATACGATCCAGCAATTGCACTACTGGGTATTTACCTCAAAGATACAAAAGTAGGGATCCGAAGGGGTACGTGCACCCTGATGTTTATAGCAGCAATGTCCACAGTAGCCAAACTGTGGAAAGAGCCAAGATGTCCATCAACAGATGAATGGATAAAGAAGATGTGGTATATATATACAATGGAATATTATGCAGCCATCAAAAGGAATGAAATCTTGCCATTTGCAATGACGTGGATGGAACTGGAGGGTATTATGCTGTGTGAAATAAGTCAATCAGAGAAAGACATGTATCATATGACCTCACTGATATGAGGAATTCTTAATCGCAGGAAACAAACTGAGGGTTGCTGGAGTGGTGGGGGGTGAGAGGGATGGGCTGACTGGGTGATAGACACTGGGGACGATATGTGCTATGGTGAGCGCTGTGAATTGTGCAAGACTGTTGAATCTCAGATCTGTACCTCTGAAACAAATAATGCAATATGTTAAGAAAAAAAAGAAAAAAGAAGAAGATAGCAGGAGGAGAAGAATGAAGGGGGGAAGCGGAGGGGGAGACAAACCATGAGAGACGATGGACTCTGAAAAACAAACTGAGGGTTCTAGAGGGGAGGGGGATGGGGGGATGGGTTAGCCTGGTGATGGGTATTAAAGAGGGCATGTTCTGCATGGAACACTGGGTGTTATACACAAACAATGAATCATGGAACACTACATCAAAAACTAATGATGTAATGTATGGTGATTAACATAATAAAACATTTTAAAAAAAGATAAAGAAGCTGTCTTTCTTCACAGACACAGTTTGGGCCCCCGAGCCACATTTCACCACTCAAAGGAATCAGCCAAAAACTCTGCTTGCAGAAATGATACTGCACAAGTGTCGAACTCGTGTCCCCAATGATCCCTTTTGAAATAAGGAGTGTGGTTGTCTGTCCAGATTCTGTCCCCCTCCCCTGGTCTAGAATGATCCTGCCCCATTCATTTTGTTCAAGTGTAGTCTCCCTTTACCCACCCTGCCCCACCCCCCACCCACCCCAGGCCACACGCGGCCCAAATCAGAGCAAGAAGAGCCTCCCTTGGACTGTGGCCAGAACTGGAGTGAAAAGTTGCCTCCCATCCCTGAGTGAGGTTTGCCAGCCTATGGCCGTCTGGCTGCCACGTGGCGGACCCCCATTAAGAAGGAAGCCCAGCAGAAGTGAGCAGAGCCTGAAGGGGGTGCAGGAGTGCAGGGGGGGTGCAAGGACAGTGTCAGGTGTGCCCAAGCCTGTCCCCTTAGACATCCTGGGTCTCCTGACACTTAGGTGAGATGGGGAATGCCAATGGCATAGGGTTCTGACAAGTTCAGGGGCTCGGTGGAGCAAATAATCCACACCTGAGATTATCGGAAAGATTCGTGTCTCCCAGGATGCCAACACCTGGAAATTTAGCAGCGTGTGCCAACGACATCCTTTAATATACCCCAAATACCAACAGGGTGACAATTTCTGGGAAGTAAAACAGTGAGGAATCCTCAGGTAGGGTTTTGATATGCTTTCCTAGGAGGGTTTCAGAAGAGCCCCTGTTTTTCAAGTTAAACTTGAAGTATTCACACAGAGGTCACTTCGGTGAGGATTGGTCTGGCTTTCCCTCTCTGTCACCCAGCATAATGAGTTCTGTAGGAGACAGAGTCTCATGAGCTAGGAAGCTCTCCCTCTCCAAGACAGTGAAGACGGAAGAGCCATCTTGGAAAGGGTGAGGCAGGCAGATTCTGAGAAGCTTTGCCAGACCAGTTCCAGATGCTTCACTGTGATATCCTCTCTGTCCCCGGCCAAGTGCACCGACATTCTTCTCCAAATTCCTATAACCTTGTACCTTTCATAAGGTGCTCATATTTTCAACTTTGCATTTGTACTATTTATGAGGATAGGTGTCTGATTGAGCCCCCCGCCCAGCAGCTAACACGGTGCCGGGCACATAAGCACTTGGGAGGGAGGGAGAGACTCCATATGCAAAGAGCATTCGTATTTATGTAAATAAAAATGTATTTGCAACAAATTCCCTAATCCCAGTACCGATGCACATGGCAAAACCTGCATATGATTCTTGAGAGAATAAACTATACCTTCAGGAAACGGATAGGGTGCGTCCTATGTCACTAGGTAATACTTGGAACCCCAGCGTAGATACCCATCTTAGAGGCGGTACCTCTATGCATCACCCAGAATGCCCACTCGAAGGCGAGTGGATCCCTGGGAGTGCTGAGAAACACAGAGCGAAACCAGGGCAGTCACAGGGGTGAGGCTTTCCTGTGATGACCTGAAATTCTTAATAAGCTCTGAACAGAGGGCTTTGTGTTTTCATTTTCCACTGGACCCCACCAATCTCGTAGCCGGTGCTCAAGTGGGGCATTTAGGGGATGAGCAGGGGCCCCCATAAGTTTGTATTCATGAAACAGTTCCATTAGAGCCGGAGGTGATGATACCAGCCTTGGCCATCAGGAGTGGGCAGAAACAGGTCTAAACTGGACCGGGCGCAGGGGAAGAGGGCGGCCTAGGACACTGCTGCCCTTGCCCCGACCGGAGGCGTCAGGTGGGGGCCGGACACGGGTCATGTCTGCCGATCATGAACTCCCATTAGTCGTGGCAATGTCTTTGATGAAAAAGGGAGGAACAAACCGTTTCTTGTTAAACGTTAGTATTTAGTGAACGCATTTCTTCTACATATGGAATCTGAGGGAGACGCAGAGAGAGAAGGGTTAAAATCATCCTAACAGAAGTTGTCTCTTGTGTTGAAAGAGCAGGAACCACAGATGCTGTTCCTTTCCTCGGGTTCCCAGATGAGGCCCGAGAGCAGGAGCCTCGCTGCAGGGTCACTCGTGAACCAAAAGTAGAGCAAGAGTCTTGCCTCGACGTTTTCAAAAATAAGACCCACCATTTCTACTGTGTATCTACAAGGGAGGGGGTGGTGCCTCTAGGTGTGTGCTCCTCACGCGATATCCAGGGGCCCTCTGTGTCCCAGGCACTGTCATGGCATGGGTTGGCCAGTGTGACACAGTCCAAGTCTCTGTGGCCCTGGAGTGGTCGGCCGGGAAGTGGACGGTATCCCCCAGCTGACGGCCAGCACGGTGAAGGGAATGGAAGAGGAAGCAGAGACAGAACAATGGTGACATATGGTGGTCTGGCATCTGCGGCTTGGAGGACAGGTCACTTGTCCCATGCTCCAGGGCCATGCAGACAACCAACCCCAAGGCACTTGGCCTGCATTTCGGCAACCTGAGTTACGGATAAGGATCCCCCTGCACACAGGCAGCCACCTGTCCCAGGCCAGGCTTATTGCAGCTGATGTCAGCCCCCAGGCAAGGGGGAGTGGGGAAAGCCCATCCTCCCACAGGGATCACGCCTCTGACAACACCGTTTTCACAGTCTCCCTGCACCCGATGTTCATGTGTTTCCTGGAAATTTAACAACCTTCTGGGCATCAGGTTGAAGGGCAGCATGATGGGAAGAAGGAGGAAGGTCTTTCCCAGGGCAGGGCAGGGCAACCTGCCCCAGGGGCAGCCTGACCTCTGGGAGGCTCAGCAGAGCCCCCGCATGTGCACTCAGTCCCTACAGACAATTCCGTTGCATGAGGCGCCTCCTCTGCTTTGCTGTAAGGCTTTGTTCCAGACATGCTGTATCGGTTCTCTACCATCTTGACACGGCTGCATAGCAAAGCGCCCAAACTTAGCAGCCTCAGCGAAAACCGCTGATTCCTGCTCACAGTCTCTGTGTCCTTGGGGCAGCTCTGCTGGTCTCGGCAGGACTTGCCCATGCTCCGGGGATCCCTGCTGGGACGTGGCTGGTCTCCGATAGCCCAGCCAGGGGGACTCCAGTCGCCCCAGCAAGCTACCCAGTCATGTTCACATGGCAGTGATGGAGGTCCAAAGGAAGAGGCAGACATGCATCTGTGGACATCAAGATGCTCTGTCCCATTGGCAAAGCAGGTCAGGTGGTGACCAAGCCTGTGTCAGAGCAGGACGAGATTAGCAGAGGGCATGGCTACAGGGAGTTGAGGGAAATGGAGGCCATCCATGCAATGCTCACAGGTCATAGAGGGAACAACCACACCCGGGCAACAGGTTCATAGAGCTGGCACTGAAGATTGACCCTCTATGCCATTCCCGTACAAGCCCTCAGGCACTTCTTGCGTGGGGAAGGGGCCTGGGGAACAAGACAACCCTGAAGGCGGCAGGAGGGAAAGGGATCGTCCAAAGGAGGAAAGTTTATCAGAGAGAAGAAGACAAATAGCAGGTGCTCCTAAGTGTCTGAGGCTTGGTTTACTTGCGGTAGCTGAGAGGCTATTTATACTGGCCAGCCTGCCTTCCTATTCGGCATTACACACATGAGATGCCAGTGTGCACACAGCCGTACTGTATACTTGCATATAGCTTAGCTGATAAGAATACATGCTTCAGAGTCAAGCTGCTGGGTTTGAATCACTGCCCAATTTATTTAAACTTCCCTGTACTTCACGTTCCTTATCTGTAAATTGGGGATAAGAAGCTACCTGCCTCAGAAGGTTATAACAAAGCTGATATATGACATGAAACATATTGAACACAGTGCCTGCTGCAGAGTCGAGTCAGCAAATGCTGAGTATTATCATTACTTTGATCATGAGGATGATGGTGATGGTGGTGGTGGTGGTGATGGTGGTGGAAGTGATGGTGGTGATGTTGATGGTGGTGATGATGGTGGTGATGTTGATGGTGGTGATGGTGGTGATGGTGGTGATGGTGGTGATGGTGATGATGGTGATGGTGGTGATGGTGGTGATGGTGGAGATGGTGGTGATGGTGATGATGGTGATGATGAAGGTGATGAAAATGATGGTGGTGGTGGTGGTGATGGTGGTGATGGTGATGGTGATGGTGATGTTGATGGTGGTGATGGTGGTGGTGATGTTGATGGTGGTGATGGTGGTGATGGTGATAATGGTGATGGTGGTGATGGTGATGATGGAGGAGATGGTGATGATGGTGATGATGGTGATGATGAAGGTGATGAAAATGATGATGGTGGTGGTGGTGGTGATGGTGGTGATGTTGATGGTGGTGATGGTGGTGATGGTGGTGATGATGATGATGATGGTGATGGTGGTGATGGTGATGATGGTGATGATGATGATGATGGTGGAGATGGTGATGATGGTGATGGTGATGGTGGAGATGGTGATGATAATGCTCATGGTTGTGATGATGATAGTAATGGTGCGCTCATGGCCATTATCATGATGGTGGTGATGATGTTGCCATGTGGCTTTTCACTCTTCAACTCCCTTACCCCTTGCCTCCACTTTTCTCAGTTGTTTGCTCTACTTTTAGTCCTTAAAATGTTGATATGTGTTTTCTAAATGAGAATGTATACACAATTTTTTTTCCCAATAGGAGCAAAATACCACTAATTAATGAGGAAGAGATCCAAAAATGCTCACCATTTCATCCAATGTAAAAGATATTAAAAGTTAAAATATCATCTCGGCAGAGATGCTGGTTCACCCAGCAATCCCAAATTAGAGATACGGGGCTTGCAAGATATGAAAGGCCATGCTTTTTGATTCTGAACACTGAATTATTTTAGGGATAATCATATATAGATCTGAGGTATCTAAAATGGAGAAAATAAACTGCATTACCCATGATCACAAACAATGGGAGAGCTTTATGAGCATTTACACAGCTGCTTTCCTTTTAATAGAACGCAACAGGCATGGTGCTCATATCTCAACATACGTCTTGACAAATATGACACACTTGGAAGAATTTCACATCTTTGACAACCTTCTATTGTTCACGGTTTAGTTTCTGTGGAATATTTAAAGGCGGTAACTAGTATTTTACTTTGTTACCTTCATGTATTGCAGTTTATGCTGGGAACTGGATTCAGAGAAAATGACACACTGTCATTTCCGAATCAGGCAGACTACACCTAGGCCACTAAAACCGGCGGGTCCAGCCATGGGAATCACATGACTGTAGTAACATCTAAATGTTCCATGTGGGGTCTGCCCAGGCTCTGAAAGAAGGAGAAGTTGGTGTTGGCATCTCTTGACTCAGCATTCAACAAATATTTCCTGAATGCAGAGTCAGAAACCGGCCTCTTCCGTAGCTATTGGGAGAGCAAAAAGGAATAAAACCCAACTCTGCCCACCAGAGGCTCCAATCCAGAGAGGAGGGCAGGCGTGGCCAGTTGACAACAGTGCAAAGGATCCAACAGGGTGCAGGACAGTCCCCGGAAGCACAAACGGACAGACTTGCGCTCTACTCTGGACCATTGGTCCCACTGAGGCAGCAGCCCTGCCTGACTTCCTCAGCACAAAGCAGAGGCTCCGGGGCCAGAGGCTTTGGAGTTTCAAACACAGAAGGAACTGGCTGCATTACTTGGCAAATCTGGCCACCCAGCAGAGAACGCTATTTCCTCACTAACCTCCTAGATCTATCTTCTCAAAGGAGTAAAAATAAGCATCCTCTAAAAAAAGCAAACAATAGCTGGAACAGTCTTAATTGTATTGGTCGGGATCCCAGCAAGAAATGACGGGCACATTCCAAAGGGGACATTAAAAGGAGATCATCAAAGGCGCTGCTTACAACAGTGTGGGTTATAGGAATACAGGGCTAAAGGAAACAAAATAAGACAAGGAAACACGGGGGGCTAGTAACTGTGTCCCCAGGCCCAGGGGCGTGTAGAGGGGGCCATTACCAGGTGGCAGGCTGCCCAGTGAGCACTGGGGCCCTCTGGGGTCCAGCCTGGCTGGGAAGGAGCTGGGAGGACAGGTGCCTGCCTCTCTCCTCTCACTCAGCACAAGCCCACCCCTGGAGGGCAAGGAAGGGGCCAGACAGGTGCAGCCCTTCCTGGTCCACCCCCGCACAGAGCCAGGTGAGGAACACAGAGCAGAGCTGAGGGGAACAAAGGAATTTCACCCATGAATAAAGTATGAAGTCTTAAAAAGTCTGAGTCTCTCCACTCTGCCCAATGCTGAGCTTGGGTGTGGGGGCAGGAGAAGTAACAGGAGATGACTACTCAGCCTCAAGGAGCTGTAGCCCAGTAGTGGAGGGAATGGGCGTGACAGCCGGCCTGCACCGAGTTCCCTCCACGGACTCACTGCTGTCCTTGATGGGGATGCCTGTGAGGAGGGCGCGCCGGTGACTGAGCCAGCCACCATCCATCACCTGCCCCCAGACCAGCCAGCTCCGAGCTACTATTCATCTTCCTCGCCTTCCAGAGACGGGACGACCCAGGGCATTTCTTCCATGTGCACGTGCGCACGCGTGGGTGTGCTTCGTGGAGGATATCAGAGAGAATATTAAGATCATTTAATTATTTTCTACGAATAATTACAAGCATCCTCAGACCAGGTAGCTTTATTGACTTGACATTTATTTGCTAAAATATTTAAATGGGCCAAAAAGACAGATGAGTGGTTGAAAGGCATCAATTAAAGCCATGGCTTTGATCTCTCACGTTCTTTCTTACCACCTGTCTGGGGAAAAATAAATCCTTTTCTTCATTTCTCCTTTTAGGAAGGAACATAATGAATGAAAAGCTGCAGCGGGGAGGGGAGAGGCCAGCGAGGCCTCGTGAGAGGCAAAGCGGGGGCGGGAGCACATGGAGGTGAGGGTCCGCCCCCAGAGCCTGTGGGGAGGACAAGCCAGATTTGGGTCAAATCAACGTAAAGAAGGGCGAAAATCATCTCTGAAGTGGCTTTTATCTCTTCCTAAAGAAGTCCTCTGGAGAGACACTCTTTATGTCGGATGGTTTTTGGTGCTGCTGGGTCCGACCTGCCGGCTCTCCCTGGGTGCACATCTGCCCTCCGCAGGCAAAGGGGCCAGCGACACAGCTGTCTCAGAAGGGAGGAGGGTGCAGAAGCACAAGGGGCTGGTGAAAAAGTAAGATATGAGGTCCCGTAACGGTGACACCTACTAATGCAATATGGGGGAGCAAAGAATAATTGGGTTAGAGAAAAACACATTTTTCCCAGACTTTTTTTATATTAACCCAAACTCTTACATTAGTTAACTACAAGAACAATTGGATCCCAAGGCAAGCAAGCCGTTTGTCACCGCAGGGATAATTTTTCTTGAGGACATTTAAAGCAATTTTTAAAAAGAAGAAAGTATTTAAAGGGGAATTGTTGGATCAGAAATTAGACTTTTCAGAAAATGCATCACATCTCTCTTTCTTTATGTTAGAGTACTATGTGAATCCACATAAAGACCACCTGCTTGTCAACACTGCTGTTTTAGGAATTTCTGTGCTCGTGTGGCTGTGGTCAGGAGACAAAGTCCTTTCGAAGGGACTAACGTGGGCTCGGCTGTCACGTTCTGTCCTGCTAACACCTGTCACAGCAAGAGGGCAGCCAACCCACCTGAGACCCCTGATCAAAGTTGGGCCAGGACGGCCACGCCGGAAGACCCGGCCCTGGATGGGTGCCCCTCGGACTTCCTGAGGAGCCGCAGAACCGCGACCTGACCTGGCCACCACAGTGAACAAGTAGGCTGGTTCCTGGGAGACTCAAATAAAACTTACACAGCTGTTCCGTAAACTACATGGTGTTGTAGAGCGCAAAAGATTATTCTATGTTCTCCGTGTATTGTGATCAGCTCTTCTCACGAACACGAGTCCTCGGCAAGGAAGGCAGGATGTCTCAGAACTATCTTTGGAAGGGGTGACAAGAGCCAGACGAAGGAGGGGGGCAGACCTCTGGACCCTGCCACGGAGTCTGCATGCTGTGAACTTGGGCACGTTGTCAACTTCTCCATGCCTGTCTGCCTTCATGAGATGGGGGTGGTGACACCTGGCCCGTGGGGTTGCTGGGAGAGCGAGCTGCGGGCTGCATGTCAGGTGGCGGCTGACGCGACCACGGAGAGGCACTCTGGGCTCCTGCTTGGATTCGCTTATGCGGCTTTGAGGAAATACCTTAGTCCTTTGCTCTCCTGCAAAACACAGCCTGTGTGGGGTACACGTGAACCCAGAGCAGGCACTAGTCAAAGGCTGGTCTCCCTGGCCCCCAGAGAGCCATGCTTTAAAGTCTCCGTGTGGTGATGTGAAATGCACTGGATCAAACACCTAGAGGTCCGGGTTCGCTGCTGGCTCTGCTGTCACCAGCTAGCAAAGCATCTCAAGGACATCACTGAAGATCCCCGAGTCTCCCTCTCTGCCTCTCCCAAATGATGCGGCTGGAAGGTGTGATCTCTATGGAATCTTCTGATGTCAAAGATCCTCTGATTGTGTGCAATTAGTTAGGACCCTCCAATTGTGTGCAATCAGATAGGAACATCCGATTGTGTGCAATCAGTTAGGAACCTCCGATTCTGTGTAATCACTTAGGAACCTCTGATTCTGTGCAATCAGATAGGAACCTCCGATTCTGTGCAATCAGATAGGAACTTCCGATTCTCTGCAATTAGTTAGGAACCTCTGATTCTCTGCAATCAGGAACCTCCGATTCTGTGTAATCACTTAGGAACCTCCGATTCTGTGCAATCAGATAGGAACCTCCGATTCTCTGCAATCAGATAGGAACCTCCGATTCTCTGCAATTAGTTAGGAACCTCCGATTCTCTGCAATCAGTTAGGAACCTCTGATTCTGTGTAATCAGTTAGGAACCTCTGAGTCTGTGCAATCAGACAGGAAAGCAGTGGGAAGAAACACACCTCGTCCTTCCACCTTGGTTCTCCTTGGGAAGATCAGATGCTGCCTGTGCAATCCAGTCACCTTCCCTACAGCCTCCTGATGCAGGCATCTGTGCCCAGATGTGGCACTGAAGTCAGCTTTGGGAGCATAAATAGTTGAGACTCACCCAAGCCTCAGCCCCAGAAACACAAGTACTTTAGGAACAGGAATGAGAGAGTCTGCTACAAAAGCCCAGCCACCATCTGCCAGATCCCAGCCCTGAATCCTAGAACAGCTGACCACCGAGGAATCTATTCAAACTCACGTAAGGCTGAAACATGCAAAGTCGGGGTCACAAGTCCCTAGAAGCCAACACCCTCCAGAAGGTCCCCGCGACAGGTTGGAGAAGGCTCCACAGAGCTCACAGACAGGGTAAGGCTGGGCAGGAGGCTGGCTTAGCCAGGCCTGTCCAAATCTGTCTCCAGCAGAGAGGCCAGGATAGCAGCTGAGGGCTGGAGGGGAGGGCAGGCACTCAGTCCAAATGCTCAACCCTAGATAAATACCAGCCAACAGCAAAAGAGAATTCAGGAAGGGAACAAACTTTATTGACCATCTGGGAGGTGATAAGCACCTGGGCAAGTCCTTTCCATCTGCGATATCGTTTGACTCTTGTATTACCCTCAGAATAAGCATTAATGCCCCCATTTGACAGATAAGGAAACCAAGACTCTTGTTAAGTGACTTCCCTGGGGTCACAAGTAGTCCGTGAGCTAAGTGAGCAAAGACTGGTATGCACTCCACCATCCATGTCCCATTCAAGTTAATCTCTGCTACGCTACCAGCCAACCCCACTTCCCAGGTAACTGGTTTTCTATTAGGGATTCCTAAAAACTTAAGAAGAACCAGCAAACTGTAGGTATCTCCCTAGAAAAACACTGTAAAGCAAGAAGTGGGCTTTCGCCAGCCAGGGTGCTTTTTTGAAAAAGCACTGTCATATGCACCTAGAGGGAGGAGGCAGGACCCCAGATAAGGGTCTAGGAGATGAGGATTCTAGTCCTGTAGCCACAGCTGTGGCCGGGGGCAAGTCGCTGTCTGCTCCCTGCATTCTGGTCCAGCCATGTCCGGGAAACCTGTGGGGACCCCACAGGAGCTATGCGGTGGTGTGGCCTCTAGATATAAAACCAGTTGTCTATCAGGTGATTTTTGATAATAAAATTTAACTACAAATTTAATCATTCTGGCCAAGGAGTATATGAAGTTCCACATAAATGACTGTCCCGTTTCATGGAATGAGGTGGCAAGACACAGTCCGTTCAGCTGCTCAAGGCCACAGGGCTAACGTTAATGTTGGAACCCTACATATCCAGTGTCCAGAAGTCCTCAGTGTGGAAGTCAAGGTGCCCTCTGGGGTGGGCTTGTCGTGGATGGTGTGGCTGTGTCCCCCCCGCCCCCGGTGCCGGTGTTAGGAGCTGTGGCCATTGGTAGGTGACTGAGTATAGATGGGGTCACAAGGATGGGCCCATAGTGGGACCAGCGCCCCATGAGAGGAGAGTGACTAGAGCTCCCTCTCGCCACGTACAGACACCGAGAGGAGGTGCCCGTCTGCTAGCCAGGGAAAGGGCCCTCGCCACAGACCGAGTCCGCACCTGGATCTTGGACTCCAGCCTCTGGAACCGTGAGAAATGAGTATGTGTTGCTTAAACACAGTCTGGTCTTTCTGTTACAGCAGCTGAGCTAAGACAAGGCCCACGCTAGCTTTTTGCCTGAGCTTTCCTTGGGCCTGCGCTTGGCCTGTCTACTCGGTGCCCCAGCCACACCTGACTCTCCTGCCCCTCACGTGGCCTGTCCACCCTTGCTCGCCAACCCCCCCCAAGATAGACCTCCTGCCCATGAAAGGCCCCACCGTCATGCAGCCAGGTCAGCAGGAACTCCCAGAGACCTGCCATGTGGTGGCTTTGTGGGACTGACCCCACAGCCTTGCATGAGCCAGCAGCCCAGCAAACCGCAAGGGAGTGACGAAGGGCCAGGAGAGAGCAAGAAGCTGGAGGTGCATGTCCGGGTCAAGTCCAGGTCAAGTCGGGGTAGCTGACCGCCTGCACCCTGGCCACCACACGGCCCAGCAGCCCACATGCGCCCAACGTGCATAAAATCATGAAGAGCAAGTTACGTGACACCAAGGAAATCGTTTTTAAAAATATATGTTATATGCAAACAATGAATCATGGAACACTACATCAAAAACTAATGATATAATGTAGTATTGTATGGTGACTAACATAACATAATAAAATTAAATTTAAAAAAAAAATATATATATATATATGAATGATGGGAGTGCCTAGGTGGCTCAGTCGATTAAGCATCTGCCCTCAGCTCAGGTCATGATTTCGGGATCCTGGGATCGAGCCCCGCATCGGGCTCCCTGCTCAGTGGGGAGTCTGCTTCTCTCTCTCCCTCTGCCCCTCTCCCTGCTTGTGCTCAATCTCTCTCTCTCTGTGTCAAATAAACAAAAAAATAAAATCTTTAAGTATATATATAATGAATGAAAACAACACTTTAAGAGAGGAATACCTAATTTTTTTCTATTTCTGCATATTCTAAATGTTTTTGCCTGTGTGTGTGTGTGCGTGTGTGTGCACACGTTTGTGCATGTGTTTTGTGGGGAGACATGCAGACACACAAACGCCACGAGGTGCCTGGAAGCCCGACACCAGGATGCTGGTAGGGGTTACTGCTGACTGCTGGATGGCGGTATTACGGTTTATTCCTGTGTTCTTCTGCTGGCTCACCTCTATTTTCTAAACAGACAATAAAGATATGTACTGCTTTTGTAATTAAGTCTTTAAAGAGTTGATTCTATTTATTTAGGAAGGTAGAAGGAATCAGGGAAAAGGAGAAATACAAAACCAGACCTCTCACCATTTCTCTGCACCTGGCCGAGCACTCTCGCTTCCACAGATCTGGCTCCTGATCTGTTCTCGCGGGCCCAACCTGTGGGCGTCGGCCGGGCCGGTGCCCGCAACAGGCCAGGATCATTGGCACCTCCCAGCCCCTCCCCACTGTGCTCCTACTGGAGCTGAAAGGAAAGCATGCAGGACACCGGGGCTGATCTAACTAGGGCCCCGGCACCACCGTGTGACTTGAAAGCTTTCACAGGCTCATCCCTACCCCTAATTTCTCACACCTGAAAGCTTCACATGTGCACACATTTTCTTCCCATTTCCTCCAAGAAAGCCTCTCTGAGTTTCCTACTACCTACGCTGAGAAAGAACATCAGGGATAAAAGCCAAGCATTCTCCACCAGTGTGGTGTCACTGAGCACCAGACCAGGGAGTGGCTACGAGCAGGAGCCTTGGAATTGGGCAGACCTGGCCTCCCCACTGACCAGCTATAGTGGGCCACACACAACTGATTTAAAGCCTTGATACCCCAGTTTCCCCATGTGTCCAATGCAAGATGGTTCCTACCTCGAGAGGTGGCTTAAATTCAATGAGATAATATAGGAGCACCTATCACAAGGTGCCTGGCACGGGAACAACCACCCGATCCTTGCTAACGATCCGCTTTGGCTTCCTTCCCAAAGACCTGGCTTTATTCTCCTGATCTGTCAAAGATGGATGCTTCATCAGCTTCCTATTTTGAGAGGGTTTTCAAAGGTAATTCCAAATTGTACAGGAGACTGCATGAGTCTCAGATCCCTCAGCACATGAGATCCTGCAGTTGGTGGGGGATTCTCCCCATGGTAAATATTTAAATGAATAACCACATTCTAGCCACTCGGGAAAGAAACAATTTAAGAAAAGTCTTCGAGGAATTTTCTCTAAATGAAAAGGAGCTTTTCCCTGACCACATATCTCTGTGAGCGTTGACAGCCCCTGACGGGGCTGCTAATAATGAGGAGCAGAGAGTTGGCACCAAGTTAGGATTCGATTCAAGTCGCACTGAACTCCCTGTGCTGGGGGACACATCTGTGCCGGAAAGCCACCACGGACGCGCCAAACAGGACACCCAGGACCCATGTTTTCAGTGCCTGCAAACAATAATTTAATATGTTTGCAGTTCCCCTTCAGATTAGAATTTCCAGACTGAAAGCTATACAAAGGAATTTGCAATTCTTAGGGGCTGTTCTCCATTTGTGGACCAGCAGGTACAGAACAGAATGAAGAATAGAATTTCTGTGTATTGTGATCATTACCAGATTTCCAGACTCCATAGAATAACTGGATTTTTTTTTAACTGCAGAAGACTCTCAGAAGAAAGTCTTTCACTCCTCCACTCAACAACCATTAGTGATTGCTCACTGTGTGCTCGGCACTGCCCAGGGACTTCCTGTATCGCCCTCTGAGACAGGACTCTGGCACTCAGAGGGTCTAGGGACTGTTCAAGACTTCAAGGGGGAGCCTCAGATTCACTCACGTCTCAGCTCCCATAAGTCTGAGTGGTGTTCTCTGAAAAATGCATGACAGGTAAAATGCATACTTGTCCCAGAGGTGCTCGGCCATCAAGGGTTTAAGTCTGGGTCCCCATGACCCCAAGCTTGCTGCTGTCCCCATCGCACAGCTCTGGTCCCTTCAAGGCCGAGCCAAAGGGCAAGTGGCCAGGGCACTTTTTATTGTCCCCACGTCCATCCCATGCCAGTTGTTTGTCAGTGTGGACCATCAGCGGAGGAGCTCATGTGGGCTGAGTGAATTTGAGATGTTGGTGTAAATGCCCATCACGGACCAAGGGGGACCTTTCAAGATATGTTAGTTTTTTTTTAAATCGATGGCAGATAAAAGAAAGTGAATACATGAGAGATTAAAATAGTAAAGTACCTTCAAGGTCATGTAGTCCAACCCTCCCACTGCACAGTGAGGAGACAAAATCCTCAAGAGGGGAAGTGATTTGCCTTAAGCAGGCTACTCAATCTTGGCACTTTGCCATGCTGGGCCTGATAGTTCTTTGTTGTGGGGCTTTGGTATGCATTATAGGATGTTCAAATAGCACTCCTACCCAGTTATGACAACCAGAGATGTCTTTAGACATTGTCAAATCCCCCTGGGCACAAAATCACCTGCAATTGAGACCCCTGGATTAAGGCAACACATCTGTTCAATGACAGTAAACAGGGCCTCAGGGCACCAGTCTGGAATGTTAGTATTCAAACAGGGCTGGTCTAGCATCTATAAAAAAACTCTTACAAATCAACAGAAACAACAACAAAATCTAATTAAGAATGGGCAGAAGACTTGAGCAGAGATTTCTCCAAAGAAGACATACAGATGGACAACAAGGTCATGAAAAGATGCTCAACATCACTCATCATTAGGCAATGCAAATCAAAGCTACAACGAGACACCACCTTACACCCATTAGGACGGCTACTATCCAACGATGAAGAAGAAGGGAAGGAAGGAAGGAAGGGAGGGAGGAGGGAAGGAAGGAAAGAAGTGTCGGCAAGGATCTGGAGAAAATGCACTATTGCTAAGAATGTAAAATGGTGCAGGCACTGTAACAAACAGTATGTCAGTTCCTAAAAAAATCAAAAATAGAGTACTAGATGACCCAGCAATCCCACTTAGTATGTACCCAAAAGAATTGAAAACAGGGTCTCAAAGAGACTGTACACCCATGTTCATAGCAGTGTTCCTCACAAAAAGCAAAAGGTGGACACCACATCAGTGTCCATCAACAAGTAAATGGATGAGCAAGATGTGGCCGATCCATACAATGGAATATTATTCAGCCTTAAAAAGTAATGCTATGACATGGATGAACCTTGGGGACATGATACTAAGTGAGATAAGCCAGTCACAAAAAGACAAATATGTATCATTCCACTCATATGAGGTTCCTAGAGTCGTCAGATCCACAGGGACACAGTGGAACAGAGGTTGTCAGGGTCTGGGGGAGGGGAATGGGGAACTGCTGTTTCATGAGGACGGAGTTTCAGTTCTGCAGGGTGAGAAAGTTCTGGAGATGGTTGTACAACAATGTGAATATACTCAATACTACTGAACTGTACAGTGGTTAAGATGGTGACTCTCTGTGGTATATATTTTACCATAGTTGAAAATAAAATGAGAAGCAGGGTTGGAGGTGATGTCATGGGGGACAGAAAGCAGTTTTTGTCTTCCCTTTCCCATCCCTGGCATTCAGCAGGATTTCAAATGGCCACTCTCTCCATGAAACTCCCCACTATTCCACTACACCCTAATCCACTGCTCATGATACTTTGCTCTTTCCTGTAAAGCTTTGAGAGGAAATACCAATGATGTACAATATTTAGGGAACTAGGGATCTTCAAAATACAATGATTGATTTACTGGGTATTTTGTAAATCTTGAGCATCAACAGGCAGGACAAAGCCCCTGGACAAGAAACTTTAAAAATAAAACAAAGAAAAATGAAAACCTCTTCTCCTGAACCTATGGCCTCTGAGTTTTGAAGATCATAGAAAGAAGCAGAAACAACAGAACTGATGAGACATATTTAACATTTTTGTTTATAGTATCATTTTGAAATTTTCTTTGAGTTAGGTTTGGCCCACAACATCAGCTGATTCCCATGGAATGATCATGCTGCTGTTTCTGAAAATGAGAGCCCTGGCCAGCGCACCAGCATCACCTGGGAATCTGTTAGAGATGTGAATTCTCAAGCACGACCCTTGACCTACCAAATCCTAATCTCTAGGTGTAGGGTCCAGAGTCTCTACTTCAGTAAGGCCTCAAGGTGATCCTAAATTTTGAGAACCATTAAACTGCGAACTAGAAAATCTCCTAAGATTCTTCCAACCTAATAGTTTCTTACTGTGCTCTAGGTGGATACAAAGGGCCACAAAAGCTAAAAAAAATAAAAAAAAAGAGGCAACATAAAATACCTGGCAGTCATAATAAATACCATGGGTAATTGTTATCCCAGATGTTAACTCACACTCTTCAACACTCACTTGCAAAGGCGGGCTTCATGGGTTCTCCTGAACTCTAGGAAAGCTGTATTTGCTTATTACTCCTCTGAACATTCAGAGAGCTGTGACCAGACCTGCTTTATATTAACTAAGGTTTATTTCATTTGCAAGGCTACTTGGAAGAATGCTATTGCTTCCAGCCAATGTGCACATGTGGAACACCTAGGACAGGTGCCTGACAAGCAGGAACCACAGCATGCCCACAGGAAGTTTTGTGGGGTATATGGTCCCCGGGCCCACATTATTCCTGCCTGCATCTATCTCTTTGGAGATCTCTACCTGCCCCCACCAATTTTGGTGCAATTATGCATAGGAAATAAAAATGCAAAGGGTTAGTATGAAAGTAGATTCCCATGAACTCTCCACTATGGCAATGGGGTGTGGGAAAGGGAGCATCACCAGTTTTCTCGGGCTTCAGTAAACTCCATGCAGTAAATGTCTAGATGCATGTAGTGGATATTTTAGTTGCCTATTCAGAAGCATCCCCCACCTTTCTAAGCAGACCTGTGTTCCGTCCAGATCTCCACCCTGCCTGCGCAGCCACGGGCTCGGAGAACACAGCCTCCTCTTAGCTCTGGGTTGTCGAAGCCAGGTGGGGTCATCAGGCCAGAGAACACAGCCAGGCCAGCTTGCTCTCATCTGCTGAGAGATAAGCATGAGTCCGCCTCTCCTGTTAAATTAGGGACTGGTTTCAAATGTTAAGGAGTTAGCACTAGAATTGGCTCAGTGATTTCCTGGGGGAGGGTGGGTGTAAATTACTCAGCCTCTCTTTACTTCAGTTCATCTTCCCTAAAAGTAGGTATACTCTTGGCACCATCCTTATTAAAATGAGTGAGGATGAAATAAAGTCGTGCGGATGAAGCTCACGGCATTGTGCCCAGCACAGTGTTTAGCTGGGCTAGTTATCGCAAACATCGCAGCACATGATAAACCAGCCAGAGCAGCTGTCCTGTGCATGTGCAGTAAGAACTGACTCAGGAAAGGAGAGGCGGGTGGGGCAAGGATGGAAAGAGGGAGCCAGAGAAGAGAAGGAAAATGGCAGAGAGGGAGGCCCTGGGCCAGATGTGCTAGTCTCAGGGAAGGTGACTCTGGAGCCAAGGGGCAGCAGGAAGGGTGTCTGGGCAGGAGGACCCTGGGTTCTGCACAAGCCTGGCCCGAGATGAGTTTGGCTCCTCTGTCTGTCTTGCCCTCTGTGTCCAATCTCTCACCAGATCCTGCTGCGCTCCACCATGACTGGAAATGGTCTCTCTTAAATAAGCCAGTGTCCACACATGAGGAGCCACACTCCTGGGACCAAGGGCCTAAAGCAGCTCTTCCTCCAGGTAAGTACATCCCAGGCAGACAGCCAGAGGCTCTCCCCCCTCCCTCTCTCCCTCTCTCCCTCCCTCCCTCTCCCTCTCTCTCCCTCTTCCTTCCCTCCCTCTCCCTCTCTCCTTCCTCCCTCCCTCCTCCCTCCCTCTCTCTCCTCTCTCTCCCTCCTCCCTCTCTCTCTCTCCTCTCTCTCTCCCTTCTCCCTCCCTCTCTGTCTCTCTCTTCCCTCTCCCTCTCTCCTTCTCCCTCCTCCCTCTCTCTCTCCCTCCTCTCTCTCCCTGTCTCCCTCCCTCTCTCTCTCAGACCCTTCTCCAAGCCATTTGTCCCCCTTTCTCCCTCATCTAGCCTCTTGCTTTCCATCCTTCTCATCTGACTATTGAAAAGTTGAGAGCAAAATGTATCATTCAGTTTTAGCATCTGACTCTCAAATCCTAAAGGTGTTTTTATTCCTCCTGTTCAACTTACTTATTATTATGATTGTTATTTCATACATGATTTAATATTCTAAGCTAACTTGAATCTTTTATGTAGTTTGGAAAATATAAAGAAGTAATAGCTTAGTGTTGAATGCAAGACATCCCCCTGAACCTATTTAGACACGACAGAGAAACAGAGAGAGAGAGAAGGAAGGAGGGAGGAGGGGCGGGATCCATCCATAATATGGATGCCTCATGATTTTTTATTCTTTCCCTAAAACTTACAGCTTTTAAAATATTGCTGGTAAACCGATGGTTCCACATACAAATGTCCTCAGGTCTTTCTCGATTAAGAAATTCCATGACCTTCTTGAAACTGAAGGTTTTGAAACACAGACACTTAAAAGCTGAGGGAAAGCGTTCCGTTTGGTGGTGGTGAGGGCAGTTTGAGTGTAATGGAGTGTTGATCCTATGCGGAGGGCCGGGCTGGCCAGCCCCGGCCTTTCCTGAACCCGCGCCCAGCTCAAGCACTGCACCACAGGGCGCGGAGCGAATCGGAGGGTATCGACCGAAGACCTTCCATGAACTCCAGACATCCTGCCATCCACAGCAGGGCGAGGCTGCCAAAAATCGATGACAAATCCTGGGGGCCGAGAAACACTGCCGGAGGGAGCTGGCTCTATTTTGTGTTTTCAATTATTGTTTAACTCAGAAGGGAAACTAGGTTGCTATGAACATTTTCTCAAAGAAAAGGAAAATCTAATCAATGCAAATAGCCGATCATTTCATGGAAAGCAGTCTGAAATACCACCTGGCTCACAGAGCATCCAGTCAAATGGGAAGGCCCCTTCAGCCTGTTCCCAGGACAACCCGTCACAAGGCTCAGCACCCGTGGGCAAAACACTTCCAGCTTTGACTATTGTCAAACCACAACAGAACTAATTTCTTCCTAGACCACACAGGCCTCATTGATTTTGCAGAGGCAAAAAACAAACCTTCAGCAAAACCAAGTACTCTGTACCTTTAATTTCTTATTAAACACATGGATTTTACCTACACACAGGAGAGGCCAGGGAGATCTTCCTTAGAAGTATATGGGGATTCAGTTCCAGCTCTGTGAATAATGTCGATGGTATTTTGATCAGGATGGCATTGAATGTGTAGATTGCTCTGGGTAGCATAGACATTTTAACAATATTTATTCTTCCAATCCATGAGCATGGAATGTTTTTCCATTTCTTTGTGTCTTCCTCAGTTTGTTTCATAAGTGTTCTGTGGTGTTTAAAGTACCGATCCTTTACCTCTTTGGTTAGGTTTATTCCTAGGTATCTTATGGTTTTTGGTGAAATTGCAAATGGAATCAATTCCTTAATTTCTCTTTCTTCTGTCTCATTGTTAGTGTCTAGAAATGCAACTGATTTCTGTGCATTGATTTTATATCCTGCCACATTGCTGAATTCCTGTATGAGTTCTAGCAATTTTGGGGTGGAGTCTTTTGGGTTTTCCACATAAAGTATCATGTCATCTGTGAGGGGGAAGGTTGAAAAAGAAAACCAAAGCTGGTGGCATCACAATTCCGGACTTCAAGCTGTATTACAAAGCTGTGATCATCAAGAAAGTATGGTACTGGCACAAAAATGGACGCAGTGGAACAGAACAGAGAACCAGAAATGGACCTTCAACTCTATGGTCAACTAATCTTTGACAAAGCAGGAAAGAATATCCAATGGAAAAAGGACAGTCTCTTTAACAAATGGTGTTGGGAAAATTGGACAGCCACATGCAGAAGAATGAAACTGGACCATTTTTTTATACTATACACAAAGATAAACTCAAAATGGATGAAAGACCTAAATGTGAGACAGAAATCCATCAAAGTTCTAGAGAACACAGGCAGTAACCTCTTCAACCTCAGCTGCAGCAACTTCTTGCTAGACACGTCTCCAAAGGCAAGGGAAACAAAAGCAGAAATGAACTATTGGGACTTCATCAAGATAAAAAGCTTCTGCACAGCAAAGAAACAGTCAACAAAACTAAAAGGCAACCTATGGAATGGAAGAAGATATTTGTAAATGACATATCAGGTAAAGGGCTAGTATCTAAGATCTATAAAGAACTTTTCAAACTCAACACCCCCCAAAAAAATAATCCAGTCAAGAAATGGGCAGAAGACATGAACAGATATTTTTCCAAAGAAGACATACAAATAGTCAACAGACACATGAAAAAAAATGCTCAACATCACTTGGCACCAGGGAAATACAAATCAAAACCACAGCGAGATACCACCTCATACCAGCCAGAATGGCTAGAATTAACAAGACAGGAAACAACAAATGCTGGTGAGGATTTGGAGAAAGGGGAACCCTCCTAGACTATTGGTGGGAATGCAAGCTGGTAGAGCCACTCTGGAAAACAGTATGGAGGTTCCTCAAAAAGTTAAAAATAGAGCTACCCTATGACCCAGCAATTGTACTACTGGGTAGTGGGGCCATTATGGGTGAGCCCAGGAGCAATCCTCTTTCTAGAATTGGTCTCTGGTCGGATCACTGAAAAAGTCAATGAAGGCAGGAAATCATACAAATAAGCAAACCTTAAATAATTTTTTAGTTCCTTCCCTTTGCTTAGCTCAGAAAGCTGATCTTATTTATTTTTATTTTATTTACTAGGTTTGTTGTTGTTTACCTTTTGAGCCCTTCAGCCATTTCTTACTTTCTCATTAATTTATATGCCTAAGTATTTCTCCTTGGCTCTGCCACGTGCCTCAAGGCTCCAAGAAGCTAGGGACTGAATCTCACTGGTTGCTGTAGCCCCAGGACTGAGAGCACCTGGCCTATGTTCAATGCCCAGTAAAGACTGGCGGGAGGGGTGGATGGGCCAATGACGACTTCCAGAAGCATCTGCTCCTGAGAGCACTTCACTCCAGTGGTAACCAAAACTCCCAGTTTGCCGTGTCTTCGTTTGCCCCTCTGTTTGTGGCACACAGGATTCATCCCTGTCAGATCAATCCACGGACTCGACCAGCCCCTGGAGAAGCCTGTGTTGGAAGGCAGTTCCCAGACAGCTGAGACCACAGGCCACAGGGCACAGGGTCATGGGTCTGGGTCCCCACTCCACCATCCCGAGAGTGGGGCTTCTGGGAGCAGCCCTCCATCTATGTACCTCTGCAAGACCCTGGGTCATCCATGGCTAGGAACTACTGACTGGGGGTCCGTGTCAGGCCCGCAGCTGCCAGCGGTGTGACGTGGGGTGAACCACCCACTCTGACATCATGATCTGTCTACTCTCCCCCTCCCCCACCCGCCCCCAGGCAGCCAGGGCAGGGCAGGTCAGCCCAAGCTCTGTCTCCAATCTTGCCAATCTTGGGCTGTGAGGGGACGGGTGGCCAGGACAGGGGCTCAGGTGGGAAAGGGGCAGCCAGGCAGCTCCCTCGTGGCCCCCCGATTGAGTTTCCATCACGCCACTTCCTTCTGGAACGAGCAGCTTGCTCACACTTGAGCGGAAGGATGGAGCGCATGGTAAGGCTGAATCATAGCATTGGGGGTTTTCCATCGTGGGATCATTCGTGATCCTGCTTCTTCCCGTTACTGAATATAATCAGGACATGTCCCTCATTTTAGCACAGATTACCCCAAAGTCACAGATAATTAGCAAATCAAGTACTATGCAAATCAAGTGCTAATTCCAAGCAATTAAAAGCTGAGTCACAACTAAACCACAGTTAATTTGAAATTTTACTTTTTATATAGTGCAAAATAGCCAAGCCTCATGTCAAGCAGAGACACAAAAACCCAAAGATGTTCTCTGTGTCATTCCAAATAGACCAAGCATTCGGTGTGACTGTGCATGCCTTCCAGTCGATGCCTAGCGCCCGTGAAATGGAGTCACATCAGCTCCTGTGTCCTGCCTGAAATAAACACCCACATCAGTGAAACGGCAGCAGAGCCTGGAAAACGCGAGGGGAGGCCGCGTGGCCAGTGCTCTGGATGGAGAAGCAAGACTTAAAGCATCACAGACAGGGTCCTTATGGGCTAAGGAGACACTCAATGGAGAGAGGGATGGCCCCAAATCCTGAACACCTGGGCATCCCCAACCCTGCCAGGAAGGAGTCTCTCTCCTCCATGTACCCTCTGGGGCCCTTTCTGATCCTTTCTAAGCCTGCCAAGAAAGCCAGTGGGCTCCAGGAGCAGAGCAAATAGGAGACCAGCCACTCATATCCCCATGCAGACGGGATGCAGGTGTGCCTCCTGCTGACCCCACATGCTCTGGTCACTCCGATGGCCAGAAAGAGAGACTCAGGGACCCTGCGAGCCCTTGCTGAGAGAGCTATTTCCTTCTGTCCAGGCCACTTTTTAAAGTCCCAGTGCTCTTTATGGTTCCTCTTAACTGCAGGTGGAAATGAAGCACGGAGGTCAATGTCACGCACACACACAAAAGCTTCAGAATACACAGAGGCCTCAATGTCATTCCCAGTGCGGGAATGGAAAGACAGATGGCCCTTCTGTGACAGGCCTCGGGTAATTTGAGCCCCAGATTCAGGCCACGAGGAGAGCCTATCACCAAAGAATAAATCTGAGTCAGCAGCAAAGTAATCACTTTGGATTAAGGGCACTTTTCCAGGGCCTGAAGGAACAAAGGCTAGCCCCAAAGCCCACAGAATAAATACCAGTTGTTTTTCACAATGAGAGAGGCTTGCAGAGGGACTATGCGCACACGGCACCTGCCACCCCGTGACCTTCGCACTGCACACCACATACACGCTCCCCCACCCCTGCCCTTCCATGCGCCAGCCCCCTGCATGCGGGCTCGGCCTGTGAAAGGGGGGAAAGCTTTCCCAGCCTGGAGCCTCCAGGGACACCACCTAACCCAGAGCCATCAGACCAGTGTTGGAGGAGGACAAGCGGCAATTGCCCCTGCTCCGCCCCCCACCCCCATGGCTCCCTGGGGCCAAACAACGCCCATCCTAATGCTCTGCATCTTTTGGTTTTCCTCAAAGTACCGTGCACTTCCTCCCAAATAAGACCTGATTCAGCTCAGTGCACAGGCTGCCTGTCCTGCATCATTCACCTGAGTCCAGGGATGGGACATCCTGTAGCAACCTACCTACCCCAAACCTCCCTCAGCGCACCCTCAAACTGGAAGAAGCCCCTCTTTCCCAAAAAAGGCATTATAATGTAGCCTGGTTTTGCCCTCAGTGTGGGCGGCTCCCGGCGCTCCACACCAGGGAAAGAGCGCCGCTCACTGCAGACTCTTTGGGGAAATGGCATTGTTCCCCTTGCACGACCAAAACCTTTGCGAGGAGCCATTTTTCTGGAGACCTTTTTGCACCAGGGGCATGCCCCCTGCCTTCTGACACAGCATCCTGGAATACAGTTTCATCGTCTCTGGCTGTCTCGGTGGTCCTTGTAATGAGCTAGATCTGACCTGTTTCCTATCTCCAAGCCCTGCTTTTCTCACTTATAAATGCAGACAGTCAAATCCGCCCCACAGAGAGGCACTCGCAATTAAAAACCAAATGCAATACGTGTGCCAAACACATCCTGGGCCTCCTATCTCCTTTTTCTCAGCCTGCACCCCCCCCCGCTCCCCACCAGCTCCCACACCCAGGGATGGAAGAGCTATAAATAAGGCAAGCCTTCTCTCCTAAAAGCTAAATGATTTCAAGTCGATATGCTTTTGATGGTTCTCCCAGCTTCCCCCTCTCTGTCAGGCTGTCAGAAATCCTTTCTTACCGCAGTAAACGCCGCCCACGCTGAGCCTGGACCTCACGCCTTCCCGCAAACGGTGCCTCAGAGCCTCCTCGGCTCCCTCACCAGCCGCGAGATGGTCAGGAACCGAGCCACGACATGTCACAGCCTCCAACATCTGCTCTATGAGCATTAAGAGGAAGGGCTCAGTCTACACTGTGTCTGGGCCACAGGTGTCCAAGGGCCCCTGGGACAGGTGCAACAAGCAAGCCTGATTACTTCCTGTCACCTCCTCAGAAGCCCCTGACATTTCCGCACGGTCCAGACTTAGGGATGAAAACTCTCCTTGTGGGCATTTTTCTTGCTCATTGCCTTTACCTTTGTAACATCTTCATGTCTAACCAACTGAGAATTATTTATCAAGTACGATGTATTAAGCACATGACCACATTTTAAGTAAATTATAGGTAAAGAAATTACAGGGTAGGTGTAGGAAGAGAAATAAAAACACTTTTTGCTCTTTGAATATCAAATTGATTTTTTTTAAATTTTGAGCATGATTTACTTTTTATTAAAAAAAAATTGCACATCCTCCGATCCAACTGTCTGCTGCTGGCCATCCCATTCGCCCTGCTGAACGCTTGCCGGGGACCCTGCAGGCCTGCCCCAGCCTGGCCACCAGGGCAACGTGTGGTGGGAGAGATCCTGGACCAGACTGGTTGTGTCCCTGCAGCATGAGGACCAGCATCTGCCCCCCACTCCTGCAGACCCCAGAGGTGCCAGTCTGGCCAGAGCACCCCAACACCCTCCCTGACTCCAGTAGCCATCAGCGGTCTTGGCCACAGGAAAACAATGTCTTACTATTTGCTTTCTGGCCCCCAACCCCCTGAAGAGCAGGCCTGTAGGAGGAGGACCCCCAGCCACAGCGCTACTTGGGGGAGGAAAGCCAGGATGGAGCGTGAGGCTGAGGGCTTGCCCCGGACGAGCCTGGACCTCTACGGACCTAAGCAGGTGATATTTATCAGAGCAGGATCGTCTGTGGCCCCGAGACGACACAGAGCTATGAGGTCAGCCTGCGAGTTCAGGTAGAAGGAAGAAAGCCAACCAACCAGAGTGCTATTAAAAGAATCTATGGATGCCACCCAGATGTCCATGGACTGATGAATGGATAAGGAAGATGTGGTGTATATAGACAATGGAATACTCCTCAGCCATCACAAAGGACGAAATCTTGCCATTTGCAAACACATGGATGGAACCAAGGGTATTATGCTAAGTGAAATAAGTCAGTCAGAGAAAGACAAATACCATATGATTTCACTCATATGTGGAATTTAAAGAATAAAATAGATGAACATAGAGGAAGGGAGGGAAAGATAAAACAAGATGTAATCAGAGGGGAGACAAACCATGAGAGGTGCTGAACTCTAGGAAACAAACTGTGGGTTGCGGGAGGGGAGAAGGTGGGGGGATGGGGTCACGGGGGGATGCGCATTAAGGAGGGCATGTGATGAAATGAGCACTGGGAGTTACATAAGACTGATGAATCACTAAATTCTACCCCTGAACTTAAAAAAAAAAAAAAAAGAAAAGAAAAGGGGCGCCTGGGTGGCTCAGTTGGTTGAGTGACTGCCTTCAGCTCAGGTCATGATCCTGGAGTCCCAGGATCGAGTCCCGCATCGGGCTCCCTGCTCGGCGAGGAGCCTGCTTCTCCCTCTGACCCTACCCGCTCTCATGTGCTCTCTCTCTCTCTCTCATTCTCTCTCTCACATAAATAAAATCTTTAAAAAAAAAAAGAAAAGAAACTATAGAAATAATAATACTGTTTCCTATTTGTTTGCCATTTATTCAGCCCATTAAAAAATCAGTCACATGCTTACGAAAAACGACACACATGCATGAAAGTACAGAGAACGAGAGAAAAAACACACAAGTGCTGCCCATGCAGCTCTATCACGTGGCGCCATGTATGCTTTATGTTTACAATTTTAAACATTTATTTAAGTGATAAACGTGAATGTTCACTTCCGTATTCACCTCTGCACATCCCTAACCTGCCCTTCCTCAGAAGCAAACATCACCCAGAATCCGGCATTTCCCATTCCCAGCGTGGTTCTGTACCGTTACCGTACACGCGTGAGCTCCTGCCACGGGGATTCCACGTAACCAGCTGTCCGTGGCTCCTCATCACATGACCGAGACTTACAAATGTCCATACACGGAGAGAGAGCGAGCGAGATTTGAGGTTCGTTCATTTTAATTACTATAAAATTAATCTCTCAATATATCACAATGTATTCATTTACAGGGATAGTCATTTAGATTATTTTGGTCTTTGCGGTTATAAGCAATTTTGCAATACACAAGTTTATGCCTGTCACCTTGTGCATACGTGTAAAGAGTTTCCCCACAGGTGTGAACCCAGGAGAGGAGACACCACTGCCCTATTAGACACCCCGCCAAGCCCCTCTCCAACCACGCGTTCTCATGGATCCCAGCCAACAGTGACTGCAGGCTCCAACGTGAATGCCCAGTTCTCTGGGAATAATCCCCTTATTCTCGGAGGTCCAGGCCATATCACTTCTGTGCATTCTGTTTCTCATAAAATGGGCCTTCCAACCCCTGTCCTTCAGGTGGACCATTCTGGACTTGACTTAGCTTCTTGTAACCAAGTGTCTGCTACAGACCCCTTCCTATCTAAGCATTTTGACAAAATTTGTTTTATGTTATTAAACTTGTTGGTGAACTTTTATTATTTTGTTCTCTTAAACATGCTAGTTAAATTTTATTCCTTAAGGTAATTTATTTAAGTATCCCTTTTCCTAGTCCCTCTGCTGATGACTCAGGCATTTATTTAACAAATGCTGACTTAGGGTTTCTGTGTGCCAGGCACTGTCCTAGTCACTAGGACCACAGATGAAAAAGACAAAGTTCCTGCCAACACTGGGCCTACGATTTAGTGGGAACTAGGTAACGAAAAGCAAGCAAATAAATAAATACTGTAATTTCAAGTGGTGATAATATAAAATAGTAGAGGGTAAGAGTTAAGAAAGTCACAGACATTTTTAGATGGAACATCCAGAGGTTCAGATGAGCTGTGCATGGTAAGAGAGAACTTTCCAGCAGAAGCCACGGCAAGAGGAAAGAGCCTGTGCTCAAACAGGCTCAGCATCATCAAGTAACATGGAAGAAGGGCCACACGGCTAGAACGAAGGCCGGGAGAGAGCAGGTAGGCCTTGCAAACCGAGGTACGGCTTCTCATTCCCTCTAAGTGTGACAGAAGCCATTGTATGGTCTGAATAATAGGGCAACGTGGTCAGAAATATGATTTGAAAGGTTATCCTGCTCTGCAGAGGGCAGACTGGGAAAGGGGCCCAAGCGGGGGTCACCTGGAGGCCATCTGGGGCCACGGCCATGCCCAGACAGACACAGTGACGGCTGGTGCAGGGTGGTGAGATCTGGAGCATACTTTGAGGGTCGCTTTGACGTCAGTGGAGTCACTGGATCTTTGCCTCCCGATTTTCTAGAATGACTAACTTCCAGAGAACCAGGGATCCTGAGAAGCTTCTGGTCTAGACACGAGCAATGCTTGCTGCTCTCCCCCAGCATCTTCAGTAGCTTCCTGTGTGACAGGGAGCTCCTGCTTCACGGGCCCCTGGAGACCTAGCCACATGGACCATTGAAGAGCTCCTGGTCCATCACCTCTGCCTCTTTGAAGCTCACGCTGATTTCCTAGGGCTGCCGAGGCCCGGGACCAGCCCAAGCACAGGTGCCCCTGGGGGCTGCCTTCTGCTCCACCACCCGAGGGCTGCTGGCCTCACACCTCCCAGGCCCGCAAGGCCCTCCTCCACCCAGAGCCAAGCCTGCCCCACCCCCGGCAAGGGTATTCTGTCCAACATTCAGAACCTTCTGGCCAATGATCAATACGGAACTCTCTGGCTTCAGCCAATGATCAATATGGCCTGGAATCCACAGCCTCATTCACATGAAAGGATAAAAGGTTAATAAGAGGGGCGCCTGGGTGGCTCAGTCGTTAAGCATCTGCCTTTGGCTCAGGTCATGATCCCAGGATCCTGGGATCGAGCCCCACATTGGGCTCCCTGCTCGGCAGGAAGCCTGCTTCTCCCTCTCCCACTCCCCTGCTTGTGTTCCTTCTCTCACTCCCCCTGCTTGTGTTCCCCTTCTAGCTGTCTCTCTCTCTGTCAAATAAATAAATAAAATCTTTAAAAAATAAAAATAAATAAAAGGTTAATAAGAGCTTCTATCTGACCCTCTTCTGGGGCATTTTCATATTTACAGTCTTTGACACAAGAACGGCATGTGGATGGTTGGCAGATACAGAGGCATCTTTCCAGTGACCCCAGATTCACAGGGCAAGTAATCGACGTCCTCGTGTGACTTGCACTGTACTCCAAGCATGGAGATATGCTGTGAAGGTCCGGCAGCCCGACCCAGAGAGTGTGCAGGTGACCGGCGTGGCCTGCCCCGCAGCTCCCAGCCAGACAGCGGAATCTGGGTAAGGCACCTGCCTTGTCTGTGCGCAATTCTGACACGGTGGGCCACCCCGGCACCTGGGATCACACTGTGCATCCCCTTCCACCAGGTAAGTCCTAGGCAAATGTAGAACCCTGAAGCAAAGACACTGGACAGAAAGTCCGGAGTTCTGGGCTTCGCACGCGAATCTCTCGACTGCAGCATCAGTGACCCGGTGATTCTCGGTGGGGGTGGGGGTCCTGCACACCATACAGTGTTCAGCAGCTCCCCTGGCCTCTACTCACGAGTGCCGGCAGCACCTCCCTCCCTGCAGCCATGACGATCGAAATGTCCACAGACATCGCCAAGGGGGCTGAGTCGTCCAGTCGAGAACCACTGACCTGGTGAACCACAGCAGCCGTGGGTCTTCTTTCTCCTGCTGGGTCCATGAGTCTAGAGCGACGCCCCAGCTGGCCCGACTCCATCAGCCCAGGACCCCAATACCCCTTCACAGCAGCTCTCTCCTGCGAGCCACCAAACCCCCTCTCATTGCCCCAGACGTCTGTTCCCCGAGCATGGCCAGGGGGCCACCTGCACCCGCCCAGGGGGTGCGGAAGGCACACAGGGCCCTGCCCAGGCCATGCTGTGCTCACATGGGTTTGGGCACACGGACATTTGGGTCTTCATCCTCCCAAAGCCTCCCGGCCTGCAGCTCAGCACAGCAAGCTTGTTTTCAGCAGAAACCCAACGATCTACACACATGCTATTAGGCCCTCCTAGGAGATAGGCAGAGCTGCAAGTGTGGGATTATTTCCTATTCTGCTTTCTCAAATGCTTTCTAATTAAAGGATTTCATTTAACTCTGAAAAGTCCTCATTCCTTTTAGAAAAATATGCGCACAAAATGCACAATTGTATAAACATAATCCTGTTCATTAAAAGAACTACAATCCTCCGACAAAAGCTCATTCCCTTTCAAGGGCTGTTTTCCTTAACCTTCATGGTGAACAAACATTTTTCACCAAAGGAATCTAGTTCCTGTGGCAAATTCTATAACAAACAGAGAAAGTTCTCGGGAAAACTTGGGTGGTCAAGCAGGAGGCGGCCATGCAGCCCTCAGCACCCCGGGACAGGAGGTGGTCTGCTGCCCTTAGGAACAGTTTCTCAAGCCCTGTTTGGGGTTCTCCCTCCATCTCCCCCGCCCCTCACCGCGGGGAGCCCCCAGGGCACGCCCCTGCGGGCTGACCACCTGGCCCGGGGCGAAGGCGAGACCCCTCCCGTGATTCGGCTCCACTCCACACATGCACACTGACCTTGTAGGACGAGGCGGGGCCAACGCACCACAGGAAGCCACGCTTGGCTCCTGCCCTGGGGGCTCCCAGCCTGGGAGGAGTCATGTGTGGGCATGGGCACACATGCGTGCGCCCCAGCAGCCCCCAGAGTCCCTGTAGCCGTCTTCCTCCATGCTGCATGCGGGCGCCTGGCTTCCTCTGGTCCACAGAGGACCAGCTGGAGTCAGAATTGGCGGAGGGTCCCCTGTGTTTGGCACTGGGCAAGCGTTTTCCACTTTCCTGCTCACGGGGACCCACACAAAGACCCTGCGACATCAGACGCCGTCTTTGGTCAGTCCAGGGGGGCCATAAATCTGGGGTGTAGGCTCAGCTAGAACCAGGATCACAGTGCAGGTGTCTCGTCCCTGTGGCCCCAACTGCCAGCTGAAGGTACTCCCTGGGATTTCACTCTTAAAAGATTAGGCACCTAAACTTGCAGGTGGGCGGGGAAGACAACAAGGGAAGAACATGCTCACCCCACCAAGATGGTTCCATAGCCCAGAACCGTAGCCTGACGCCTGCGGACCATGGACCAGAGCCTGGGGCTCCCACGCATGCGCCTTCTCTGTCCGAGGCAGGACCTAAGAAGACTTCCAAGGAAAACGCAGAATATCACAGTGCAATGCAATTTAAGCATCAAGTCTTCCATCTCCTACTAGACCACACGAAATAAAGACGAAAGAACTAAAGTTTATAAACACGCAAGACTAGAGAGAACAGAGTATAGGGAGCAAGCAGATGCAAGACTGTCCACAGATTCTGTGAAAAGAGCAAGTGGGTGGAGGAGGGCAGTGGCACCCAGCAGCTGCTTCTGCCTCGGGAAACCAGGAGAAGCATCAGGACGGAAAGATCGGGCCTCGGGCAGAAGCGAGCTGGGAGCATGTGGTCGCGGGCACGAGGAACGAGATCAGAAACGGGGCTGCCGGGATTCGTGGCAGGGAAACAAAGCACAGAGGAACCAGGGAAGGGAAGGTGCAGGATGGGGGTGCAGGGGACCCAGCCGCCGTGCGGGGCAGGGGAGGAATCCCAGACAGCAGGTCCAGAGTGGCAGGAGCAGGGGCGGGACACAGTCTGGAGGGGAGGGGGACACAGAGAGGCAGGGGGCTTGAGAGGAAGGGTCCGGACTGCACAAAACGGTGAGTGAACGGAACCTGGGGATATGGTGGCCGTGACAGCAGAGTTTCGCAGCCTCTTCCTGAAACATCCCCAGGAAAGCAGATGGGCAGCTAGACAGCCCCACTGAAACCAGAGCTCATGT
Organism: Mirounga leonina; assembly: GCF_011800145.1. Classification (NCBI taxonomy): domain Eukaryota; kingdom Metazoa; phylum Chordata; class Mammalia; order Carnivora; family Phocidae; genus Mirounga; species Mirounga leonina. Next base: position 1,744,495 of record NW_023270274.1, read on the forward strand.
TCAGAGCTCAACCAGGTGCTTGAGACTGAGTGTTGTGTCCCCACAGCAGTTACAAGTCGGAACCTAACCCCCAGTGCACTGGGTTAGGAGGTGGGGCTGTGGGAGGTGGTCAGGTCCTGAGGGTGGAGCCCCGGTGACCCCAGGAGCTCCCGCCCCCACCCCAGGTGAGGGCACAGCAGGAAAGGGCCCTTGAGCCAGGAAGCACCACCCCCCCGCCGACACCAGGCCTTCCAGCCTCCAGAGCCGGGGGAGACAGACACCTGCCCGCGGTCCGTGAGCTGCCGGGTCTGCGGCCCCCGTGAGAGCCGCCCTGACCGGATGCCGCCAGTGACCTGCTGCCTAGTTTCCCAGAGCTGCTGTAACGAGCACCACCAACCCAGCAGCTGAAGCAGCAGAGATTGGTGTCTTCACAGTCGCAGAGGCCAGAAGCCCCAAATCGAGGCGTGGGCAGGGCTGAGTCTTCCTGGGGGGCTTGGGGGCGAACCTGTCCTGTGCCTTTACCAGCGTCCTGGGTGTGGCCCGGCTGGCAGCCGATCGCTCCAACCTCTGCCTCCACCTCTGCGTCCTTCTGTCCAGTCTCCCTCTCTGCCCCTGGGACTGGGGGATGATCTCATCTCCAAGTCCCCAGTGGAATGACATCTGCAAACACTCTGTTCCAAATTAAGTCACAGACCCAGGGCCTGGCACTGCAGACTTAGACATGTTTTCTGGGGACATACTTCAACTCACTATATAAGGTTTCCCCACAAATCCCAAAATATAAGTAGAGGAGGACAAACCACTGCCATCTAGCAGATGTGCGTGACCCCAGCGTCCGTGACGGGAAAACGGAGGGAGGAGACGTGTCTGACCAGCCTCAGCACAGCAGCTGGGCTGGAAACCCTTCTGGCCACGCCGTGGCATGGGGCAGGGTCTGCACAGGACCAAAGGGGCTGGACGGCTCACCCTGACCAGCTAGGACTCTCTCTCAGGACAAGGCCACACAGAGAAAGAACTTCTGGAAGGTGGATCAAACTAAAGCAGGATAGGGACACTAGAGAAAAAGGAAAAGAAGGCCCAGATAAAAGGGGCCCTAGGTCAGCCGGCACAGCAAGGAGTAAGAAAACGAGGCACAGCTGAGCACAAGAATGAACCAGACCGTCTGCAGGGGCCCTGAACCCTGGAGGATGAAGGGCGACGGCACAGACAGACACATGCTTCCCTCGCGGCCTCCAGGAGGCGCACCTGGTGTGGCTGCTGAGAAGCCACCATGCTCAGGGGAGCGCACATCCCGCCCAGGGTGCAGATCAAGGGTGGCCATGGGGGCTTCTGTACATGGTTATACAAGTGCACTGGGGTCCCTGGGGATCCATCCGCCTTCCAGGTGTGATGCCCATCCAACACCGGCCTGGTTAATTCACTCTTCAGAGCATTCATGTAGTTATTTCTTTTCCCAGGAATTTTAGTTTCAGGAGAGCTGGTTGGTTAGGCTCTTACTCACCAGTGGGAACTCACATGGGTGGATTTTCTCACGTTGAACCCACACCTTCATACCAGAGACAGACCCCACTTAATAACGATGTAATATACTTTTTATACAATACTAGATATGATGTGAGAATATTTCTGATAAGGACTTTTTGTTTCTTTTCATGGGGACATAGGTCTGTACTTTAATTAGATGATCTTTAACTGGTATCGCTATCAGATCAATACTGGCCTCCCCAATTTTCAATTTCCCTCTACATCCTGAAAGAGCTTGCATAAGATTGGTAATATTTTATTTTCCTTAAGAATTTGATACAGTTAGCTGATGAACCCCTCTAGGTCCAGCGTTTTCTCCATAGAAAGGTGTTTGATTATTATTCCAATCTTTATTAACTGTAAGGCTATTCAGACTTTTAATTTCTTCTAGAGTCAGTTTTGTCAAGTTCTGCTTTTCAGAAGTGTTTCCATTTTATCTAAGTTGTAAATTTTATCTTTTTAAAGTTGGTCATAATAGTTTCCTACTTAAAATACCTGCAGAATATGTAGCGATATTCCCTTGTTCCTTTCTGCTGTTGGTAAGCTGTATCTGATTTTCTTTATTTTCCTTTCTAGAGATTTACCAATTTTATTAATATTTTCAAAGAACCAGTACCTGGCTTTCTTTATTATCTCTATTGTCCTTTTGAGCTCTATTGTACTGATTTTCTGGACAGATATTCATTATTTTTACATTTTAATTACTTGGATTTAACTCACTTTTCTGTTTCTGTTTCATCTAATGGAAGAAACTTAGATTGTTGATTTTAACCTTTCTTCTCATAAAATATGCACTTAAAGCCATAAGTTCCCCCTCTGGTCTCCTTTAGCTATTTCACGGAAATTTTGATACATTGTGGGTTGATTTTCATTTAGTTTGTATTATTTTCCAGTTTCCGATGTGGCTTCTTCTTTGACCCAGGTGCTGTTTAGAAGCATGCTACTTTATTTCCAACAGTTTAGAGATTTTCTTGATATCCTATTGTTATTTACTTCAAACTTAGTTCTGTTTTAGTCAGAAGACATTCTCTGTTACATATTAATTTTTTAAAAATTATTGACACTTTCTGTGGTGCAGTGTATCTTAGTGAACATTCTGTGTTCATTTGGAAAGAACATGTGTTGTGTTGAGTGTGGTGTTCTATAAATGCCAAGTAGATCAAGTTTGCAGGTAATGTTCAGATAAATAATGTTGGCAAAGTTAACGGCCCCAGATGAGGACTATGGATGGCCTGTTTCCCCCTTAGATCTGCCGCTTCTAGCATAGTGAATTTTAAAGCTTGGCGGTCGGGCCCATGCACAACCTGGGTTGTTAAGTGTTTAATTTCTTTTTTATCAAACTATTTGTGTCTTCAACTTTGAAGTGCATCTTTTGTAAACAGCATGTAATTGGAGATTGCTTTTTTATCCAACCTGACAATCTCTGCCTTTTAATTAGAATATTTAGTCCAATTAAATTTAATGTAATTCCTTACATGGCTGGGTTTATTGCAGCCCCTTCTATGTCTCTCCCTCTGATGCTGATTTTCTGCCTTCTTTGTGTTAATCCAAACGTTTCTTGGGATTTCATTTTATAGCCTCTATTAGCTTCTTTGCTTTTTCTTTCTTTTTAATTATTTTTCATTGTTGCTCTAGAACGATATACATCCTTAAATTACCAAAGTCCATTTAGAGTCAATGCCATAACATCTCTGTTCTAACACCTTCTGCTTCCCATCTGATGTCTTACATCTGCTCGTCAGGCCTCACTCCTGCCCGACTGCAGTGTGGCCACACTGATGCGCCCATTCAGCACCCACCCTGCTTCTGTGTGGCAGTCTTCAGGCCTTTGCTGCCCACACTTTACAAACTTCCCCTTATGCCATCATTATTTTGTCCTAAGCAGTCAGTTGTCTTCCAATGAAATCATGAGGAGAGACACCACCTTATATTTACCTATTTCCAGTTCTGGTGCTCTTCTTTCTGTGAATTCCTGTAAATTCGTGCTTTGCATTTCCTTCGATCTAAGGGATTTCCTTTAACATTTCCTGTAGTGCAGGTCTGCTGGTGACAAATTCTCTCAGTTTTCTGGTTTTCCGTAAATGTCTTTATTTTGCTTACATTTTTGAAAGATACTGCATTGAAATAGAAAATTCTGGACATACCCCATTGTTTGTTTGGGTTTTTTTCTTTCAACACTTTAAAGGTGTTCTAATGTTTTCAGGACTTCATTATATTTTATAAGAAGATGGGTATCATTTTTATAATTGCCCCCCCACATGTCTTTTTGCTTGTTTTCAGGGTTTTAGGCTGCTTTCAAGATTTTCTCTTTATCTTTGGTTTTCAGCAATTTGGCAATGATACTTACAGTTGTGGTTTTGTTTGTATTTAACCTGCTTGGGGTTGGCTGAGCTTTCTGAATCTCTAAGTTTTCCACCAAATTTGGAACTTTTCAGCTAAATTATTTCTTCAAATGTTTTCTGCCCTAATCTGATGCTCTTTTTAAGAGACTCTCACTGTATGTGAGATCATTTTTCTTCTTTTTTTTTCTCTCTCACCTTCAAATTGGATAAATTCTATTGATTTGTCTTCAAGTTTAGACTTGAAGTTTAGATGGACTTTTTCTCCTGACCTCTTTTATTTGATGTGGAGCCCATACTTTTTTTTTTTTTTAAGATTTTATTTATTTGACAGAGAGAGACACAGCAAGAGAGGGAACACAAGCAGGGGGAGTGGGAGAGGGAGAAGCAGGCTTCCCACGGAGCAGGGAGCCCGATGTGGGGCTTGATCCCAGGACCTTGGGATCATGACCTGAGCCGAAGGCAGATGCTTAACGATTGAGCCACCCAGGCACCCCGAGCCCATACATTTTTTATTTCATTTGTTGCACTCTTCAGTTCTAGAGAATTTCGATTTGGTTTTTCTCTAGTTTTTATTTCTCTATCTGGGAACTCGTGAGGGCCATATTTTCCCTTAATTCTTTAAATATGTTTTACTTTGGAATTTTAAACATACTTATAATAGCTGCTTTATCACCTTTTCACATAAATCCAACATTTGGCTATCTTGAGTCTGCTTCCTTTAACTGCCCTCTTGACTCAGGTCACATTTCCTGTTCCTCTGTATATTTGCCCTTGTTGAAGAGACATTATATGGCCTCTGCGTTCTGTTACCTTCTTTGAAAGAGTGCCCATTTTTATTCTATTAGGTAGTTCATTCACTGGCTACTCACCTTGAATGAATACACACATTTGTTGTTTTGTTTTCATTTTCCTTTTTACTTGTGCCTAAACTCTGTAACTTGGTAGGACTCAACCTCCAAATTCCATCTCTGCAGGTCTTATCAGGGCTTAGTTTTACACTTAGGGATGCTCTAGAATAGGACTGACTCCAGGAAATGTTTTTTTTTTTCCCTTCATTCCCATGAGATGAAGGTGCAGGGTGTTAACAGAGGTGCTAACAGTCTCTGTCTACTCTGTTCGGGCCCAGATGTCACCAGCACTGTGTGGCCTCTAGTATCTCTGTCCCCCTCAGCCCCACAGCAGCCATGCACCGGTGGGCCCCATGCAGTCTGGCCTGGACACACACAGTCCAGGTCCCTGCCAAGTGCTCATGGAGAGCCCACACATGGACTCCCGGGCTCCCCTCTGCACTGCCCATCCTCCCTCGTGCCCACTCTGCTGACTCCGGGTGCATCTGCTTCCACAGATTCTGAGCTTTGGCTCCTTCACTTAGTGGGGTTGCCGTGCTCCTTTGGATTCCAGCTTTCTGTGACACAACAGGAAATTTTAACCAGGCCAGGAGCCCAGGCAATCATGGGGCACAGCTCGCCAGTGTCCCCTCTCCTGGGCTCACAGTCTTGCACTGCCTTTCGTCTGTGCCTGAGCACAGTTGTCTCATAAACGCTTCCCATTTTCATGGTTGTTTAACGTTGTTTAAGCTCCTTTCCACCCAGCTCTGCCAGAACAGGCTGCTATCACTGGCAACCAGGAAGCCCGCCCGAGCCTCCCAGCTGCAGCACCCCCACGGCTCCCTCGGGGCAGATGGGTTCCGAGCACCGTCCCTGTGCTGTCCCTCAGACCGTGACATCAGCACAGAGTACAACGCAGCAGAGGAAGCTTGCTGTGGGAAAGGAGGAGAGAGAAAGGCAATCCACACGCAAGGTTCCCTGCTAGTCTGGCTTAGTTTAGGGAGACCTCCCAGAGCATCGAGAACCACAGACTCCAACCTACAGATTTCAGAGACATCACAACCTTGGGGACCTCGAGCTGCTGGGAATGGGGTGGGGCGGGCTCCGCTCGTCAGTGTGAGTCCAGGGCTTGGCTGTAGGCTAAATAATAGACTGTTTTCAGATGTGCCCAGATGCTGCTATATTTTCTAAAATAGGAATCCATTTTAAAATTATAAATAAATGCACGGTAGTTTTATTTATGCTTTTTTCTCGGTCAACAAGTATTAAAAGAAAACCAACAATATTGGTGGGGAGCAGGGGGCTCTGGAAGTTTTTAAGATTACAAAGGAGGTTTCATTTTTAAAGCATCAGAAAGCACCAGTCTAGGTGAACAGGCAGTCAGCACCTCTGGAACCTTCCTCCAACACCCCATCAATCAGCCTTTGGCGCACATGGGTCGGGCTGCACGGCCATCGAGACCACACTCCCTGAAAGAAGCCAGTGCAGATTTTCTGGGTTGCTCACTGAAATAGCAACCCTTTGCCTTTATTAGCACGCAAGCTGAGGGCTAGGGCAAACATGCCTCATGGAAATTAGAGAACTTACTCAGAATGTCTGGCCACAGAGAAGCTATCCCACATCTCCTGAGAGGTTACCCAAAAGAGTAATAAGCTAAGCCCCACACTGAAAGGCCCAGCTATAAATTCCAGTCGATGCACCATGCTCCATCAAAGTCAGCACGTCCCACCAGCAGCAGTGGCTGGGAATTTATGCAATGCCATAAAAGGAAAACGAGGGCCTTTCTTGTGGAATTGTTTGGTGACAGCGTCCTGCTCAGCCATAGCCTTTCGGTGCTGCACCCCTAGGCCTGGGACCAGGGAGCCCGTAGGCCTGCTCTGCTAAGGCAGCCTCACTGGGGCCTGGCAGCCAGGGAGGCTGGAAGGAAAGGTGTGGGAGGAGGGGCCGCGCTGGGGCTTCAGAGGCACCGTCTCCATTCGCTTAAGTCAGTGTCTTACTCTAAGGCAAGAAAGAGGGGAGAAGGAAGAGAACAGACCAGAAATAGGGCAGGAAGAGGGGACGGGGAGGGCAGAGGAGAAAGCAGAAACAGGAGAGCAGAGCTGAAGGAAGGGGAAAAGCAGGAGAGCCCGCCAGCCTTCCTGGCCCAGCGGGGCGCCATTCGGGGCCCCCAGGTCTGGTCCCAGATCTGCCCACAGCCTGTCCACCCAGGAGATCAGGCCCTGCGCTGCATCCCCCGATGTCCCAGAAAGCCCGCCCTGCAGGTGAGCCCCAGCCAGAAGGCAGAGGAGGTGGAAGGACAGACACCACAGAACCAGTGGCTCCTGGGAGCAGCCAGGGTCCCCACAGGGGTCCCCCGCCCCACAGCAGCCTCGGGCCTCAGCAGGAGCCAGGGTGGACCCTGCCACCCCAGAGCACACCCCCACCCCCACCCCCGCTGTGGCTGTAGGACACCTTTCTCTTCACTGTTTTTGTATCTTTTATTTACGCGTGTTTGTCCTGTCCAGGTAGCCTCACAGGATACATTTTATCCCCTTTCCTACTGCTGTAAAAATGGGTTTTCATGCATTATTCATGATTTATCGATTCCCAGAAACATCCGGTGTACTTGGCGGGGAGGGGAGTGCTGGCCTCGCTCTGCACGGCTTCCGAGTGACCTTCAGTAATTTGCTCCCCAGCCAGCTTATTTAGGTAAAAACGTGGGTTCTTCTCCAAATCTCTAAAATCCTTGCACTATGGAACAATAATGACCAACACTATGTGACATCACTCCTGTTCTCGAGAGCCTCTCTCTGGTCCCCACCCTTCCCGTGTGGTTTGGCTGCCCCGGTCACCCAGGACTGCGCCTCGGGCCCTCCAGCGCAAGTCCTTCCGTGCCGTGTCCCACACCGGTAACATCCTCCCGCAGTGGCCCTGCTCACTGCCAATCACACAGCGGCACCACACCCACAGCCGCGGGGGGAGCTCCGTCCTTCCCGTTTGTCAGGCGTCCAGACATACACACCCCCAACGCAAACACTCCCTCCTCTCTGTCCAGCAGATCCTGCCCGTCCTGCAGGGACACGGGCTGCCCCTTCCCTGGCCTCCCATAACGTGCCAGGGCCCCGGGGTACAGAGGACCGCGTGGGTCTCACACTCTCTCACATTCCCCCAGAGCCCCGAGCTCCACACCTGCTGCCCCCTGCCCTGAGCGTTTACCCCTCCACGCTCTCAAACACACTTCTTCAAGACAGCCCAGCCATCACCATGTGGACCTGAAGACTTCCTCAGCCTTGCTCCCCCAGCCCCAGACAGGGTCTGCCCCCTCCTCTGCAAGACCCCAACCCACTCCCTGGCTCACTTGCCTTCCCTCTCTGCCTGAGAGGGCCTTGCCCTCCTGAGCCTCACGCCTGCCCAGGAGACAGCACCGAATGACCACTGGCGGAGCCCAGTAGCTGAGGCAGGATGCAGGCACCCCCGTCCACTGCAGGTGGGGTGCCTGGAGCAGGTACCCACCCCCGTCCACTGCAGGTGGGGCGCCTGG
>NW_023270274.1:1752696-1768388 GCF_011800145.1 Mirounga leonina
GTGGGGCGCCTGGAGCAGGTACCCACCCCCGTCCACTGCAGGTGGGGTGCCTGGAGCAGGCACCCCTGTCCACTGCAGGTGGGGCGCCTGGAGCAGGCACCCCCCGTCCGATGCAGGTGGGTCCCCTGGAGCAGGTACCCCTGTCTGCCACAGGAGCGGCCCCTGCACAGCACAGTCCAGAGTACTAGGCCAGGAGTCCACACAGCCGATTCAGGGAAGATCTGAAGCACAGACAAACCTTAGCATGAAGTCCTGCAGGGACACCATGGCCAGTGTGTCTGGGGGGAAGTATTGCTATGGTCACCTGATAGTGACAAGCCAGTGAGATAGGAGATTACGGTCATCAAGAACACAGCAACCAATTCAAAACCTTCTTTGAGTTCATGCCAGATTCTATCCTCTCCACATTCCTGAGGCCAAGGCCATGCTTGGGGTACCTGGGCAAGATCATGAAAACCACGCCAACGAAGACTCTCCTCGTCTGGAAGCTCTTTCTGACCAATCTCAGCTGGGAGTGTGCCTGGGTGCGTGTGCCTGCGTGCACCTGCATGCATGTCCTAGAGACCACTTCTCAGCAGCAGCGTCATGAGTCAGGGTAAGTCCCCTGAGAAGATTTTCCTAGCTAAGCCACATGGTCCAAATATCAGTGGATTTCTAAAACTATTCAAAGTGCAAGCCCCACAGGGCTAAGATCCTTATTCACTTGTTTGGAGACAGGGGCCAAGAATTTAGATTTTTAACGGGCACTTATCCCCTGCTGGTTCCTGACCACCTGGGGAGACGCTGAGCACCATGCTTTCAGACACTCAAGTATCTGGGCCTGTTGTGGAGCCAAGCTAGGACCTGAGAAAGCGCTCTGCCTAGATAAGGACCAGAGAGCCTGGCTCATCCAGGAAGGAGGAGGACGTACCAGGTCCCAAGGAAGACGCGTGGGAGAAGCCTGAGTCTGGAGGTCACCAAACATCAAGTCTGCAGCATGATGAGCAGAAGGGAAGTGGGAACTAGTCAGTGGTTTCCAACTGCCCTTAACTTGGCCTTGGGGGGGGGGGGGGGGGCAGAAAGTACCGCTCTTTAAAAAAAAAAATGGTTTGGACCCCTGGGCTGCTCAGGTGCACATGGCACTGAGACTCTGTGGCTAACTGCAGGAAAATAGACAGGACAGAATTACACGCCCATGCAAACGTCCTCTTCACACCACCCGGGTCCTCGGAGCAGGTGGGGACACACAAACACTCCCTCACGTTGCAGACCAGGGTACTGACGGTCAGGAGGGAAGCAGAGCCCCACAGCCAGTCACTGGAGAGAACAATCACCCACTGCCACCCGTGGCCACTCCTCGAGTCTTCAGGGCGTCCACCACGCCGCTGCTCCTCACCATGTGTCCTGCCATGCGAGTCAGGCATCTGTAGGAGGCAGGTCCTCTCTGGCCGGGACACCCCTTGCCGTGTCCCCTCCTGGCCTTGCTCTGAGCCCTCTGGACCTGCCAGCCCCCACTCAGCATGCACACCCGCCTTGCTCAACCCCACCTAATGTCTTCAGGACTAAATCTTTCAAGAAGGGAGAAGGGGTGGGAGGGGCTAACTGGACCTGCCAGACACCATCCCCTTCCCTCACTTCACTTCCAGAATGTAAGGTCAAGTGTTATAACCCAGTAGAAGACTGCAGAATTTCTCTCTGGGGAAACCAAGTAGCCTGAGGGAAAAGATCTGCTGATTCTATCAAAATCCCTGGCTCCCCACCCAACATCCTGGAGCAAAGCCCCTCGCTCACCAAGCCTCTCCCAGGCACACAAAGCCTACGTCAGGTTTCCATGAGTCACTCATAAATATGAGAATCGCCAAGGTTCACCAGATGTTTGAGGACAGTTTCTTACATAAAAACAAACAAGCAAACAAACAAACAAAACCAGACAAACCCAGAAGAAGCAAAGAAAAACAACTCAGAAAGAAAAAATAGGAACATAAGAAAAATTTAAGAAGAAATTATACTTAATTTGCTCATAAAGAAAAGAACAACAAAAAAAAAGAATGTGTAAAATTAGACCAGAGACGCCTGGGTTGCTCAGTTGGTTAAGCAAAGGTTATGACCTTTGGCTCAGGTCATGATCCCAGGGTCCTGGGATCAAGTCCCTCAGCAGCGAGCCTGCTTCTCCCTCTGCTTGTGCTCTGTCTCTCTCTGACAAATAAATAAATAAAATCTTTAAAAAATAAAATAAAATAATAAAATAAAGTTAGACCAGTATGCTATGAAAAAAAAATCAGAGAAAAGGAAAAAAAATCTTGGAAATTGAAAAGTAGAATATCAAACACTGAAAATACTATAACTTTGGATTACAAAGTAGAACAAAACAAAAAGGTAAAAAAATTGGAATGAAAATACAAGAAAATTAGAGTACCAGCCCAGGAAATCCAACATCAAAAAAAGTTGTAGCACCAGAAAGAGAGAAAAGAGCAAAGAGAAGAAATTAGCAAAGTAACAACACAAGAAAATTTCCAATAACTGCCAGGTATGTGTGTCCAGATGGACAGCACCAACCCACTATCCAGCCCAAAGAAAAAAGACATTGCTATGAGGGCTTCTGAAATCAAGGTAATGAGAAGGTCGCCATGGGGTAGCGATGGGATGGGCCCAGCAATCACTCTGCTGGGTGTGAGTTCCCAGCTCCACTACCTGCCATCTGTGCAAACTTGGACAAGTGATGCCCCTCTGTGCCCCACAGCACTTGCCACATCCTATTATGACAACTCCTTCAGTTACCTGCTTCCATTTTTCTACTGACTTCCATTAGGGTAACGACTCTCTTACCTTGTGAAACAATAGATCCTAAACCTCTGGGACAGTTCTTGGCACACGGCAGGTGCTCGGTAAGTTTTTACTGGATGGATGGATGGGTGGATGGATGGATGGACTGGTGAGTGGAAAGATGGATAGATGGATAGAAGGGTGGATGGATGGATGGATGGGTGGATGGATGGATGGACTGGTGAGTGGAAAGATGGATAGATGGATAGAAGGGTGGATGGATGGATGGATGGATGGATGGATGGATGGATGGATGGATGGGTGGGTGGATGGATGGGTGGATGGAAGGAAGGAAGGAAGGATAGATGAATAGGTGAAACATGGGTAAGCCAACGACTGGTAGACTGAGAACAAAAGGAGCCACCTAGAAGCAATATCCTACTTAGCTAACAGATCATGAGGAATCCTTTTATTACTCATTTAACATTTATCAAGTACCTACTATGTGGCACACAGTAGGGACACCAATGTGAAAAGAACACAGTCCCAAGTGTAGAGGAGCTTACAGGCCAGTGTTTACCATGGACAGGACATTAAATTCAGCAGCTTCTCAAACAGTGCCAGTCGTTCCTACAATGTCCAGACAATCCACCGTGAATTTCACAGGGTCGAGCACCTCCAGTCAACTTGGGCAGAGCTGCAGAGCTGCACGCCCAAGGCAGGTGCCACACACACTTCCAAAGAGCCTAACTAATCCTGGGATCACACAACGGTTTTCCCCAAGAGCAGCGCTGGGTGAGGGCCTGGTCGTGCCCGAGCCGGCAGAAACCTGTGGTTTCTATCGAAGAAGCCTCTAATCCAGACACTCCCCATAGGCAGAACCCGCCCGGCTTCGGAGATGTGATGAGCTCACAGCTGGAGGAGTTTGCCTTCATCAGCCCTAACTGATAAGGCTCGGAGAGCACGCTTCTCTTTTCTACCTCATTACTGTGCAGTCCTACCACTGCCAAGCTATCGGCATAAAGATGAGCTATTTCTCCTTCGCTTAGAATAACCTCATCCTAGTTCCTTCTTCCTGAAGCAGTTACAGTGTAATGATGTCATGTATTTAAGCTTGATAAACATAATTACTATCAACATTTAATTGATTCTTGATTACAATCAATTATATTTCTGAAACAATCAAGCATCCTACAATTAAAAATAATCGATTCATTAGCACACCCCCTTACTTGACAATTACACAAATGCATTATTTATGTAATTAGACACATTTACAGTTCATTATTCCACATTTTATGCCATTGTTACAAAGCTACCAAACTCTCCAGCTTACTTTTTAATCTTCCTTTGGCTAATCTGAGATAGAACACTAAGTTATTCAAATGGATCCCGTTAAAAATTGGAAGTAACCTAAAACAGTACAATTAAGTTATAAATCAAAAGCCTGAGTAGCATGTCAATTCAAAAACAATAATTAACTAATTTACTTCCCATATTTTCAGAGGAAGATGTCAGGGCCCATATTAGTTGGCATCCAGTAACGTATTTTACCAGTTAAGCAGAATAATTGCTTCATCGAGGCAAAAACCTTCCTAGTGTGGAGTTGGGACATGAGAAACGAGGCAAACCCCGAATGGCGTGTTCTGGTTCAGGGCGGAGTGGGGTCTGGGCTGGGGCCCTCCCCGCCCCTCCCTGCAGGGCCCTCGGGCTTCCCTCCCCCCACCTCCGTGGAGTGACCCATTCTGTCGAGGGACCTTCTTCACCGACATCAGCGTCTGAACTGCTCCCTGCTCTCCGAATGCCTCTTTCTCTCCATCTCTCCCAACAGCCCTTGCCCTGCCGAATTCTCTCCCCAAGATGGTCGAACTGGCATATGTATTTTCCTTGCTCACTCCCCAAATTCAATTGCGTGATTGTAAGAATTCACCAAAGTACACGCATCCCCTCTAGAGCTGAGAAAGGGTAACGGGAGCCACGGCAGCTCAGAGATCTGAGTGGCTTTCTGGAAGACAAAGTCGAGGCACTGCAGCGGTAGACGAGCGGGGCCAGGTGGGGCGGCAGCTCCCAGCACCCCTGGAGCGACAGCACTGAGGGTGCGAGCCCCTCTTCCCAGGGGAGCTGCAGCAGCAGCATAGCCCCAGGACGAAACCTGAGCGCTAATGAAACCAAGCAAGCTCATAGGAAGATGCAGGGGTGTAGCGCCCCCGAGAGAGAAGCAGCAGAGGCTGGGTCAACTCCAGACCTAAAGGACCCCCGAGGGGCCACAGGTGGGAGGGAGGGGTCCCGTCCTGGATCCACCAGGATAAGGAGTTCCCCTTTACACACCCTCCCAGTGGGTTAACCCGCCCTCTTATGGAGGCTTGGGGTCACGCCCACCAAGGGAACGCCCATCGGGGTGACAGACCTCAGAATGTGTGGAAGAACCCCAGGAGAGCTACCCACATCAATCAATCTGGTTTTCACTGATCTAAGGGTCATCATGTATTTGAAGAAAATCAACAGCAAGAAAGACAAAACCCACGATAAACTAATTTCCCCAAGGGGAAGAAAGGGATCGTTTGGAAAACATAAGAGAGATTCAACATGGTACTGCGTCCACTTAATAAAAGCAGGTTGTTGAGAAAAATGAGCAACTAAAGAGCGTGAACACTGAAACGCCAAAGTAAAAGAGCTCAGCAGAAGCTGTGAAAACAGACCCCTAAATACTGAGTACGTGAAGGCTGCATTAACTTTCTAGAAGACAGAGACAGGAACAATTGAAAGCATAAAGAGCGAGATACAGAAAATAAGAGGAGAAGTGAAGACATAGAGAATCAATCCAAAGTGTTTTGCAGTAGGGAAAACAGACAGGGCGGGGGGAGCAATTCCCTTGTAAATAACAGGGCAAAATGTTCTAGAGCTAAAGAAAAGCACAGAACTTTAGATTGAGAGAGTTTTCAAAGTGCCTGAAAGTATGAAAAAGAGAGGGCTCATACTTATCTAAACTCTGTGCTGAAATTTCAAGATTTCAAGGATGAAATGTACATCAATAAATTATGGTATGGCCATAAATGGAAAATGAATGAAAAATCTTAATACATAAAGATCTCCAAGGTAGGGGCTCCTGGGTGGCTCAGTTGGGTAAGCGTCCAACTCTTGGTTTCCAGCTCAGGTCATGATCTCAGGGTCATGAGATCAAACCCCACATTGGGCTCTGTGCTGAGTGTGGAGCCTGCTTAAGAGTCTCTCTCTCCCTCTCCCTCTACTCCCCCTTAAAAAAAATCTCCAAGATATACTATAATTTAAAAAGCCATATGCAAACAATAACCAAAAGAGAGGTGGGGTGGTATACTTACACCAGACAAAATAGACTATAAACAGTTGCTACCAGAGACAAACAAGGACACTTTATAACAGCATGAGAACAAGCATATGGACCAATGGAATAGAACAGAGTCCAGAGAGAAACCTGCACATGATTCAACAGGGAGAGAACAGCCTTTTCAAAAAGAAATCTCAGGACAACTGGGTGTCCACGTGTAAGAGAATGAATGTGGACCCCTACCTCACATCATGTCCAAAACCCAACTCAGAATGTGTCATAGGTCAAAATGTAAGAACAGACTATAAGATTCCTAGTAAAAAATCACAGGAATAAATCTTTATGACCAGATATTGGGTAATGGCTTCTTAAATATGATACAAAAGAATAAGTTAATTTTAAAAATTGGTAAGTTGAACTTCATTAAAAACTTTTGTGCCTCAAAGGACACTATCACTATCAAAAAATAGTGAAAAGATAACCTGCAGAATTGGGGAAGCTTTCTGCAAATCACACATCTGATAGAGGTCTAGTACACAGAGCAAATAAAGCACTCTTATGACTCAAACATTAAAAATAATAATGACCCAACAACAACAACAACAAAAACACAAGCAAAGGAAGGGGTACACATTTCTCCAAAGAAGATATGCAGAGGGCCAATGAGTATATAAAAAAAGATGCTCAACGTCACTGGAATGAAAGGAATGCAAAACCACCAGGAGATAGCTCTTTGCATCCACTAGGATGGCCACAATTTAAAAAGACAGGCAGTAACAAGTGTTGGTGAGGACGTGGAGAAAATGACCCTCATATGCAGCTTTGCCGGTGGGAATGTGAAATGGTGCCTTCCTTTTGGAAAATATCGTACCAGTTCCTCAAAATGTCAAACACAGAGTTACCATAAACCCAGCGATTCCACTCCTAGATATGTACCCGGGAACACCGCAAACATTTATCCACATAGTGTACACAACATATTCAAATATGCACGTGGCATTAATAACAAAAGAGTGAAAACTGGTCTGTCACCAGTGGGTCGGTAAACAAGGTGTGGTCCGTCCATACAATAGAATATTCGTAAGTCAGCGATAATTAGGAAGCACTGATACGCACCATGGCGTGGGTGAGCCTCAAGAATATGGGCAAGGGAAAGAAGTCTATTGTAATGGGCCACCTGCTGTGATTCCATTCATAGCAAATGCCCAGAAGAGGTGACTCCATAGAAACCAGAAGTAGATTTGTCGTTGCCAGGGGCCGGGGAGGAGGGGGTGGGGAGTGACCGCCGAGGGCACAGGGTAATGTTCTGAAATCTGTCATGATGGTCCGGCAATTCTGTGAGTATACAGAAACCCCCGTTGGCTTGTATGCTTTAAAAAAGTGAATTTTATGATAATGGATGTAATATGAATTTAATGTGAATTACATCTCAATAAAGTTGTTATTTAAAGAAAAGAAAATGTGGACTCTAGAAATAGGAACTGAAATATGAATTAATAAGATACCAAATTGATAGGGGCAGCTGGGTGGCTCAGTCGATTAGAGCATCTGCCTTCGGCTCGGGTCGTGATTCCAGGGTCCTGGGATCAAGTCCCGCATTGGGCTCCCTGCTCAGCGGGGAGACTGCTTCTCCCTCTCCCTCTGCCCCTCCCCCCCACTCGTACTTGCTCGCTCTCTCTCTCAGATAAAGTCTTTAAAAAAAAAAGATACCAAATCGATAGAAAACAAGAATAGGCTTAGTTAAGGAAATAATTTCCAGCAATGACTAATGCATCAAAAAAATTTCTTTAAAAATGCATCCAGAAGTAGTACCAGACACAAATTACTCTGCGGAAAAATCAAGCAGGTGCAGTGGAAGGAAGGCTTGGGGGGCTGGACCATGATGCAGCAGGACAGAACAAAGCACCAAACGCAGTGAGGAAGGAGACACTGAACACACAGGCTGCACACGGGAGAGATCAAAACCAGAAGAGGAGCACCATGGTGCCACAAGCCACCCCGGGAGGAAGACGTCCTGGAAACAGATAGACAGACAAATCTGGATGCTTGGAGGACACTGCATGTGCCCGCTAAAATCGGTGGTAAGATTCCAACACCTGAGTCAAACCAGGCAATTGTGTTTAAAATTGTGGATAAAGCTTCCTTTTAAAATCCAGTAGGAAAAAACAGGTTTCTTTTTATAAATAAGTATCAGTCGGGCCTCACTTTCCTTTCACAATAGGACATACTAGAAAACAATGGAGCAGAGACTCCAGAGTTAAAAGGACACTTTGTGGCTCAAAATTCTATACCCAGCTGAGGGTACCCACACCCACTTGCCTCCCCTCAGGAATGTGATCTAGGTCATCAACAAAGAAATAAAGGAAAACTCCCTCAAAAATTAGAAGTCATGGCATGAAAGACAGGCAAGCTGGATTAAAACCACGTCATCAAAGAAATCTGAATAATTGTTTAAATTAGATGCACCTGCCATGTGTAATTCTTGAAAGTGAGCACATTGAAAATACAAAATATACAGCCTAGTGACAATGTAAGGGGAAAATGCACAGAAGACAGAAGGAGAGGTAAAAGAATATAAATGTACCAGTTTCCTCAATTTATCTAGGGAAGATCAATAAATACATTTCATTTTTGATGTTGATATTTAGGCAATATATGCTTTTCTCTTCTCTAGGAAAACGAGTCCCATAATTGAGTCAATAAGCAATAGACAATAAGCTGTGTATGAAATTGAAAATGTTATTCAAGAATTCTCTCTCACAGGGTACCAGACCCAGACATTTTGCAGGCTAGGCTTTGAGACCGTCATGGAGCAGATCATTTCCATGTCAGATAAATGTTTCCAGAGAACACAAGAAGATGTCGTGCATCCCAGGAATTCATTTTGCAGAGCTAGCATATCCAAGAGACCCGAGCAAGGACAGGTTGAAAAGGAAAAGAACGGCAGGTGTCCTTTACGAATACAGATGCAAAAATTAGACATGAACTACCACAGCGGGACATTAAAGCCGGGGGGGTGGGGGGCGCCTGCACTGAGCCCATCGGTAGGAGTTCCAACACCGCCAACATTGTATCTGCTCACCACACATGTAAACCAATGGAGAAAAGCACTCTGCGCACATCAATAAATGCTGGAAAGACATTCACAAAAACTTTTTAATAAACTAAGAACGAGGACTACTTTTCTGAACGTGATTAAAAATATCTCCTCAAACCACAAAGCTGATAGGCAAAACCCAACGGTACGTGAGGGGTGGCGTTCCATCTGAAACCGTGGAGAAGACAAGGCAGCCCACCGTGCCGGTGTTCCCCAACTCCACAGCAAAATAAGAAAAGCTGGGGAGGGTGCCTGGGTGGCTCAGTTGGTTGAGCGACTGCCTTCGGCTCAGGTCATGATCCTGGAGTCCCTGGATCGAGTCCCTGGATCGAGTCCCTGGATCGAGTCCCTGGATCGAGTCCCGCATCGGGCTCCCTGCTCAGCAAGGAGCCTGCTTCTCCCTCTGACCCTCCCCCCTCTCATGTGCTCTCTGTCTCTCTCATTCTCTCTGTCTCAAATAAATAAATAAAATCTTTAAAAAAAAAAAAAAGAAAAGAAAAGCTGGGGGGGGACCTGTCTATCATCTATCAGGAAGGGGGGGCAAAGTTGACGTAATTCAAACATGCCTATCTTGAAAAAAAAGAAAATAATCTGAAAATACATTTATAAAATTCCATTAACATGAATATAAAAAGCAATAGCTTTCTTACATGGCAGCATTAACAGGGCAAACATGAAAAAAGAATCCTATTCTTAACAGTAAAATTGAGAATCTAGAAATTAAACTTACAAAATCTACATCAGGCTTCAGTGATTAAAGCCACAGGCAAACGAGGTGCCGTAAGAATGGATTTGAACCCATGAATGAAGACGGCGTATTCTGTATCGGAAGATCGACGTTCGGAAGATGCGCGCTCTCGCCGAACTAACACATGAACTTGATGCAACTCATGCAAAATCCCAATAGAATTATTTATGTAGAATTGATTATAAAGGCCACCTAGAATAATGAAAAGCAAGAAAAGGTGAGGAAATTTTTTAACAGAAGAGTAACTTGGATGTCCATAGGACACTTCATGCTGAAATAAAGCTGCAATAAATAAATGGGTGAGCCTCAAGGGCCAAAACACACACAGTGATTGCTAAAATGAATAGAGACCCAGAAATGTGCCCAAATGTGTCTGGGCAGTTAGCACATGATACAGTTTGACACTCAGATTTCAGGGACGGCCTGCAAGAGATCAGGAGCCTAGATCTGGGCGCCTGGGTGGCTCCGTCGTTACGCATCTGCCTCTGGCTCAGGTCATGATCCCAGGGTCCTGGGATTGAGTCCTGCATTGGGCTCCTTGCTCAGCAGGGAGTCTGCTTCTCCCTCTCCCTCTGCCCCTCCCCATTGCTAATGCTCGCTCTCTCTCAAATAAATAAAAATTTTTAAAAATCTTTAAAAAAGAGCCCAGATCTGCCTGGCTTCCTGGTCCAAATCCTGCTTCCACCCCAGTACTTGTGTGATCCTGAGCAAGTTACTTAACTTCTCTTTGCTTTCATTTTTTCATCAGTAAAATGAGAATATGAGCATCTACCTAATAGGTCTGTTGTGAGGGTTAGCTAAGTTAATACATTTAAAACCCTTAACAGAGGACCTGGTCCACGGTAAGCTCCAGATAAGAATTTATTGAATAGGTGCGCCTGGCTGGCTCCGCTGGTAGAGCACTGTGATTTCGGATCTCGGGGCTGTGAGTTGAAACCCCACGCTGGGCGTTGCGATGACTTAGAAATAAAATGCTTTAAAAAAAAAGAATTTATTAAATAAAAGAAATTGTGTTAGGAAAGTTAGTTAACGGGGGGACTGTGAACGAGACCCACACACGTTCACACCACACACCCTCTCCAGGGGGCAGATGGGACACAAAGTTAAGTTACAAAATATAGTCATGAAGTCGCTGGTGCAGTGTAGATGGATCTATGGTCTTGGGGGAGCAAAGTGGTTCTAACCTGAGAGGGGGCGGAAAGGGAGAGAGAGAGTGGGGAGAGGCAGAGAGAGAAAGAGGGAGAGAGGGAGAGAGAGAAGGGGGGGAGAGAGAGAAAGAGGGAAGGAGGGAAAGAAAGAGAGAGAGAGGGAGAGAGAGAGAAGGGGGGAGAGGGGGAGAGAGAGAAGGGGGGAGAGAGGGAGAGAGAGAGAAAGAGGGAGAGAGGGAGAGAGAGAGAGAGAGAGAAGGGGGAGAGAGAGAGAGAGAGAGAAAGAGGGAGAGAGGGAGAGAGAGAGAGAGAGAAAGAGAGAAGGAGGGAGAGAGGGAGAGAGAGAGAGAGAGAAAGAGGGAGAAAGGGAGAGAGAGAGAGAGAAGGGGGAGAGGGAGAGAGAGAGAGAGAGAGAAGGGGGGAGAGAGAGAGGGAAGGAGGGGAGAGAGAGACAGAAGGCGCACGATGTAAATGCAGAACTCCGGACAACTGGGAGAGGCAGCAGTTCTGCCAGTGACCAGCCCTCACCAGCCACGAGAGCTCAGTGTATGAGTTAAATAGGAGAGGATAAAGCATCTACGCAAACTTAAAGTGGAAATAAACAGGTTGGGCCAAAAATAATTTCTGACATCAGATCAGGAATTCCTACATTCTCCATCTTTACAGGAACCTTCAGAAAACAAAAACAGGAAAACTCAAATGTCTCCAATCAACGTCATTTTTTTACATTAAAAAATATTTTCTGAGGGACAGAGTCTCCCCGTTGTAGCCACAAAATCCACACAAACACCAAAGAATACACATCCCGTCCAAAATGAGCGTCCCCCTGGACACAAAATAGCACGTGTGCTGTGACTCGGGGGGACGCCACCTGGGCTGCATGCAAGCCACCGCTTCCGGGGTCTGGGGGCCGCGCGCGTCACATCGCGGGGTGGGGGGAGCACCGTGGCGGCCATGCCATTAGTTTCCTGCAGTTGTCGGTAGGAAGTAGGAGGCACTAAAAATCTGACACTGCATTCCTCAGGAAGAAGAAATGGCACCGCAGGCATCCAGTCTCTCAAATGAGTCAGCCGGACCTTGACCGCTGATCCAGTGCCGCTGTGATTTATCCCAGGGGACGCTGACCCCAAAGTCAAGTAGCTACCCAGACAATCGAGACGGCGCCGTGCAGAGCCCGCGAGCCCAGGCACTGCGGAGGGAGCCCTGCCCTTGGGCAGGACTTGCAGGATTTTTAAAAATCAGTGGACAGGAGCAACTATCAACAGTCTCCTTCACAGAAGTGAGATGTGGGAACGGCAGGCTTCTAGTGCCTTCTGCACTCCCCCGCAGGCCCCACCCTTCCAAACCTCCTCCATTTTCCCACCACGACTGTGCCAACACGACAGCGGAACAGGGATGATCCCGTGACGGACGCTTCCGTACATTATCTCAGCCAACTACCCCCAAGACCAGCCGTGCTGTTCGGCCCACCCTACAGGTAACCAAAGCTCTCCAAGCTACTCATCGGCCACAAAGGTGACCCAACGTCCAGCCCCAGGCTTGTGCTCCAGAACCCAGGAGTCAGAGGGCTGGGTCCGGGTGGTGGTGGGAAGAAGCCCCCGTGCCTCATGGCCCCCGTCCCGCCCACGGATACACTGCCTTCTCCCTCTGCCTCCCTACCACACCCCTGCTCTGGATGCGTCAGATCCTTTTCCCTGTCCCCAGGTCGAGGCGCCATGTCTGTAGGATTACCACGACCGCGGAGGCGGAGACAGGGCTGGGGGAAGACCCCTGCTTCACTCCCTCCACTCATGGGGACCGGGCAGGCTGGCACACTGTGCGGACTCCAGGGGGCGGCAGGAAGGGGGGACAGAGGGATGACAGGTGTGTGTCCTAGAGTCAAAGGGTTTGGATAGGAGACCAAGCTCCCCTTCTTCCTTTTCCACCAGCATCCAAACGTGTAGGCCTGGCCACATGATGCACGTTTACTGCAACTCTTCATCTGTAAAATCTGCCAGAGCCCACACACCCTGCCCCTGCTGACTCTTCTCAGTGGAGGGGGTGCGGGTCGGGGAGGGCGGTGCGCGGGTCGGGAGGCTGTACATGTGAGGGAGGTTGCACAGGTGAGAGGGGTTGTCAAGTCAGAGAGGGAGGCTGTGAGGTCGGAGACAGATTGTTCAGGTGAGGGAGGAGGGCTGCGTGGATCAGAGGGGAAGGGTGTGCAGGTCGAGCTGGTCAGGGGCTGGCTCGTGAGGCTGACGCCCTGAATCACGGGCGAAGGGGCATATAACAGGCAGCAGGGAAACTAGGGCTCCTCCGGTTTCGAGAGGACCAGAAGCATAAAACGCTAGCTTGTGCTGGAGACCAGGCTTCGGTGAGATTACAATATTATTTGCCTCGAGACATGACTCTTTTAATTTCGCTGGAGAACCCAGCTTTGGACAGAAAATCAATTGTCTGTTGTTATCAGCGGCAGAGAGGAAATCAGGGCCCATGTCCCTGGGCTGCTGTCCGGGGTGTGATTTATTGGAAGCCAGGCGGACTCCCAGGTGGTGAAGATGAGTGAGGGTCCGAGGCCCGCGCGGAGGTCAGGCCAGCACCAGGCCTCGGCTCGAAAGCAAGCGGCGCCCGGGGGGGGCGGGGGGGGCGGCTTCCTCACCCCCTCCTCCCCGGGGGGAAAGGCTTCAGGCTGTAAGGTCGTGGAGCAGGTGCCCGGGTGCGGACATGGGGGGAACAGGGGGCAACACGGGGGGACACGGGCCGCGCGAGCACCCCGACAGGCCCGGGCGGACAGCTGCTGTTCTCCGTGGAGCTTCGTGACAGACGCTGACACATCGGCAGCAGAATGGGCGCTTTCGGGCCTGACATCTGCCACCGCAATTCCCCTCCGCGTGTACGCGCGCCCGGGGCAGAGCACGCATAAAACACACACGTTTTGCAGAACCATTTTATTCAGGTTTCTCCACAGAGCACACATTGTTTCCTAGCTTTTGTAATTTCATCTTTTGGAAGGCAAAAATCATCCCTCTGCAGAATTGGTTTTTGATTTGCTGGTGTTTACCTGACAGGAAGCGTTTCCCAGGAAGAAATAGCGCTCTGTTCGGCGCTCCAGCGTCGTCTCGCCTCCTAAATTCCGAACCATCTGCTCACTTCGGTCCCGTGGAGACCATCCAGATAGCAGACATCACTCCACCCCCGAAACGAGTCCCCAGGCAGCTCAGACAGCCCCAGGAAGAGGACCCGGAGTGGAGTGGCTGCCTAGGGGGCTGTGGGAGAAATGCCAGCGAGGGCTCCCCGGAGGCGGTGGCCCCAGCAGGCCTACGGGCGGCGGTCAGGGGTGGCCGCGTCCCTCCGTGGGAGCCGCGTGGGGCCGCCCCCCCCACTCGAGGGCCTGCAGGTCGTGGCCCCGGGGAAGACGTGAAGTGCTCAGACGGCCCCACACGGGCGCCTCCATGAGCCACGACCGATGAGCATGGGGTGAGGTGTCCGGGCACTGCGGTCAGGGGGCCATCTGCCCGCCAGAGGTCGAAGGTCTGGCCTGCAGGTGTGCGGGGCCGGGGCCTGGTTTGCAGAGTCCAGACCCTCTTGTTAACAAACCATACATATTTATTCACTAACAAATGAGATCTATTACAAATATAAAATACGGTGAGATCAGACGAAAGCCACTCAGCGCGTGCTTGTCGGCCGTCATCCGTGGTGCACCTCCCCTGCGCACACTCTGGCCCGGAGTGAGTGGGGGCAGGCCTGCGACGTTTTAGTGGGGGATGGAGGGACTGGAGACAGACAAGTGGACAGGATCCCGTATTTCAGGAGAGCAGAGCCAGGGAGAAAACAGTGAGGTGGTGACATCAGAGACTAACAGGTCCCCACGGGCTCCCAGGCGCAACCCCAGCATGGACACGCTTCCTCCTGGACCCTCACTCCCTGCAGGCGCCTATCTCCCTGCCCTGGCTGCTCCCAGCTCCCGGGGGCCACTGGCCCCTTCCCTATTCCATCCTCAAAGCCAGCAACTGAGGGTGAGCCCTTCACATGTCGTCTCTGACTCACCCTCCTGCTCCCTTCCCACTTTCAAGAGCACAGGATCACCATGGGCCCAGACGTGGAACCTGGGATGACCTCCGGTGTTGCCCTCTGCAACCTTCGTTCCATCTGCCAAGCCCTGGAGCCACACCCCACCTTCACAGGCCCGAACTGGGGCCTGGCGTCCGGGGGCCTCTCTGTGCCCTCTGCAGTGCTACCCTACGCGGGCCAGGGAAGGGCTCCTCCAGGACGCGCTTAGACTAGGACTCGGCTGCTGAGACAGAACAGCCATGGGCAAACTGGGAAGGCGTCCCCAGCAAAGGGGCAGCAAGTGCCCAGCCCCCAGGGTGGGATGAGCCAGGCCTGGCCTGAGGGCCAGAGGGGCCAGCAAGCTGGGCACCCAAGCAGGGGCTGTGGGCCTGGGGCAGGATATCCCTCGGCTGGGTGGAAAAGGCAGTTGGAACCATTAAAGATTTTAAGCACGGGAATGACAAGATCTGATTTATACTTTTTAAAGATCACTCTGTTATTTGACATTTGAAATGATATTTGAGATGTGTCTTGAGAGTACAGGTAGGATTTAGACAGATGAGGGGGGTGAGATGTGTGCTCCAGGTACGGAGAGCTGGGACGCAGGCCTGCAGGCGGACA
>NW_023270274.1:1768398-1773771 GCF_011800145.1 Mirounga leonina
GGGACCCCGAGCAGAGGGGGCCCAGGGCCGGGAGGACCGGGGGACCCTTGGAAGGGGTGCTTGGGGCAACGCAGGAACCCACAGTGATGTTCAGGTCCGGGGTGCGTGGATGGGCCTCCCCCCCTGCTCTTTAACAGGTGATCGATAGCACTGAAACGCCCAGCCGGCAGCTTCCTTACATCATCATTAGATGCCATTAAAGAATCAATAATCGGAATAAGGGGATCTCTGCAGAAGGTCTGATGCGGAGCTACAGGGCCGGGTCAACCCTGGAGGTGCCCGCTCAGGGCTCGCCCACGATCTGCACACAGGGTCCCTGCATAACCAGAGAATTCCATGGGAATCTTGCAGAAAATACAACCCCCTCTTTTCTCGCCCCTCTTACAGTTTTTGTTTTTCTTGTTTCCAACACACAGGAAATTCCACCTCAGAGAAGCAGTGGCTTGGGGTTGGGGGTAGCAGGAGAGCTCAGCATGGAACGGGGTCCTGCGGGGGGTGCACCTTCACTGCACCCAGGGAGCGCCCCCAGAGGGAGGCCCCCGAGGCTCTGCGTCTCTGCCTGGCGGTTCGAGACACGGAGGCACGCACATGTTCTGACCTTTGCAGGCAATCCAAAATGTGTGCCCCGGGTTGGAACCGAGTATCATGGGGACTCGTTAAACCGGTAAAATGGAAAACAGAGAGAAAAACAGCCAAGTGACAGCGCGACGTCTGCCTCCTGAAATCCCGCCCTCTCTGAGCACAGTCAGTGTGGATTTCATACACAGCCCCATTTGATCCCCCAGAATTACTCTGGTCTGCTCAGGGGTGTCAGCCAACAGGCCCCACAACACCCACCTCATCCGGGGAGAAAAGTAAAAGATGAAATCCTCTGCTGCGATCCATAGGGTCTCTATATTTCTCGGAGCTGTTTAAGCCTTAAATTAAATGAGCAATGCAGTGTGCCACTGTGACTTGGGAGGGCTCTGCACCTGCCTGGCCCAGGGTTTGTCTTTCTTATTAAATGGAAGGAAGGGGCGCCTGGGTGGCTCAGTTGGTTAAGCGACTGCCTTCGGCTCAGGTCATGATCCTGGAGTCCCGGGATTGAGTCCCACGTCGTCGGGCTCCCTGCTCAGCAGGGAGTCTGCCTCTCTCTCTGACCCTCCCCCCTCTCATGCTCTCTATCTCATTCTCTCTCTCAAATAAATAAATAAAATCTTAAAAAAAAAAAATGGAAGGAAGGAGAAATGATTAACGATGGACCCAGCCCTCAGAAGACAAAGAGGTATTTTAACCCTCCTTTCCTTTAAAGATTTTATTTATTTATTTGACAGAGAGAGACACAGCGAGAGAGGGAACACAAGCAGGGGGAGCGGGAGAGGGAGAAGCAGGCTCCCCGCAGAGCAGGGAGCCCAATGCGGGACTCGATCCCAGGACCCTGGGATCATGACCTGAGCCGAAGGCAGACGCTTAACGACTGAGCCACCCAGGCGCCCCCCTCCTTTCCTTTAATACACAGATAACATGTCCACGGCCAGGCCATCAGGACCTCACCCCGCTGGCCATACAGGCAGCTTCAATGGGCCTCCTTCCCAGGAAGCGGGGACCTGTTCGCCCTCCCCTGGGCTGCCGGCTCCTTGTCCTGGGCTGGGAAAGAGTGTCCAGAGCAGACTCTGTGATTCTGGTTTCAACCCCACTAATCCATCTTCCACACATGGCAGCCTATCATCCTCCCTGCCTCCCCTGGAAGGCAGGCTGGGGGTGGGAGCCCCCGGGGAGGGGGTGGGAGGGCCCAGGGCCAATAAACACACATCTGGTCCTAAGTCTGAACAAAAGCACAGATCTTTAGGGTGGAAAAGAGGGAAGCAAACTCTGGGCAGGCATCTATAGGACCAGCCATGTGCAAGGGCTCACCTTGTCATTACATAGCGACTGGGTCAGAGCCAGTGAGACGCAGAATGCTGCAGGACACAGCCATGCCCTCTCACCCCCGAAGCCACCCCGGGAACCTAGGCAGCGGCTGATGGCAGGAGGCAGTGTCCCTTGCCTTGGGAACGCACCAGTCCTCTGAGGAGCCCTCCAGCTCCCCTGGCTGATCTCAGCTCCCAGGCCCTGGATCCCTTCGGTCTGGGCATGTAGCCTGTCTCGACTTGGTGGTCATGGTGGTTTTAAGTAGCGTTGACACACGATGCTACATTAGTTTCAGGTGGACAATGTAGTGATTCGACAGGTCTACTCATCACTTGGTGCCCCCACGGGAAGTGTAGCTACCCTCGGTCATCAGACGACGTGATTCTGGTATAATTGACGGTATTTCCCAGGCTGTACTTCTTATCCCCGTGACTTCTCGATTTTATAAGTGGAAATGTATACCTCTTTCATTCCTCTCTTAAAAAGAAAGCCAGGTCCAGGTCCCCTGTGCACCGCTGGTGGACACGGTCCATTATGGAAACGAAGGAGATGTGGAAATGTGGCCCCACCTAGGGTGGAGTGTGACTCAGCCCTGAAAAGAGGGACAGCCTGACACCTGCCACAACATGGGTGAACCTTCGAGACGGTACCTGAGATGGAGCAGTCACCAAGGGACAGTATGTGTATTTCGACTCACACGACGTACCCAGAGTAGTCACATTCATAGAGACAGAAAGGGGACGGCGGTGCCAGGGGCTGGGGACGGGAGTGGGCAGGGGAGGTGTCATGGGGACAGAGTTTCCGTTGTGCAGGATGACGAGTCAGTGGTGACGGTGGGGGTGGCTGCACAGCAGTGGGAACTTGCTTAGGGCCATGGAACCGTACGTCGAGAGATGGTTCAAGGGGTGCGTTTCATTGTGTATATTTTACTGTGATGAAAATATTTTCTAAAAGGAAAAGGAAAAGAAGAACAGGTCTTACAAGCAGCACCCAGAGGAACCAGCTCATGCTGTCTGAAGTCCTGCTCTGATGAGGCCCCTAGACGCACAACAGTGAAAGAACGGAGGTCTGAGGTCAGCTCCTGAGCCCACCCTTCGTTCGCTGAGCAATCTTGGACAAGCTTCAGGTTCCTCCTGTACAAAATCGGGGAGAACCCCAGCGACCCTGCAGGCCTACAGAAAACCAAAGGACGCCACGTGTGAGAAATCACCACGATGCGTCCAGGCGGGAGGGAGACGCACGGCAAGCCCACGGCTGCCGCCTCTCACAGGGAGGCTCCCGGCGGATGCACCACCAACTCCAGCTGCCAGATGGAGCCTGACGTGGGGGCTGCAGCCTGCCAGCCGGCCACGCACAAACAAGGAGCCAGCGACGACGTGGCGGCGGCCTTTCATTGGCTCACGGTCAGGAAACGTCACCATGGCAGGTGTGAAGGGCCCCCTGTTCACAGCACTTTCAAAAAAGAAATCTGACCAAGGAAGACACACAGACGGCCCATAAGCACCGTCCCTAGCTGACAGAGAAATGCGAATCCAAGCCACACCCACTGGGATAGCTGTTACTCAGAACAGGGGAAATTGCCAGGGTCGTCAACGGTGTGGAACAACACCGGACACTCGCACGCTGCTGGAGGGAGCAGAGATGGCGTGGCCACTGCCGAAACGCTCCGGTGGGTTCTGAACATCTGAAGCACGTAGGGCCTGTATGACCCTGCAGTCTCGTTCCTGGGTACGTACCCAGGGGACGTGCGATCTCACGTGCACGCGGAAGCCTGTGCACAAATGTGGGCGGCAGCATTATCCACAACATCCGCAAGGTGGGAACAACTCAAATACCCACGGGTGGTGAACTAAGAAACTGGACACGGTAGGTTCTATAATGCAGCATTGTCTGGTAACAAAATAGTACCAAGCTGACACATGTCACAGCACGGACGAACCTTGAAAACATTATGCTGAGTAAAGGAAGCCACTCACAACAGAAGAGCGCTGTGTGGTTTCATTTATCTTAAATGTCAAAAAAGCTAAAGGCAAATATACAGAGACGAAAGGTAGATTAATAATTGCCCAGGGCTGGGTCACAATGGGGAGTGAGTATAAATGGCGAGATGTGGCTTTTCAGGGTGATGGCAATGTCCGAAAATGAGACCGTGGGGCTGGGGGCACAATTCTGTGAACACACGAGAGCTCACTGGATTGTACACATAGAACAGGTGAACTTCCCCGTATGCAAACTGTACCTCAATAAAGCCGTTTCCAAAGGCGATCTTAAACTGGGTTTCCTTAAACTGCCCGCTTGGCAGCCAGCATACGCACGGCAGACCCGTGTGCCCCTGCTGTCAGACGGTCCACGGGGCGTAAAATGGAACGAGAAGCTCAAAGTTGTTGAACCAACAACTCACATCGGTTGAGAAATTCTAGATTAGGGTCTCCTGGAGTTCCAGGGTTTTTCTATTAGTTTGGTGAAGCTGGTTCAGACTGCACAGACAGACAGGATGGCGGCAAAAAACCAAACACCAAAAACCACAAAGCCGAAGTCATGAAACCCACACGTTTCATAAGTTCATTCAGAGCTCTTAAGAAAACGCTGAGCTCGGCAGAGTCTTCCTGTTCCAGCCTCTTTCCTCACTGATCGTTTTCTTTCCTTCTCGGCTGTCATGTGAAACGCATGTTTTATGAGAGAAGAGAGAAAAGTTACAGACAACATCGTGCCGTTGGTCGACGCCAGGGAAATGACGAGGTCCGGCTCCCCCCTCGCGGCTGCGTCCGTGAAAACGTCAGGGACGTGGCATCGGCAGCTCCCTTCTCTCCCCTTCGTCCATCTGCAGCGTGAGGTCCGCAGGACAGTATACACCATGAGCGGAAACACTGCAGCGAATGCAGACTGGC
This sequence comes from Mirounga leonina, assembly GCF_011800145.1. Taxonomy (NCBI): domain Eukaryota; kingdom Metazoa; phylum Chordata; class Mammalia; order Carnivora; family Phocidae; genus Mirounga; species Mirounga leonina. Next base: position 1,773,177 of record NW_023270274.1, read on the forward strand.
ACGTTAGGAACAGTAACAGGAGGGACTATTTCCTGAATGCGTAAAGCAGGAAGGGCTTTCCAAGAATCAGTTACTTTCGTTTAAACCTCGAAACAGCATATGCTGTAGTTAACCGTATCCCCGTGTTACAGATGAGGAAACTGGGGCTTAGGTATCCAGCTCAGGGAGATACAGCTGCATTCGAAGTCAAATATGGACCCACGCATGCCTCCCGCCAGGTGGCAGCCCCCTGTGGCGTGCTCAGGGAAGCCGGCTGGTGCAGGAGTCCATGGCCACACGGGGGTGCGTCCTCTGCGTCCCCAGGAAAGCAGCAGGGACCAGCACCAAAGACACACCAAGCTCCCCAAAGGCGGATGCCTAGAGCACCTTTGAGATGATAATGAACCAGCTTCACCAAACTAATAGAAAAACCCTGGAATTCCAGGAGACCCTAATCTAGAATTTCTTTTTTTTTTTTTTTAAGATTTTATTTATTTATTTGTGTGAGAGAGAATGAGAGAGAGCACATGAGAGGGGGGAGGGTCAGAGGGAGAAGCAGACCCCCCGCTGAGCAGGGAGCCCGATGCGGGACTCGATCCCGGGACTCCAGGATCAT
>NW_023270274.1:1773781-1784383 GCF_011800145.1 Mirounga leonina
GAGCAGGGAGCCCGATGCGGGACTCGATCCCGGGACTCCAGGATCATGACCTGAGCCGAAGGCAGTCGCTTAACCGACTGAGCCACCCAGGCGCCCCTAATCTAGAATTTCTTAACCAATGTGAGTTGTTTGTTCAACAACTTTGAGCTTCTCGTTCCATTTTACCTTAAAGCTGTCCTCCATCAACAATGACCCCTAGAGAACAGCCCCAAGCCCCCTTCTCAGTGAGACCTTGCCTGCAGTGGGAAGAGAGCAGCTCGGATCCTCCACTCACAGGGGTCTTTTCTCACCTCTAGCCCGCTGCTGGCGGAACTTGTCCATTTCCAAATTCACCTTGCAGACAGAACCAGCCAGTCCTGCATCCGACACAGCCACCATCATTCACTCTCTCTCAAATAATCCGTCTCCTGCTGTGCAATCGATGGTTTCCTCAGCCCGCGTCATTCACACACACAAGGTTTTCCCACCCAGAGCATCACTGTAGTTAGTGAACAATAAAAAAGTCACTGTTTTCCATTTTTCCATTCCACAATGCAAGCTTCGGGCCAGGAGAGCTCCTCCGTCTGTAAATTATGGGAACGCACCCTACCCTCCTCCGGCAACGTCCCGTGGCACAGAGCGACCTTCACCTTCGGGGCTGGGCGCAGAGCCGGAAAGAGCGCACGCTGCGGCCATCCGGGGAAGGTCCGAGGGGACGACACAGGGGACAGGGAAGCAGGCCGCCCTCTCTTTGCGCCTCGCCTCTCACACCTGTCACCGACCCCTCAGCATCCCTCCAGACTCCCAGACGCCATTTCTACCTGCTGGAACTGTGCTGCCCCTGGGCCCCGGGCTCGGCGTCAGCTCCGCGGCTTCTCCTGTCCCGCTTCCTGCCTCAGTTAGTCCTCCAGCCGGAAACCAGGCGGCGAACACTGCACTCTGGGTTCCCCACGCGCAGGGCGATGGATCCTCAAGGTGCCCTTCTAATCCGGTCTCTCCTCCGCCCCTCACTGCCCGCCTCAACTGCGGCCCCGCCCCCGGCGTCACAGCACCCGCTGGCCCTCCCCCTGGGTCTCCGGGGCGGCCACCAGCGCACGCACAGCACGTGTGCTCTGGACAGCACGCCCCGGCCGGGCACCAGCCCGTCGTCGCTGCCTCCCCATCGCCCGGCACATGGCCGTGCCTGGTGGGCGCCCTGCTTGCTCATCACGGCTGCCAAAGCCATACATGCTTGCAAGATGTGGTCAGAAGGCGGGTGGTGACCGTAGTGGGGCAGGGGGAGGGCCGTCACATGGAGGGACCTTCAGGGCTGGGCCTGGCGCAGTGCTGGACCGGGGACTCCGGACACAGTCTCTGGGGCCAGTTTGCTCTTACTCCCCGGAGCCTTCAGTCAAAACCACTGTGAGAGGAGAACAGAAATGCTCAGCACAGCTGCTTCCACCGGCCGCAAGACACGTGGGCCCTGGCCAGTTCCGTGGCTGCCTTGGGACGGCCGGACTGGCTGAAGGGACATCCTACAAAAGGCCCCACTCCTCCGAGACGGCAACCCGCCACCAGACACTACCCGCTCCCCTGGCCTTGCTGAGGAACTGCAGAGCCCTGGCTGGAGCCGCCTGGCTGGCCCGGTCTCTGCCTCAGCTCAAGGACCACGGGGGCCACGGTGGCGAAGCAGAGCCCGGACTCTCCTTCTTCTCACGTGCCCCCCCCCCCAACACAGACACACATTCCACACCACACATGCCCCTCTCGAAAGGCCACTTCCCAACACAGCCGGGAGGACGGCTTTCCCAGGAGCGGACAGGAGGCCTGGAGGTGGGTGACGGAGAAATGGGTGGTGGCCAAGCCCACTTCTCCCCGGTCCAGGGACCTGCTGGGTTTATGCCTCAGCTCCCTTCCTGGAAAAGCAAGGATGCCGACCCCACAGATGGCCCAGAGGAGGAATTACAATCAGAGCCCCAGAATGCCCTCTGACTGCTAAGGGCACTAACTCATTTTCAGGGGCCACGGCAAAGGGATGCATCAACTTGGCAAGGGTCACCCCAGAGCACAGCGCTGGGAAAAGGAGTGGCTTCTCTGCAGCTGTATTGGCAGGTGGAGAGGAAGAAAGAACCCCCCCGGCTTGCACCAGACGCGCTCCCTCCTCAAGAGTCAGGACCAGGCGCCCCGCCCCCCGGCAGGCCATGCATCTCCATCTGTTTGGCTGTCACTGAGAGACAGAACAAAAGAAAAGGTGGCAAATCGGTCCTTTCTGAGGCAGGCCGCCCAGATCACAGACACAGGGCTGACATTCAGTGGTGGCTCTCTTCGCTGGGGTGCAGCCTTCCCTCTCTGCCTGAGCCTGGCCTCTTTGCCACACCCCAGGGCTCACACGCTCCCAGCAGCACACGCCAGCACACAGATCTCCCCGCCGGCGGCCCATCGCCGTGGGTGGGACTTCGCCTGCAGCCCATCAGAGAAAAGCAGCCTTGCCACACCATTCACTCGGGGTTAGTGGCCGGGTCCCCACCCTCTTTCCGGAAGCGGGACGCCGTGGAGCTCCTCCACCCACACTTGGACTCGTCAGCCATGATGACAGAGCAGCATCACTGGCCACAGTGAAGGGAAGCAGCAGCCCCGTCTTGCGCATCCAGTCGGAACTGGGAGCGGCTGGCGCTCGTCAGAAACCAGTCCTCCGTTCCCAAAACGACGAAACTGAGTGGAAGCTTTCTATAAAGCCACCGGACAAGAATAGAAGCAGGAGCCAAGTTCCCGTGAGTGAGGGAGTGAGGAGTGTGGGCTCCAGAGTCAGGTGACTGGATTCAGAGCTTAACCCCGTCCTTGCCGACCCTGCAACCTTGGCTCTCCTCGGGCTTCTGCGTCCTCAACCGAAAAAGTGTCCGTAAAACACCTCCCTTGCGGACTTGCCCAGACAAGTAAATCCACTGGGTGAAACAATTTCGGTCACAGTGGCAGTGCTTGGAGTACAAGTCCCTCCATGTTCTCTGTAAAAATGTGAAGCTGGCTGGAGAAAGAAACTTTAAGGAAAAAGTGCCCTGTGCTCCCTCTTTGAGAGCCCCACAGCCCCCAGTGCCAACGTGGGGTCCTGACCGCTCCCACGTCCCCCAGGGGCCCTCTGTCCCTGCCCCTCGCTGCCGTCAACTCGAACCACCTCGGAGGGGGACACACGAGGGAAAGGAGTGGGCAGGAGGCCAGGCTGGGCATCCGCAGGCAGCGGGTCCAGCCCCAAAGGGATCAGGCTATATTTGCAAGAAGGTGGCAGACACTGTCGTAGAAAACAGAGAGAACTTTTTTTTAATTTTTTTTTTTTTTAATTTTAAAGATGTGCCAGGGAAAGGAAAGAAGTAAAAGAGAGAAGGTTTCACATTAAGAAATAATTAGAGATGGGGGTGCCTGGGTGGCTCAGTCAGTTGAACATCCGACTCTTGATTTCAGCTCAGGTCATGATCTCAGATCGTGGAATCGAGTCCGGCATCGGGCTCTGTGCTGGGCATGGAGCCTGCTTGAGAGTCTCTCTCTCCCTCTGTCCCTACTCCCCGCCCTCTCTAAAAAAAAGAAAAAGGAAAAAATAATTACAGAATTGGATAAAATAAGATTTATGGCATAGAGAAGGCTGAGATTTGGACTTGGGATAAGACTTGGACATCTGAGGGCGCTCCTCAGGTGGCCGGCCTTGGAGCTGAGCAGCCATGGGAAGAGATGCAGAGAGCTGACAATGGGCAGGAAGGTCTGGGGTAGGAAGAGTCACAGGACAAGAGACCCCAGAGGCGAAGGGCCCAGTCCGTGAGCTTGCTGTGTTCCCAGGAGCCTTGGGCCGTGAACGGCAGGTCACACAGCCTCTAAAGTGGAGGAGCCGGGGCTGGACCCAACCTCCGCCCTTCCACGAATGTGCAGCGTGCTGGGGAGTGAAACGCACTCTGTCCATCTTGCTTCCCTAGGCTGCACGATGACATCCTGATAATCCACTGCCCAGACAGTAGTGGACGGGCCGACCTGTGTGTCCCAGGCCACCTTGGTCTCTGGCCAGAGGTCTCAGGGTGGGGACACTTGCCATCCTGATAATCCACTGCCCAGACAGTAGAGGACGGGCCGACCTGTGTGTCCCAGGCCACCTTGGTCTCTGGCCAGAGGTCTCGGGGCGGGGACACTTGCCATCCTGATAATCCACTGCCCGGACAGTAGTGGACGGGCCGACCTATGTGTCCCAGGCCACCTTGGTCTCTGGCCAGAGGTCTCAGGGCGGGGACACTTGCCATCCTGATAATCCACTGCCCAGACAGTAGAGGACGGGCCGACCAGTGTGTCCCAGGCCACCTTGGTCTCTGGCCAGAGGTCTCGGGGCAGGGACACTTGCCATCCTGATAATCCACTGCCCAGACAGTAGTGGACGGGCCAACCTGTGTGCTCACATGTACTCTCCTGCCAGTTACCCCACGAGAACCAGGAACTGGCAGCCTGACTCTCCCTGTGTGGATCCCATTCCTCTGAAGCATCCTTCCGTCTTCCTAGGATCCTGGATCCCGTCTAAGCCGCACTCAGCTCTGAAACCAGTGGGCCGCGCACAGATGTCCCTGGGGTTCTGCACGGCTCGCCTCAGCCCACAGCCCCAGACTCGCCCTGCCTCCGGCGCTTGCAGACCCTGGCCCCGAGGCTGCTTCGCTGTAGGCTCACTAGGGCCGTAGGCTGGTGGGCTGAGTCACCCCGAAACACAGTGCTAATATAAGAACAGTGCTGGACACCTGAGGGTCGGGAATCTCGGCAGGCTCACTGCACGGGCCTCATCTTTATTGCCCGTGGAGCTCACGGGGCAGCGTGGCTGGGCTCTAGGTCAGGCGTGGCTTCCTCGCCCTGTGAGCGCGGTTGTCCTCCTCCAGATGCATCTCTTCCTCTCCGTGTGCTGTCATTCTCGAGGGCCGGTCTCCGGAGGGACACAACAGAGGTGCTAGAAGCCAGCCAGCATCCAAGAGCAAAGGCAAGGCTGCCAGGCCTCGATGGCCAAGACCCAGACTGGCACGGCGGCGCTCACACCTCCCTCTGCGGGTCTGAGAACCCGGAGGCCAGCCTAGCGGCTCCACCCTGAGAAGGGAGGGTGGCGTGGGCGCTGGGAGTTGGCCCGTTCCCTGGGAGGGCTCCCACGAGGATCAACTCTGCCAACAGCATGACCAGAGACAAGCGGACTGTCCTCCGCGAGCCCGGGTTCCCCAGCCGTAAAAGGAGTGTGTGGCTGGCACACCCAGCAGGGCGGCTGGGGCAGCAAACTCCGCAGCAGGCCCTCAGTGAACGGAGGCTGCTGTTAGCAACGTTGTCCCGGGATGCCCTGGGCTCGCTCATTCATTCATTCGGACGCTTCTGGACGCTTCCCTGGGAGTCACTTAGCTGGACAGGGTAGGGCAGGGTGACCAGGGAGCTCACCCGGGGAAGGGGGTATAGACTCTGGAGTCAGGCTGCTGCGTGGAAATCGGCCACCACCATCCCAGTGCGTGGCCATGGGCAGCCGTGCAAACGTCTCAGAGCCTCCACCGAGGATGGGAACAACAGGACCCCTTTGGGACCGCGCAAGCGGTAAATGAGATCGGGCCAGGAAGGGCTCCCAACAGGGGCAGGCCCGTCATCACTGCTTCCAAGGCGCCCGTCATCCTCGTGGACGTGTCACGGCGAAGACGGGCTGTTCCTCCAGCGTTGCTCCCCTGACCCCAACCCCCACTTCTCACGGACTCTTCCCCCAGGCCCAGCGCTTTATCACTTCCAACGCGCGGCTTTCCGCCCTGTGTGCTCGCTCAGCCAAGCCGAGGCCTTAGTGAAATGAGGCACGGCATGAATAAGTGAACACACACACAATAAAGCTTGCAGCGCGTGGACCCAGCCCAACTCCTGCCCCCCACGAGGACCCTCATCGACCGCCACGCGGCGCTCTCTGACCCCCGGCCCTGACCTCTGTCCTTGAGAGGGCAGATCCGTCAGCAGCTTTCCCGCCGCTCACAATGTGCTGCGCTAGATGCTCGTCCTCTTCCTGATTAGATCTCCGCTCGGTTTCCATCTGGAAAAATGTCATCCGTTCTGGTGATTTACCTCACTCAGGTCTGTCAAGTTGCCCCATAACCTTGTTCGTGGGGACTTCAATCTCTCAAAGCCTCACTTGGATTTATTGTGAGAAATGTCCCTGGAATAGGAATTGCCTTATCACCCTTTCAAGGGAAGGTCAATGCCCTGGGAGCCCTCGGCCCACCCAGGCCCCCGTGTCCCTGTCCCACTGCCAGGACCTCTGTGCTGTGGGGCCCTGGAGCTGGGCGGGGGTCCTCTGAACGCCAGAACACCGGGGCTGCAGAGCTGGAGTGAGACAAGCTCCCCATCGCCGCTGAGAAACCTCGGCTTCCTCTAGGGGCCCTGTCAGCTGCAGTGGCAGGCGGGAGGGGCGCCACCCATGAGCAAACCCCACCCCCCAGGGCCCCAGGCCCACTGCCCTCACAGTCTTCCTGCCTCCCCAATACACAGACCTCCCCAGAGCTGAGTATCTTGGGTCCCTGGCACCTCTAACCCAGATGGACGCAAGGACAGACAGATGGCGGGTATTTGAAGGTGGACGGAAAAGGACGCACACATCTTTTCCATTTTCTTTAAGAAACAATCACAGATGATGTGCTAATCCCCACAACAGTCCCCATTCCTGCCTCCTTCCTCCCTTTGCGGAATGTGCTTCCTGCTCTCATTGGCAGAATCAAGAACCCACAGCGTCACCGCAGAGCACGATGGGGACCCGCAGTGATTCTAATGCAGGAGGGCACCCTGAACGTGTCCCCGGATCCTGCCCAGCCCCCAGCCTGTGCCCTGGGCAGCCCCAGACCCATCTGTCATGAAGGTGGCACCTCCTCTGTGAGAGGGAGGAAGATGTCCAGCTGGTTTTGTGGTACAAACTTTGGGGGCCGCAGAGCAGATTTTGGCCTAAGAGAGGCCACTGAGTCCACTGGACCCCACAGATGATCACAGAGAAGGCCCCAGAGGAGGCCGGCTGCTAGTCCCGCTCTAGGGCTGGGAAGGCCCCGGGCACCCCAATGTCATCACAGCACCTTTAAGACCAGCATCCCCCCAGCGCTGTGGCCCCGCGTTGGCTCCAACATCCTGATTCCTCAATCTGACCAGAACAGAGCTTTTCCAGGGTTAGTTTCTGCCTCTTCAGTATTTAAAGTCTCACTGCATGTTCTTCTCTCCCACTAAAGCAACGGCTGTGAACCTTGCAGCATGACCTCCGGGCAGTGCCCATGCCCAGGGAAGGCCAGCAGAGCACGAGGCAGGGCTTCACCGGACACGAACATCACATCCACGCCACCCACCGCCGCACGAGGCTTGGGCACGCGTCCCATGTGCACAGTTACAGTCCCCCAGTAGAAACAGGCTTTCCTGAAGACGCTCGTCCTCTTCCTCACAGCTGGTGTGACGCCAGCCGGAGGCTGCTCGCGGCATCCGACGCGGGCCCCACCTCCCGGCCACCCCTCCCCACCAAACCCCTGTGTGGTCCCCTGGTGACGCCAGCCTGCCCTTGGGTGACAGTCTCAGACGTCACCTCCTCTTGCACACTTCTTGGCTCTGGCCCCAGAGCCCCAGGGCACTCTCCCTAGGCCAGCCCAAGGCGGGGAGGGGGGGTTACCCCACAGCCTCCTCCCTCCTAAGTAACGGGAATCAGCATTTCTTTTGGACAAGGGACCCCGGGCCGTGTTCCATGTCGAATTCTGTCGAAGTGACCTGCAAACATCATTTTTCCCGACTCAGCCGTCCTGTCAACATGGCTCAGCACTTCCAACCTCCACACACTCCACCTCATCAATCTGTTTATTTTTGTTTTTAAAGATTTTATTTATTTATTTGACAGAGAGAGAGCACAAGCAGAGGGAGTGGCAGAGGGAGAAGCAGACTCCCCACTGAGCAGGGAGGCCAAAGCAGGGCTCAATCCCAGGACCCTGAAATCATGAGCTGAGCCGAAGGCAGACGCTTAACCGACTGAGCCGCCCAGGCACCCCAATCTGTTTATGTTTTTAATGCAACAAAAATAGGTCCACTTACACTTTATAAAATCAGATTAGTTGTTGGGGCCCGGAGGAGAGCCAGCGCCATCAGCGTGAGGGTGAAAAGCCTGAACTGGGCTCCTCCCCAAGAGCGCAGTGGCAGCATTCCCGAGGGTGGACAGTGGCCCGTGAGGACCCCGGTCCAGAACGTCTGCTGGCCCCACACGTGGGGGTGGCTAAGAATGGTGTGCAAGGTGCTATCCATTATTAATAACTGAGTGCCCCTCAAGTCCTCAAAAAACAACTCTAGTTCTCTTGAGTAACCTAATTTCTAACGTTTACTTACTTAGCTAACTTTAAATATTTTAAATTTCAATAAAAGTAATAAGCACACATGTTTAACATATAAAATAGTACAGGAAGGCTGATGAGAGAGAAAGGGACCAGGGATTGGGGAGAGGGGGAATAAGGAGGGGGGGAGGGGGGAAGGAAAGAGCAGGAAGGGAGGAGGGGGGAGGGGAAAGGAGGAAGGGGAGGGGGAGGGGAGGGAGGAGGGGGAAGCAGAGGGAGGGGGCAGAGAGACCCCTGGCCCACCCTCCCCACCCCTAGACCTGCTCCTTGGCGGTAAGCACTCTGGCTTTGATTCCAGTGCCTCCTTGGCCACCTCCTTACCTTAGGAAAGGGTAAAGGGCTGTTTCCTGACGGACTTGGGGAGGGCGTTCCCCTGTGCCACGCCCCCTCCCAGGGCAGGTGCACCAGCATTCAGCTCTGCGCTCAGATGCGTCTGACCACAGCAGTAACCAATGCCCTGCGGCTACCCCTTCACGGAGGCCCCCTGCTCCCCCAGGCTCAGGGAGGGTGGGCACGGCATCTCCATGCCCCGTCTGCCCCCTCACCTCCACCTCTCACGCTGACAGCCACACTGCACCTTGTTAAGGTTGATAACATGACATTCTATTTTTACTCATAATTGAGTCTCCTGTGCTTTGTCTACAGAGTGTAGAAAGTTGAAAACCAATTAACCTGAATGAGTTAGCACAGCTAATCACTGTAACCGATAAACCCCATGTAAAGTAGGGTAATCACCAGCTTTGTGTCCTGGGTCCGCACAGGGGGCGGTAGACAGGTCCGTGAAGAGCCCCTGGGGACCCGGCTGCGGCACGGGGCGCTGCCATCCTGACCACGTGGCCGGCACAGCATTTCAGCCAGTGGGTGGGGCAGAGCCCAGAGGGGTCCCTGCAGGTCCACTCACTCACCTGGCCACCTGGACCCACCTGGCGCACAGAAGGTGGGCAGCCGCCTTGCCACTGGACGGCCCTCCCTCACCCTGCTCCCGTGGACGGCAGGAGCCAGCAATGGTCTTGGAGTCAGACTTCTTCCACTCGCAGGACAACATTCCTAGTGCCGCAGTCAAGTGAATTTTCTTTCTTAGACTTTACCAAATATTCAAAACCGATCCCTGTTTTTGCTGACCTGTGTTTGGGCCATGCATTTCAGGTAGTGCTTGGAACCCACTCAGCTGCCTCGGAGGTCGGGGTGCAGATGGTGCGTTATACCAGTCCTGCTCTCTGCCTGCCCCCCCACATCACTTTCGGTCCCGCTTTGAGGGGTCAGCTCGGTGTTTTCCTTCATTCTCTACCCTTCGTGGCCTCACATTTCCCCCTGCCCCCACTGAAGCTGACTGCTCTTGGGAAGGTGCCCACTTCCCTCCCCACTCTCTCCTCGACACTCCCAGTGGCTGGCTCCTGTGTGGGCTGCCACCATCGGCAGCCACCACCCAGACGCCCCCCAGCTCGGCAGCATCAGGCCCCCGGTACCTTGGGCCCTGTCACTTCCTCGTTCTTTGTGCGCCCCCCTATTTCACACCCCCAGTAACTCCGAAAGAAAGGGTACTTGGTTAGCCCTGTTCAACAATTGGCAGCACTAAATGACGGCGTGGCCGGCAGCATGGCGGTTACCATGGGGTCCGTCCCTGGGAGGCAAGTGGATTGGTGCTTCTCTGTCCGCAGACACGCATCCGTGGCTCCGTTCGCTGCCTGCGCTTCTCCACACGCTTGTTTACTCCAGTGGCAAAGCTCACTGAAGAAGGGGCCTTGGGACTCTTAGGAGTCGCTGTGGGTCTGCGAGCCACACTTACCAACAAAGGCCTGGGTGTGGGACTCTGTGCTGGGGCCTTCCTTCCCCAGAATCTGACAAATGCAATTCTGCTGCCCTCTAGAACGCTGGTGCCCTCCTTGCCTTTCGAGACCTAATGCCAGCCTGATTTTAACGTCTTTGTAGCTGGATCTTTTTTTTTCTTTAGGTACTTCTTTAGTGTCTTTAAACCTTGTGAGTTTTCACAGTAGCCCATCCGGGTATGTTCTAAGGCCATCACGGATTCCACCTGCACGGCGGGCCCCCCCCCCCCCCCCCGCCACCGCCACGCTTGTCCTGTTTCTTCAGAAATCCTTGCTGCTCCCTTTTCCTGGTTTCCCCTTTCTGAGATTTCTGGTCACTGGATATTGATTTTCTGTGTTGATCTATAAGTCCCTTTCTCTTTTCTTTTATAGTTTCTCTCTTTTGCTCTACTTTCTAGAAATTTTCCCCAACTTTATCCTTTTTTATTGACTTTTAATTTTGGCAAGTACAT
>NW_023270274.1:1784393-1883135 GCF_011800145.1 Mirounga leonina
GCTGCTCCACGGCAGCAGTGAAGGAGGCCACCGCAGATGAGAGCAACACTGAGAGCTCTGAGGATGTCGAGGTCTGTGCACCACCTGCTGCTCCAGAAGACCTCAGTCTTCCAACCCAGTAGGAAGCTGGTGTGACCACACTGCCCCCCATGCACGTGCCAGAGTCTCTACAAAGTCTCGCTGGTGCCACGAGGACACTGTGCCGGCTGTCCTCCAGCTCCCGTGTCACTCACAGGCCAGTTCCAGCACGGGAGCGGACACCCGCAGATGCTCTGGGTACTGGAACGGGAACAGTGTGACGGCAGCCCCACCAGGGGTGTTTCCCATGCAGACAGACACCCTCCGGCAGGGAGACCCGCTGCTACACTGTCAGCACCCTCCGCTCGAAGCCCTTGGCCTGACTGGATTTCTCCAGTGCCTCAGAGATTTTGACAAATGCTTCCTTATCACGTCTCTGATCTGGCATGAAAGTCCTACAGTTCTCTTCAGGGGAGCTGAACGGTTCCTCGGCGAAGATTTATGGAGTCCTTGCCACAGCCCTGCCACGCTCCAAGTGCTGGAGACACAGGCAACCACTGCAGACCCGGACGGCGAGGCGGGGGCAGGTGCGGCCACACACAATCACGCACCAAGAAACCTGGAAAACAGGAGCAAGGCTGGGGTTTGCAATGGGGTCAACACCCTGGCTGCGAGATCTGCCGCCGTTTTGCAGGATGTCCTTGCTGAGGGACACTGATGACGGAGAGCATGCCGTCCCCCATGGGACTTCTCACAGCCAAGGTGAATCTACCACAACATCTGAAAATTAAAGGGGAGGGGGATGCAGGCTTCTCTGCCTTACCCCGCGAGCCTAGCCCTGTAGGCCTGGCGGGGCCGGAGGTGGGTGCAGGGGACCCCCCCAGGGGACCGGGTGGCCCCAGCACGGCCTCCCCCACCCCTCGGCCCCGCCCCCGGCACGGGAGGTCAGAAGCACCGCGTCCCAGGCACGCCCTCCACAAAGCCTCCTGTGTCTCAGCTGCTCCTAATTTAACCACTCAGGTGAATGACCCCCCTCATTTTTACCACCTGGTCTCTTAAAGGGGCTTCGAAACATTTTAACCACCTCGCAAATCAAATCGTGGGCAGAGCAGCCTTCCCCACAGCGACCCTCCTTGCTTAATTAAACCACATCTAACAAGTGACAGAGACAGGCCGAGTGTGCTCTTCCCGGACCTCTGCCAGGAAGCCCTGTCGACGGTGTGCACTCCCCCGGGCACAGTCGCTGCCCGGGCTCCTCAGCTGGGTCCTGGCAGTTGTCACGGGCACAATGCCTATTCAAGGACACCACACTAATCAGGAGGGAAGGCGGCAATTGGCAGGCTGAAGCACCGTGCTTTCTAATTATCTGCAGATCTCAATTGCAGAAATGATACTTATGTTCCGTCAAAGTTAAGGGATGATTAATCATTTCTCTGTGTGCTTGGCAGAGTGGTGCTCAAGATCATGATGGTAATGATGCCTTGTCTTTATACACTCTCTTTCCTCCAAAGGGTTTAAAATCTTCCCAAGATTGCTTCAATTTATCTTTCAACATTGCTGTGAGAAGAAAAAAGTAGCACCAGTGGGTCAAATTAACGCACCCCAGTGGGTAAGGGGCTAAGCCAGGGTCAGAGATGGAAGGTCATTCATCAAAAGTCCAACACTTGCCTCGGTGGTCAAGCCGGGGAGAGATACCAATTGCCCATTATAGACCGCATTTGTCAGGGAGATTAACCTTCACTGCCATAACAGGAATGGTCGTAACTTCAACCAGGGAAATCCTACTTGCCGCTCATGTCACAGTCCGGGGTGGGCCATCCCCCCCACGGGGCGACTCGGGCACCCAGGGCTTCTCCAACCTGTGGCTCAGCCAGAACGGCCACGGAGGCCTCGCCCGACCCTGTGTGGGCAGCGGCGAGGAGCACAGACTGCCAGCCAGCCAGCCCGAGGACAGCACGGGAGGCTTTTGGGCAAGGTCTGGACAAGACAGGGCTCACGGCTGCACGCACTCGGGGCCTGACCTCAGTCCCACGGCCACAGCGAACTGCCGGAGGGGCTCCTGAGGGCACACTTCGCGTGAGCGCTGCCCCGTCTTCTCTCCATCGCTGTGCTGCCCGCTCCACCCGGCCGCTTCAGAGGAACGTCGAGGAGAATAGAGGAGAAAGGCCTCATGCCAACCAACACAGCACTCCAAAGGGTTAGGAGAAATTACCCTGTGCGCTGATTTCTAAAGGAAATCCACTCACCACCTGGACCCACTTTTTCCTTGCCTTTCTCCTTCTTAGAAGAGAAAGCAAATCACCTCTGGTGCCAGGCAAGACGGAGTGGGCACAGCGCAGCCTCCCTGCACTGATTACGGCTGGAGCTCTGGGCGGAATACAGACGGCCGGCCTCCGAGGACTCGGACAAGTGCGCGGCGGCGGAGACGGGGGAGGGAAGGCGAGCTGGGCGAATGACCAGTGTGGTGCTGGGCTGACTGGCTGTCCTCCTTTTCCTCGCGGGCTGGCTTCAGGCAGCCTGGGTCTCAGATCCACGCAGTAAGCAGGACAGAGGACTTGCAAAGGGGCCTCTGAGAGCCAGAGGGTGCTGGGGGAAGGACTCGGGGACCCTCTTCCCTCGTTCCCCCCTGCTTTGCCCCGAGGTCACCACCCATCATGAAGCTACAGCCACAGCAGTGCTATCGACTCTTAAAACGCCCAGAAAAAAACCGCTTCTCTGGGGGAGAACCAGGAAAGCGGGCCCCTGAGTTCCAAAGAATTTAGGGGAATCCTGCTTATCTTTCTTTCTTTCTTTCTCTTGCCACCTTGCCCCCAAAACCACCCCAGTTGTGCAAAACCACAACACCGTGCATGGGGGCAGAGCATGAATAGACTCAGGGAAACCACAACCGTCCAGCCAAAGACTGGGAACGTGCCACTGTGGTCCAGAGAGTGCTGGGGACATCCCGAGGGGAGAGAGCGCAGAAAGAAGGCCCGCAAGGACGCAAGTGAGCGGACCTGAGCCCCAGGCTTACTTCCCAGCTGCGCGTGCAGGGACCAGATCCAAGGAAGCACAGCAAAGACTTTGCCGGCTGAGCTGACACTGAAATCACTTCTCACAGATGGTATGACAGGGCTTGTGGTCTGAGCCTAATATTCTCTACAAGATTTAAACAACGGTTTCTCAACCTATGCATTGTTGATATTCTAGACTGAATAATTATTTTGGGGTGGAGGTGGCTGTCCGGTCCACTGTAGGCAGGTGAACAACATCCCTGACCTCTACCCACCAGACATCACCCAATGTCCTCTGTGGGGCAGAATCCCACCCAGCTGAGAACGACTGATTTAAATGGAACTTGGGGTGTCTGGGTGGCTCAGTCAGTTAAGCGCCTGACTCTTAATCTCAGCTCAGGTGTTTGTCTCCAGGTCATGAGTTCAAGTCCTCCGTTGAGCTCCACGCTGGGTATGGAGACTACATACAATACAATACACAGAACTCAGCATCTCACAACATAATATTCAATATATCCAGGATACAATTCAAAATCATTCAACATACGAAAACCAGGAAAATACAACCAATTTTCAAGAGCAAAGACCATCAGCACATGCCAACTTTGAGAGGACCCAGCTATTTGAGTTACGAGACAAAGACGTTAGAGCAGCAGCCATAACCATGCTTTTATGAGAGCGAGATGAACACTTTTGAGACAAGGGAAAAACACATGTCTGAGCAGAGAAAGAGAAACTATACGGAAAAAAAAAAAAGGAAGTTTTAGAACTGAAAAATAAGATATCTGAAGTGAAATTAAAGATCACCAGGAAGACTCAATAGTAGAATGCAGATAGCAAAATGAGTCAGAGGGCCTGAAGATGGATCTGTGTGAACCACTCCGTCGGGAGAACAGAGAGGAAAATGGACGCGGGGAGAACGGACACAGCCCCCTGAAACCTGCAGGGCAGGATCCACCCCCCAACAAAGAAAACTCCAGAAGGCTTTACTGGCAAGTGCGATCAAACATTCTACCAAATCGGTTCTACAAAACTACTTCCTGAAAAGAGAAGAAGAACCCGTCAATTCACGCCAAGAGGCCAGCAGTACCATGAGGCTGACCCCAGACAGTGATGTTACGGTGAGACAGCAGGCCAATATCCCTCATGAGCACAGACGCAAAACCCCACCACAAAACTTGAGCAAATAAAACTTAGTAATATTTCTTAAAGATAACAAATCATGACCAAGCAGCTTTACCCCAGACTGTAAGGCTGGTCAGCATCTGAAAATCCATCAACATGACTCACCACATTGACAGACCACAGAAGAAGAGCTATATAATCATATCTATAGATAAGGAAAAATGTTTGACAAAATTCAATATCCAGTCATGATAAAAACTCTCAGATAAACAGGAAGAGAAGGGGACTTCCTCAACCTGATATATGGTGTCTCCATTTAATGGCCAAAGAGCCAATGACTCACCCCCTGAGATCAGGAACAAAGCAAGCACATCACCTCCCAGTCCTTTTCTTTTTTTTTTTTAAAGATTTTATTTATTTATTTGAAGAGAGAGACACAGCGAGAGAGGGAACACAAGTAGGGGGAGTGCAGAGGGAGAAGCAGGCTTCCCGCCAAGCAGGGAGCCCGATGCAGGGCTCGATCCCAGGACCCTGGGGTCCCAGTCCTTTTCAACACTGAACTGGGTGGGGTTCGTGGCCTCCAGCGTGATGAGGTAAGATAGAGAAATAAAAGGCATACAGAATGGAAAAGAAGAAATACAACTGTCTCCATTTTGCATAGAATCTGATTTCCACCTGGAAAACCCCAAAGTATTCTATAAAACAAAGCAAGCCCTAAGACCTAGTGAGTTAGGTGTATATAGTAAATACACAGATCAATGGAACAGAATAGAGAATCCAGTACCCCCACACAAATATACTCAAATGATTTTTCAAAAAGTTGCAAAGGCAATTCAAAGGATCACCTTTTCAACAAATGATGCTTGTTTATTGAGATGCATATATAACAAAAGAAGCCTCATTATACTTCCTGTAACACATGAAAATTAACTCAAGTGAGTCACAGGCATGATTGTAAGAGGTAGACCTGTGAAGGTTTTAAATGAAACATAGGAGAAAACCTTTTAGACTTCGGGTTTGGCTATTAGGTTTTAGATATGACATCGAAAGCGTGATCCATAAAAAAAATTAATAAATCAGACATCAGCAAAATTAAAACTTTTTTGCCCTGTGGAAGATACTGTTAAGAGAATTAAAAAAAGAAGAAGCAGCAGCCACAGACTGGAAACAAATATTTGCAAATCAAACATCTGACAAAGGACTTACATCCAGAATATATAAAGAACTCTCAAAACTCAAAAATAAGAAAACATACAACCCGATTTTTTAATGGACAAAAATGTGAACAGATGCTTCACCAAAGAAGATTTATGGATGGAAAATACAGACATGAAAAGCCAGCAAGATCATTAGTCATCAGGGAAATGCAACGTAAAACCACAATTGGATAGCCTGTCCACCGACCACAGTGGCTGAATTTAAATGACAGATCACACACACACTGCCAAGGATGGAGGTCATCTGGGACTTGGATACTCTGCTAGTGGGATGCACCACGGGGAGCCACCTGAGGAAGCTGTTCAGTTTCTTGTAAAGTTAAACATACATTTACCACATGGCCTAGAATTCTCCTTCAAGGCAAGTGAGTAATGCTATGATCACACAGAACCCGTATTAAGATGCTTATGGCAGCTACATTCAAACCCCCCGAATAAGGAAAAAACACAAATATCCATCAGTGGTGCTGTCCATGCACATAGTGGAGTACTTCTCAGCAGTGACAAGAGGGGATGCAGGTCCAATGCATCACGCTAAGTGGAAGGTGCCAGACCGAGAGGCTATAGACTGCCTGATGCCATTAACGGGACATTCTGAAGCGCGTGGGGATGAAGATCAGAGGAGCTGTTGTAGGGAGTTGGGTGGGGAGGACTGACTCCAGGGGGATGCACAAGGACATCAGGGGGATGATGGATTCTGCAAGGTGACTGTGGCAGAGGCCACGCAGCTATGCATCGGTCAAAAACAGATGGACTGTACACTGAAAAAAAGTGCACGCTAATATAAAAACTGGATTTTCAAAAACAAAAACAAATTTTAAGATGTCTACATGTAAGCAACAATAAACTGGCTAAGAAAACCCAAAGAGGAACTCCGTGCATGCACATGGTCACAGAAGGGCTCATGCGGGGAGGGGGCACTCCAGAAGCCATATCACATGGTAGGTGGGGGAAGGGGAGACACGTGTGAGTGTGTGGGTCAGCACGAGAGAGCCTGGGTTGTGGGATGGACTATGAGGAGCCAGCGTGCTGTGCGGGAAGTGGCCCCATGGACACAAGGCAGGGGTGAGGCTGGCTTGAGGCCTCAGAGTGCTCCTGAGCCGGCTGGCCGCCGTCAGGCACACAGGGGCCAGCCCACATGTGCTAGATACCCCTCCAGTGCTTTCTATTCAAAGGGCCACATGCAGAGGTATGGCCCTGAGACCAAATCAAGTCTCTGTGACAAGCGAGTGTAGTCCCTGCTGTGGAGTCACTCATCAAACATCCTGAGGACTGAAGGGGGAGACTGGGCTACAGCTGTTATGGGGGGCGGACACAGGCCACGAAAGGGAGTTGTCCCCAGCACCCCCAAACACCTCCCCTTCCAGGATATGCCGAAGACACCACACCCACTGCTGGGAATCTGGGACCTCCTACGCTCTTCATGGCTTCTTTCTGCTCGTATCCCCAGTTACCCTGTTGTATACGATCACTCACTTTATAAGCCGCCGCAAATGTCTACATGGGGCACAGGAATGAAAGACAGACAGACAAGAGGAGAAGCAGAAAAATAAAGAGGAGCATAAATGCAGAACTGACAACATGCTGGGGGAGAGACCAGCATTTTCTGCAAGATGCCACTCGAGCTAAGGCATCCGTGTAAGGATGGCATATTTCAGCAGCTTACTAAAACCTCTGGGTCACCCTGCAGCCAGACTCCAAGTCTCTGCATTATGTCGTGGTGTGGGAAAGCCCATTCCTGGCCTGTGCACACAGGGTACCAGAGAAGATGGCCTCGAATTACAAGGAAAATAGTATCAACCCTCACGAATGCATCTTGCGATTCAGCCCACCTCCTGCTCTACGTGAGTCTTACTTTAGGAAACCTCAACGTTATTTCTTAAAAGGCAATCCCCTTGACCTTGTCGCCCTTGCCCCCACCCCATCACGCACCCAGAGAACTATGAACTGTCAGCACCTCGGGGCACCTTCCTGGTGATCAGCATGCTGCAGTGGGGGCGCAGACGTGACAAATCACAGGCAGAAGCAGGCAGCACGTCCCCCTGCCCAGGACGGACAACAGGAGTGGAGGACTAAGTGCTTTTCGCGTAATACACCCCGGTCCTGCCCAGTGCCATTCCAAAGGCACTTTAAGCACAATAGCTTAATTTATTGTTGTTGGCAGTTTAAGTGGACTACAGCTTAATTTGTGGCATGAGGTCAGCTGAACTTCGCTCTGTAATCTCCAGAGTTTGCTCCATACATTTAGGTTCCATTCTTTGGTTGGTTACAAGACAGCAAATTAGAATTCTTTCTTTTATAACAAGAAAAAAAATAGCTTATACACAGAAGGAAACAGAAATAAATGAGAATTCTCTGTCTTCCTTATAGAAGGGAGGAGAAGAAACAAGGTATTGATTTATATGTGAGAACAATGTGCATTTTGCAGGGTCTGCTCTATGGTCATTGTTCTGAAAGGGGGCTTCGCACACTGTTTGGTGGCCGGGGTGGCCAGGGCGAAGGTGCTCTGCCGACTGGATACTCGGAAGACAGTTAACCAGGTTGCCTTGCCTGAGTTCTGATTTCAGTACATTCGAGAGCAGATGAGCATACGGAAAACTGATGTTTTATTGAACCTAATTTATTCGCCTCTTCCAAACCTGGGCCCCAATCACCAACGTCAAGTATTATCAGTGTGATGCAATGGGAGGGGGAGACAGGATGAAACTCTTACTAATGCAGATGGGATTCTGGTGCATTTTTGTAAACTAGGAGAGTAGCTGGGTAAGCATGTGCCTGGAGACAGGAAAGGTTGGCTAGACAGGTCTATCCCAACGTGCCTTCCTTCCTCTCCCACATCCCCTCCCCTCAAAACGGAGGCTTTGTTTCCCCATTAATTCCAGAAACCAACCTGTGACGACTAAACCAGTTACCTGTGACTATTGTAACAGCCCCCTGGCGAGTCCTGTTTCTTCCAGGCAATCCCAAACAGCCAGCGAGGTAATGTGCCTCACACTCCTGTCCAGGGTACAGCATGCACACACTCGAGAACCCCCTCCCCGGCTGCCGTAGAGGCACCTTGTCTCCTCCACCCACCAGCGCCCTCGTGCTCCAGCTGCAGCTCGTGGTACCAGCCGCTGAGCCCCTGCTCCCGCCCCATGTCCTCCCCAGGCCTCTCCAAGAGTCGTCACCTGCCTCTCTGACAATCACCATCTTTCACCTCTGTTGACACCCTTGATATTTTACCTCTCCTTTAATTCTACATAGGATTAAATACCTGTTCAGCAGTCTGCGTCCCTCATCCAGCGCCGAAGAAAAACCAGAGCTGGACAGTAAACCACCCAGATAAAAACAGATTTTGTTCAGGAGGGAAAGAGGCGAAAACCAACATCAGTACAAAACCAGGCTCGATTCCAAACACAGCAGGGCAAGCGGGAACTTGCAGCCAAGGAGCACGGCGGGGTCTGTGGACGGGAGCCCGTTACGAGGGAGCACTGGGGTACAAGGGGGTTGGGTGACGTGGCCTGGCCAGGTTCTTGCTGGTCAGATACAGAGTTTGGGGGATTCTGGCCAAACCAACCTCGCCAGATTCTTGCTAAGACTGGACAATGCAGAGAGGAACACAGAAGCCAGACAGTCAAGGCTTGGGTGAAAAGTCCAGGGAATCCTGCCCAGAGTCTGGTCGAGAGAATCTCTGTCACCAGACCGAGCTCCCAGAGACAGGGACTGCACCACGTCCCGTTGTCCCCGTCCCACGTCTGTGAAGGCCTGGAGTTCCCGACCGCAGGACGTGTGAGCAGAGCCATGTCGGGATGCCTTTGGCACCTTGTCCCTTGGCTTCACAGCTCTACTCTCAGGCGCCCAGCAGCGCAGGCCCAGCACATGCCGCGCTCCGGGGCCCGAGGCCCAGCTCTTCCCGGGGGCGGGCGGCCGGTGTCCATGCCGCTGGTGGGCAGGCACCTGAGAACTGCCGTGGCCCTGAGTGGATGCTTGCCCTAGCGTGCCGCCACCTTGATTGGGAAGACGAGACTGGGGGCAGGGGACGCTGCGAGCAGGAGGGGGCGGAGGTGGGCGCCTCCAGGGGCCGGGAAGACGCGTCGGCACACGGGCTTGCCAGCCGGCCCGGCAGCTCCGTGCACATCTGTATGCCGGGCTGGGCAAATCAACGCTCAGCCGTCGGAAGTAGGGGGAGCCTGGGCGTTGCGATCGGGAAGGGAACTCGCCTCCGCCAAGCGGGCCGCCTCGCACAGGACACCACAGGACCCCAGCCCAGGGTAGAGGAGCTCCAGGCGGTGCTCCGTCTGGGGGCTCCAGACCTGCCTCAGGGCATCACCCTCCACCTCCCCCGCATGGCCTGGAGGGACGGCGGGTCCCAGGGGTCTGCCTCGCTAACAACTGGTTAAGCAGCTACCGTTTCTTAGGGCTCTGTGTCGGGCCGGGCAGCCTTCCCTTCTCGGCAAGCATGACATCAGGCCTGAGGACACCGTCATATAGGCACATACTGTTGTCCTCACGGCACACAGGGGGAGACTGAGGCACAGGGATGCCGGGGGTGGGGGGCAGAGTGAACCCCCACTCTGTGCAGCCCCCCGAACACGCGGCGCAGAGGGGGACCCCCGGCGACCCTGCGGTAGGCAGAGCAGGCCGTGAAGGAGCATGCTCGAGAATCCCACAGGAAGTGGAAACTCTGACTGAAAGAGAAAAACCCAAACAAGCAAGGGCCATCCCCGAATCCAGTCCCGTGGGCCCAGGCAGGTTTCGGGTCCTTCCTGAGCAGGTGCCCTCCTGCACCGCTGTGCCTCTCAACGGTAAGGAGGAATGCTCCAAGGAAGGGTTTTGCAAAATGGTAAACAGGTGGGCAGTGGAACATCTCCCCCTTAAAGGCTGGTCTGTCGGTCTCTTGGGCCACCGGCTGTAGACACAGTGTGAAGGGGGAAAGGTTCAGAAAGGTGCCCTGCAGCCTTCCCTGCCAACCACACCTTCCTCATGTGGTTCCAGGAGCACACGGGGGGCGTCACTGTCTTTAGGAGGTAATTTAATTGTCCAGGCTCCCGTCCAAATCTCGACAGGATGACTGCTTTATGGTGCCCTATAATGGATTCCACCCTACACTGCAATACATCATTGCGTGAACCACAACGCGCCCTTCGCCCTAGCGGGTTTTTATGCATGTTCAGTGCCTTCACTTACTGAGACGACCCCACCAAGCGAGAGTTTAAATGAAGCAGTAACTCACCTTCATCTTTCTTCAGTTTCATCACACCCACCATCTTGCATATTTCAAAAGGAGTGCACATTAACAGTTTTTAAACAAGGATGCATGAAGGTCACACAGACTTAGCCCTCCACGGGATGCAGGCGGGAGCCTGACTCTCATGAAGGCACCTGCCCCGGGCACTCCAACTCCTCCCCATCGCCTCTGCTCCCCTGTGGTGAGGTCCACACTGATTTCAAGGGCACATGTGTCTACAGACCCTCCATTCCTGTCAGCACTCTGCGGAGCAGTGACTCTTACTCACCAGGCATGGGTCCTCCAAGCGTGAGCCCTGGGACCTTCCTGATTCTACAAGGACCTGCCTGGGCTGCAGGTGGGCCCAAGGCAACTGGAGAACAGAGCCTGGGGCTCCACTCCCCAATTCCTCCCCAACCACCGCTGCGGGGATGCGGGGTCCTGACCCCCAGATTCTGCACCCTGGGTGTGCACGCCCCTCACTGACATCCCCCCTGTGTAGTTCTGAACGAGCCGTCGACCCTGTGAGCTCTCCCAGGCAGGACACTGTTTTATTTGCTTTGTACGCCCAGTACTTGGTAAACCACAGCCATCAGGCAAGAAAAAGAAATAAAAGGCATCCAAACTGGAAAAGAAGAGGTCAAAATGATCTCTGTTTGCAGATGACGTGATATTATACATAGAAAACCCTGAAGACTCGACCAAACCTGCTAGAACTGATAAGTTCAGTGACATTGTGGAATACAAAATCAACAGGCAAAAATCAGCTGCATTTCTTTCTCTACAATAAAAACAAACTATCTGAAAAAGAAATTAGGAAAACAATCCCATTTACAAGAGTATCAAAAAGAATAAAATAGGAGTAAGTTTAACCGAGGAGCTAAAAGCTCAGGACACAGAAAACTAAAAGACATTGATAAAAGGAATCAAAGAAGACACGAGTAAATGGAAAGACACACTGTGTTTGTGAACTGGAAGACTTTGTATTGTAAAAATGTCTATACTACCCAAAACAATCTACAGAATTGATGGACTCCCTCTAAAAAAAAATTGCAGTGGTGTTTTTCACAAAAATAGAGAAGACAATCCTAAAATTCAGTGGAACTCTGAAATCCGTGAATAGCCAAAGCCACGTAGAACAAGAAGAAGAGATCTGGAGGCGGCACGCTTCCTGGTTTAAAATTACACCACAAAGGGCGCCTGGGTGGCTCAGATGGTTAAGCGTCTGCCTTCGGCTCAGGTCATGATCCCAGGGTCCTGGGATCGAGTCCCGCATCGGGCTCTCTGCTCCTTGGGAGCCTGCTTCTCCCTCTGCTTCTCTCTCTCTTTCTCTCATGAATAAATAAATAAAATCTTTAAAAAAAATAAAATAAAATAAAATAAAATTACACCACAAAGTCAAAGTGATCAAAACAGTGTGATACTGACATTGAAAAAAAAAAGACACTCCATGCTCAGCGGGGAGTCCGCTTGAGATTCTCCCTCTCCCTCCCCCTCACTCATGCGCTTTCGCTCGCTTGTACACGCTCTCTCTCTCTCAGATAAATAAATAAATCTTAAAAAAAAAAAAAAAAGACACATAGAACATTGGGACAGAAATAAACCCAAATGTATATGGTCAGCTAATCTTTGACAGAGTCTCCAAAGATACACAGTCGGTAAAGGATGACCTCTTTAATTAGTGGTGTTGGGAAAACTGGGTATTCACATGCAAAAGAATGAAATTAGACTCTTATTTTAAACCCTCACAGAAATTAACTTGAAAAGATTTAAACGTAAGGACAGAAATTGTAAAAATCCTACAAGAAAACATAGGGAAGAAGATCCTTGATGTTGGTTTTGGCAATGATTTTTTTTTACATGACCCCAAACACACAGGCAACAAAGGCAAAAATAAACAAATGGTATTACATCGCACTTTATAGAAAGCTTCTGCACCACGAGGGGAACCATCCGCATCCCATACAGAATGGGACAGCGTGTGTGCAAACATGTACCTGAGAAAGGACCGGTATTCAAGATCTATAAGCAACTCACACAACTCAACAGCAAACAAACAGGCAAGCAATACAAAACAAAAAACATAACCTGCCTTAAAAATCAGCCAAGTCCCTGAATATGGATTTCCCAAAAGAAGACACACACAGGTCCAACAGGCAGTGAAAAAGTGCTCACCGTCACTCACTGTCAGGGAAATGCCATTGAAAACCACAATCCAATGTCACTTCACACCTCAGGATGGCCATTATCAAAAAGACAAAAAAGACAACAGGTGTTGGCAAGGAGGTGGAGGAGGGAGACCCTCGTGCACTGTTGACGGGAATGCAACCACTGTGGGAAAGAACACGGGGGCTCCTCAAAAACTTAGAAACAGCCTGCAATCCAGCAATCCCACCTCTGGGAATCTATCCAAAGGAACGGAGATCAGGATCTTGAAGAGGTTTCTGCCCTCCCAGGTTCAAAGCAGCATTATTCACAACATGATGGATGAATGGATAAAGAAGATGTGGTATACACATGTGGGGGGACATTATTCAGCCCTAAAAAAAGAAGATTAATAATCCCACCATTGTGACAACACAGAAGGCCCTGGAGGACATCGTGCCAATTCAAAAAAGCCAGATACCCAAAGACAAATACGGTAGCATCTCACTTACAGGTGGAGTCTAAAACAGTCCAATCATAGTACCAGAGAGGAGAGTGGTGCTGATGACTTGGGGGCAGGGACCAGGAAGTGTGGGTCTAAGGGGACCGACAGCAGGTCTGCAGGGGGAGTGCGTTCTGGACATCTGTTACAGACTTAAAATCTGCTAAGACGGTAGGTCTTTGGTTACGTGTTCTTATCACACACATATAATAATAATAGCAGTGGAGGAAACTTGGGGGATGAGGAATATGTTTATGGCCTTGATGGCAAGGTGATGGTTTCACGGGCGAGCACTTATCCCCAAACTCATCCAGCCGTGTCCGTTAAAAATGCACAGCTCTCGCAGGCCATGCTTCAACAAAACAAAGGGGAACATAAATCAGACTGTCTTCTTTCCATATTTTGGTCTCAAACCTCTGAATATCAGCCAAGAGATGAGATAACCGCTTTAATATATTTAAAATGAGGTTGAAGTCCAAGTCCAGACTGAAGTCAGACAGAACCACCCGCTCGGTCCTGAATGATGTGTGCCACGTGGACAGACACAGGGGCGTCCACGGCCCTCTCCTCCAACACGGGCCTGGCTCCGCAGCTACTCAGCTGTGTCCCGTTGCCACTCTGTCACCTCCGCAGCTCAGCCTGCGTGTCCTGGTTCCCGACGGCCCTTCCCAGGGGAAATGGGATGGGGAGCGGGGACAAAGCAGATGGCTCAGTGCAGCAAGATGCAGAGTGCAAGGGTAAAACCAGGATGCCGGGCCACTGCTGTCCACCACGCTGGATACCATGTGCAGCGCCGGGCGGCTCTGACCCAGCTGTGCGTGTGCCCAGAGGTGGGGCGTGCAGCCAGGTCACCAGCCTCGACTCCAGTCTAGGCCCTGACCTCAGCAACTGTGACTCTGGCAAACCCACCAGCCTCTCGGGGCCCAGACCCATCTGCTTAACTACAAAGCCAGACACGCGGTCTGTGCCCTGCGGGCCGCTAGGAGCTTTAAGTGAGACGATGCGTGCCTCGATGCCCAGTGCCATGTCCCTGTCCTTCCCCGGCTTTAGGTCAGGGCCTGGCAAGCTGCAGCTCTTCTGCTCACTTGGAGCTGCTGTGACATGTCTCAGCGCTTCTCTGGGAGCAAGACGCTCCTTTCAGGAGCCCTCACAGATGAAAATCATCTACATGGACATGTTCCATCCTCAAGGACGTTGGACAAGATGCCCTTCCTGCTTGGAGCAAAGAGCCTCAGCCTCGGCCTGGAGCTCCTCTGGCGGGTGTCTGGGGAGGCAGATGCTCCCAGTTTCCCACGGGTTTGCCTGCCCAGTGTGCTGATGGGGGCAGCCGCTCAGTGTGTCTGCAGACTAGCGCACCCCGGACCCCTGTCCGCGTGCTGCCTGGGCCCCCCAGGGCCGAGGGCCTTCAGCACCGACCCAGGAGGCTCTGCCTGCTCTGGAGGCAATGTGGAGACCACGTGCTTGCTGCAGCATGATCAGCTGACCGTGACCCTTTCCCGAGAATGGGTTTCTGTGGGCAATGGGAGTGGGCCCACGGGCACGGTCAACTCCCCCGGGCAGGGGCATTAGGCAAAGGTGTGTGGGGTCGAGCCAGCCTCCCCGGTTCACAACCTTGCTGGGGCTTTTCATCGTCCAGCAGCTCCTTCCCCATCCTGAACCCCTGTTCCATATATTTCGTATAATACCGTCCATGTCGCATGCATCAGCCCCACTGGATATGGGGCATGGAGAGGACCCTCCTGCAGCGCACTGTGGCAGCCTCCTCAGGGAACACGGAGGAGACAGACGGACCCCACAGGCCAGCGATCATCTGGATCTTCCCCCATGGGCCTCAATGTGCAGGAAAGTACACTCTCTGCTACTTATTAGCCTCGGCGGCCGACGAGCCACTTAACGTCATTTATACCCACTCCACAGATGAGAAGGCTGAGGCAGACAAGCTCAGTGATTCTGTCTCGGTCAGACCTCAGTCCTTCTGCTTTGTCCCTCCCTGGTTGGGGAGGCCCAGTGAGCCAGCCAGGAGGGCCGGGTCGGGAGGCTGGGCCAGGACACCCCCTGCCCCCCCAGGCACCTGCACAGGGAGCTCAAGCTTGTCACTCCACAGTGTCTGAGCCCCATACACCCTAATGTCACCACATCTTCCATGTGGGTTTCTTATGTGTCCACAGAGGGTGGGCAGCCGAGCTCATGACGATGTCCAGTACTGACCCCTACCCCCAGCCAGTGTCCTCCATCATCCTGCCCCTCAACAAGACAGAGGTGCTAAAATGCTGGCTTCCCCGGGGCCAGCAGGCTACGGCCAGAGTGATGCAGAGCCTGGCCCACAGCCACAGGACCGGAGCCCAGGAGGCAGACGCACACCCTTGCAGGCCCTTCATCTGCCTGGCCGGCGGGTCTGGTCTGCGTTCCGTCTGTGTTCACAAGCCCCAGGAGCAGAGTCTGACGCTCGGGTCAGCCCGGAGAGCAGCTAACACGTGAGTTCTTTCGGAAACAGGAAGGGAGTGAACGGTTTATTGAGTGTGGCTCCTGCTGGGCTCCTTCTGTGCCTCGTACGGCGTAACCTGCCCCTTCAGGAGGGACACTGATTATCTGTCTCTGGGAAACTGTCACCCAGCATGAGGACATTGCCCAAAGTCCCGAGTTACAGTCAGTGGACCCAGTCATCACCCGTGTCCGGCTGCTGAACCACACCCATTCCAGGCCCCAAATGATGCTGACGGGGGGAGGGATGATAGACGACAGTCACCAAGGCTGACGCACTCACCAGGCACGTGTGAGGTGCGCCCGGGCCGGGGAGGCGGGTGCCCACTGCACTGCAAGGTCATCCAAGGTCATTCTGGAGTCTGGCCCGACTTGGGTGAGCCGAGGGAGAGCAGGCCCCCTCCTGCCAGGGTTCTGTGGGTTCGGCACGCTAGGGACCCACACTGTGTGCCGTTCTGAGCACTGGCCCATGCCGGCCGCCGTTCTGCAGTTGTCTTCATCTGTCTGATTAAAAATTACACAGAAGTGGGGGCGCCTGGGTGGCTCAGTCGTTAAGCATCTGCCTTCGGCTCAGGTCATGATCCCAGGGTCCTGGGATCGAGCCCTGCATCGGGCTCCCTGGTCAGCGGAAAGCCTGCTTCTCCCTCTCCCACTCCCCCTGCTTGTGTTCCCTCTCTCTCTCTGTCTCTGTCAAATAAATAAAATCTTTAAAAAAAAAAAATTACACAGAACGAATCCTTCCCCAGGGCCAGCTGCAGAGTTTCTCCCGTACAGAAACACAAACCCAACCCAGCGGCTGCCCCCTGATTATGCACAGGGAAGGTGAGGCTGCCACCAGGCTTCGGGACCATCCCCAGATCGCCCGCGCTGCAGTCAGGGAAATGCGCAGAGGCACCCAGGCTGTGGTCAGAGCCCCAGGAGGATGGCCGGAGGCAGGACTGGGGGTACCCAGCCAGGAGACCCCGGGCACAGGCACGGAGCCACGGGAGGAGCTGGGGGAGCCTCGAGGTCCTTGGTCAGCTTCCCACGTGGCGCATGAAGGCCCAAAGGGGGCAGGGGCTTGATCTGTTTCACCCGGCAGAAAGCAGTGAGCAGACAGAGGGCCAATGGACAGGGGCCACCAGAGAGAGGACTGGGAAGACCCTCGCCATTCGGTATGACTGCCTGAGGCACGGCTGCTCATCCTGGTAATGAGCCCTTTGTCCCCTGAGCCGGCTCTTCTTCCTGGGTACACTGGGAACTGCTGAGCCCCGTGTGTCAACAGGCCAGTGGGCTGTTCTGTTCATGTGTCCGGGAGCGGGGACTCGATGGTACCAGGCCCAGGAGACGCCTCGTGTGTTACTTCCTTAGAATAGAGGGTCTGGTAGTAACAGTGCCCACGTGGCATTGTGACACGTCCCTCCTGCGGACACACTCCTGCCACAGTGACAGACGGGCCCGAGTCCCAGAGTGCGGTCAGCGGTCTCGGTCCTCAGGGAGCTCATGACACGCTAGAGGATGGGACACAGCCTGCTAACGGAAGGAAGGACTGCCAGAAGTGAGGGCCACGGGACTCCGGGGAGAGGGGGCCGAGGTGAGGGCCGCGGGACTCCGGGGAGAGGGGGCCGCTTTCCAGGCAGGGCCAGCAGAAAGCGTTTGCTCAGGCTGTGATCTGAGTAGGCCCACCTCGCGGGACCCGCCACACTCAGCCGGGACGCGGCGCAGGGGTGAAATCAATCAGGCAAATGGGAAGGGCCACTGTCACCTAGATATGATGTCAGTTTGGACCACGTCTGACAAAAGGCTCATCGCAGGCTGAGATCCGGGTGAGACAAGCCGGAGGCTACACTTGAACCAGAAGCCCATCCTCCGGGGGCTTCCGGAGCACAGGGTCTGCGGCCGGCCCACCGGTGGGCGCCCAAGACGGCGTGCCCAGCCTGCGGCCAGGCTCTCGCAGCGCCCCACCCCCACCCCCACTCAGGCAGTCAAACGACAGGAGAAAGGCAGTCCTGACACCACCATCCTCCACACGCTCATTAGGCAGGAAGACACAACAGGGCATGAATTTTTAGGCAATAACTCATGCCTAGAAGCAATTTTAGACACAAAAGTTGAAGGATTCATCATTACCATATATTCACTTCTATTTTTCTTTTTCGTGCTATAAAAAAATCATGTCTAAATCTCCTAAAACCAGCATAGCTACATCAAAAAGTGGACTGGGCCATCAACTTCGACAGTTTAAAATAACCAGCTGCTGAGCAGGAGATGCTCCTATGAGCCCCTTACCTGGTTTGGTTCTGTTCCCGGGGGATGATGATAAATACCCTGTTCCTTATTGTTGCTTAAACAACAAACAGCAGTGGAAGGAAGCTGCCCAGCAAACAGGCCCATAAAGGCCGAGTGTGCCCCGGCCGTGCCCCCGCTCTGGGGCTGTGGCGCCGGGTGCCGGAGGGGGTCACTGCGTTGGACGCCCTGGCTGGCTCACACGAGGCCTCCGGGCTGACACCGGGCCGCGGCCCTGGGAGCCATCTGCGTCCCCTGCCCCTGAGCACCGGCTCTGAGGCCACAGCGGGGGCGCTGGAGGCCGCACCAGGCTCCCTTGGGTGGCTAGGATTTGCTGCGCTCCTACTGCGTGCCGCAGACTCCACTAAGCCCTGAGGATGCAGCCATCTCCAATGTGCCCCGATCTCCCGTCGTGGCACTGACATTCCAGACGGGGATGGCGGCCAGCACAGGTGTGTCTGTGCCCTCGGAAGGCAGGTGAGCCGTGCCCGGAGTGCTGCCCGGGAGGCTCCAGTCACTAACATCCCCGAACCTGGGGTCCTCAGCTGTGGGACCAGGACTCACCCCTGTGGTGCTCGCACACCTCCACGCAGCTCTCTCTGCTCACCCCTGACGTCAGCGTGGACCGCAGCTGGTAACAATGTGTCTCACCCACTGTGGCTAATTGTAACCCCAACAAAGGTGGATGTTATGATGGGGAAACGTCAGGGGCGGGCAGGAAACTCTTCCTTCTGCTCAATTTTTCTGTGAACCCAAAACTCCTTTAAAAGTTTTAAATTTGGGGGCGCCTGGGTGGCTCAGTTGGTTAAGCGACTGCCTTCAGCTCAGGTCATGATCCTGGAGTCCCGGGATCGAGTCCCACATCGGGCTCTCTGCTCAGCTGGAAGCCTGCTTCTTCCTCTCCCACTCCCCCTGCTTGTGTTCCCTCTCATGCTGTCTCTCTCTCTCTCTCCCTGTCAATTATATAAATAAATAAAATCTTTAAAAAAAAAAGTTTTAAATTTTTAATCAATAGACTTAAAAAATCTATTAATTTTTTAAAAACCACACACACAGATCTGCAAAAAGAAAAGGGACTGGCCTTGGGTCCTGCCCCAGGGGCGTCAGCCTCACGAAGGTGCTGCCCAGCTCATGGCTCACCAAGCACCGCACTGCGGAAGAGGGGAGGTCACCTGCCCTCAGGCGCTGGAATCTGAACGGGCTGCTGGGGTGGGAAGCCATGCCCTCTCCCTGCCAAGGTGTGCAGGCCGCAGGGAGGAAGGAATGAGCACCTGCAGGCGGGTGGTCCCGCCTCCCCACTTACGCTCCCAGGGTCCTCACAGCCCCCACGTGCACACAGCCCACCTCCCTGGCCCAGAACAGCAGTGGGCACCTTTCCTGGGGCCACGTCTGCTTCCAAAGCAGAGCGCATAGGGGCAGGCCCTGTGTTTCCAGCCCCCCAACAAGGACGAGCCCAAGCTGTCCCCGCAGAGACTCCCCAGGATGCTTGTGCAGCCTCTGAGGGAACACGCCTGCCCCAGGCTGGCCACACACCAACGAGGGTCCAGGCCGCATGTCCCAGGTGGGTCTAGACAGTTGTTCCCACACGCCTGCAGCGATTTCCCCATCCCTGCTGGCCCAAACCGCGGTCTGGCCCCCAGAGTAGAAAGGAGGCAGGATCTGGGTTTCAGACGGGCCCGTCCCCATGCTGCATTCTCTGTATGGGGAAAACCCTGCCCCTGTGTGTGTCGTGGCTAAAAGGACAGACGGTTCTAACAAGAGCGATCTGCCATGAGGAGACAATTAGCGGCTGACACCTTCACTGAACACGCCCTGAGCACGCAGGTGGACGGGAGGGCCTGGTCCCAGAGGCACCGTCCCAGCCCACACCTGGTGTCAGCACAGAGTCTGGAAGGTCGGGCTACGGGCCTCAGCGCACACAGCTCACCTGAATCTGGGTGGGCTTGTTACAGCCTCAGCCAAGAGACCACGACCTCAGTGTCACTGTGGCTCAGAGGCTGGACTGCTTCCCCTCCTGGAGCCCAGAGCGACTGGGAAAGAGGCCACCAGGCCATGAGGCAGCCCAGCACCTAGGCGCGGCCTGTGGGTGCCCCGGAGCCCAGCCTTGGACGAGGCCATCCCCTGCACAAATTCCCGTCCCAGAGGAGCCACAAGCAGAGCCAGGTGCTTGTCGCCTTGCCCCACGAGGTGTGGGGCTGGTCTGTCCCGAGCACTTGGGAACAAGTCACATCCATTGCCCCGTCACTACCACAACCACCCGTGAAGAATTACTGCCATCACTGCTCACAGGGGAGAAGCTGGAGCTCTGCGAGACCCAGGACACAGCTCACAGCAGTCCAGTCTCAGGTCAAACCTGGTTTTTCCAGACGGCACAGGCCTGAGTCCCGTCCCCGTGTGCCCCTGCCACACACGCCTCCATGGGCCAGAGCGGCGGCGACTCAGACACAAGCCTCCGCTCACCGCGGGCGCCAGATCCGGCCGCTACACCCGAGGCCCCCCATGCCGCTTCTGCTCTCCACGTGAGCTGCCTTGAGTGCTTTCACACTCAAGCCACAAAGGTGTCCTGCTATTCTCTGAAATAAGCACAAAGCCACCGCAAAGCCAGACCCGGCGCACGGAGAGCCCCCCAGTCCCTGGAGTCAGTACACACCACACCCACTGCCGACGTTTACAAAACAACGTGCATGGTGTCAGGAGGGTCGGAACCCAGGAGGGCCCAGACACGCTGTTCTAACAGCCAGGGGAGTAGACGTCCACCCTGGCCTTGAGGAACACGACCAACCAGGGGTGGGAAGTTTGGGATTCTCAACGGGGGCACGTCCCTCATTAGGCTCTGCAAGGAGCTGCCAGGCATGTGCAGAAAGAACCAGGAATTATTGGCCACACCTGGTCCTCAATAACTAGGGTGCTGGCAGGCATCCCTGCTGGGATGCACCGGGGGGCGGGGATGCACGGGAGGGCCAGAATCCACCCAAGGGCCGGAATGCATGGGAGGGCGGGGATGCACCAGAAGGCTGGGATGCACCAGAGGGCCGGGGATGCACGGGAGGGCCGGGGATGCACAGGAGGGCCAGGGTTGGCCTGCAGGGAGGCTGGAACCTGGTCCTCACCAGAGCACGGTCATGCTGGCATGCGATCTCAGGCTCCCGGCCCCCAGAGCCCTGAGAAATAAATGCCTACTGTCTACGCCGCCCACTGGGAGCTCTTCTGTTCCGGCCACCCCGCAAGCTAAGACACTGGGAAGGTTCACCCACTGTCCTGTCCTGTTACAGAACCTGGACTGGATCGCCCGACGGAAGAACCGAGCGTCACCCGGAGATCCTGGAGGCAAGGAGGTTTATTTAACGCTGGCAGGCTCAGAGGAGAGTGGTCTCCAAAGGCCTGAGCCCCGAGCACAAACAAAGGGGGCAATTTATACACTTCTACTTCCGCATATTTGGCACTTTGGGCGTGTGCGGGAAGCGGGGCAGGGAAAGGAACCCGGAAGAGCCCTAGGGCAGGGGCTGGGACTCTCTCGCTGGCTCGGTGGGCCATCTTAGGACACAGATTTTCCTTATCAGTCCCCCCTTGATGCCCCTTTAAACACCTAGTTTAGAGGGCATCATTTTCATTCTCTAAGGGGAGATAGTGAGTAAGGAGTAACTGGAGTCTGATTTTAGCAATTTGAGTAGTGATAAACCTAGTAAGGGCATTAAGAATGCAAGGACCAAATGCTACTATGAGGAGAAGCAACAGGAGGGGGCCGACAAGGGGGGTGAACCAAGGGAACCATTATGAGAGGGTATCCCACCAAGTCGTCCGCTGGAGTGTTTCCCACCGGCAATGTACTCGTTCCTGTAATTGGGTCAGAGTTTCTTGGACCACCCCAGACTCATTAGCGTAGAAACAACCATTCCTCCTGTAAGAAGAGGCAGAGCCCCCCTTGCGCGGCCATGAGCAAGTCGAGCCCACACCTGATTTGGAGGACCGCTGAGGCCAGTGAATCGAGTTGGCGCTGCAGGGCCAGGGCCGACTGAGTGAGGGCAGAAAATTCTGCCGTGAGTTGTTGAGTTAACCCCTGGTACTGAACCTGAGGCATCCCGATGCCAGTGGCACCGAGGGCAACACCTGATGCGGCCAGCAGGCTCACAATAAGAGGGATGGCCACGGGAGACCGTTGCGGGCGGCTAGGGGGTCTCCACATGAGTGGGGCATCGCTCCTGGGGAGGACTGAAAGATCGGGTAAGAGACCGACAAGCATGCATGATTGATTGCGCAGGGTGGTGCAGATGTATACACCTTGATCACAGGCCAGAGTGTTGTTAGGCGCACAGACCCGACTGGCCCGTGATGGGAGAGGAAGAGTTTCCATACGGCGGTACTGGAGCCAGAAAGGGATAATCTGAGGTCCCCGGTGCCCAGGTGGGAGGTGACACGGTGGACTGGTTGAGGATGACACCTAGGTATTAGACGGGACCGGGCTTCATACAGATCCAGCAGTCAGATGCTAGGGGTAGATTCGAGTGGTTAAGCGCTTGGTGGGAGGTATTAATCATACCTAACAGTTGCACTATAGACCGCTTGCTGCATGTGGATGGGGGACCCGGGGATGCGCCAGGGCGAGTTATTTTCTGTCTGACTCTGGAGGTTGACTGTAAGGCTTGGAGTGAACATCGACTTAATCATAAACTTGGCCATGGGGTCGGTCCATAGGGTGATACTGGCCCAACAGGAGAATGATTCCTGTAGCCCATGATGGGGCACTGGATTCTAAGACTGAGAGGGTGAGTGGTATACAGTGATTGTTAGAGCAAGAGGATGGGGTGGCGTTGCGTGACAAGGAAATCAGATGTCCCTCTGCTGTTTGAGCCTCCACCACCTGTTGAACCATCGTTCCATTCCTGGCCAAGTCGCTACCCATGACCCACATCCCCAGGCTTGCAAGCAGAACTGAGGGCATGTGTTGGACTGTTGAGGTGTAGGGCCCCCACAGATGTGGATATCTACCAGCTGGTAACCTGAGTGAGGGCCATGGTAGGAACACCGTCTATGAGGTTCCCAGGAGGTATAAAGAAGCTGGCATCCATCAAAATGGAGGTCAACCTTTGGCGTGTGCCCATCCCAGGTGGAAGAAGTCAGTGGGGGCGCTGGTGTGGGATTGAGGGGGATAAGATGGAAATGCCATTTGCCAGTAACAGTGATACGAGAGTTTGCCCCCCTTGCCGGGCCAGGCAAGCTAGAGGCAGTGAGGAGGAACCGCACACCAGGTAGCAGAAGACCGGGACTGACTGGGGCCAAGGAAACCATGGTGAAATGCACTCAGGAGTAGACAGCAGAGGGCCAGTAAAAGTGGGATCTGTGACCTTAGGTAGAGGGAGCCATTGAGGCTAACACGTCAGCAGATGAAACCCGTGGACAAGTTAAGTGCAGTAATACACCCTAGGGTCATCCAATAAGCAATGACAATAGCAAGCCTCTGGGGGAACGTCCAGTCAGGAAGGGCAACAGTGTAGAGTCCGACTCCCAAGCTGAGGGAAATCACGCAGATGAGAGCCCCTGAGTTCACACTGGCGAGCCTGGCAAAAGGGCTGTTGTATCGCCCGCATCCCGGTGGCCCCGAGGATGGTCACAGTCCTTTTGCTGAAAGGTGTCACTGGGGAGGTGACAAGAGTGCTGGGCCCCAGTATCAACCATAAAGTCACTGGTTGGCCCCCACCTTCATTTTGACCGTGGGCTCATGGGGGCCAAGGAGGAAAGAGCCCGGGCCCCCTCAGTCTGAGTCCATTCCCGCAAGGCCTATGAGGTCCTCCTCTCAGGTTCTTCCTTGTAGCGGCTGGGCTTCTGAGCCTTTCCCCGGTTGAGACATTCATTTCTCCAGTGCCCTTTCTCTTTACAGTAGGCATATTGATCCCTTGCCAAGGGGGTTCTGGGCTTCCCCCCTTTCGGTGGTTGGGGTCTCCCTATCTTTGTGTTGGCCTTTTCTTTCACGGTGGCGGCAAGGAGGCTGACTTTCTTTTTCATCTTTTTGTCGGCTTCCCATTTGGCTGTGACCTCCCTGTTCATGTAGACCTTATTGGCAATCTCTATTAATTGGGTGATGTTCATCCTGGCAAAACCCTCTAGTTTCTGAAGTTTTCTTCTGATGTCTGGGGTGGCCTCAGCCACAAAGGTGGTGTTTACCATCTGTTGGCTTTCCTGTGCCTCGGGTCAAATGGAGTGTATATCCTGTAGGCTTCACATAGTCTTTCGTAGTAGTCCCTGGGGGACTCCCCTGGTTATTGAGTGACCGAGGATACCTTAGTCATGTTCATGGGTTTCTTAGCTCCTGCCCAGGTTCCCCGGAGGACGGCCTCCTGGTATCAGCGGATGTGGGCCTGTCCCATGCTGGGCGCTCTTCGGGTGCGGCCGTATTAGCCGAGGCAGCAGGGTCGATGACTCCCGCTGGTGCGTGCTCTTCCAGGTACTGTCGTGCACCTTTCATTATTCTCCTTTCCTCTCTTCTGTGTTAAACAGGGTGCAGAGTAACTTGGCAGTCTTCCCAGGTCAGCCGATGAGTCTGGAAGAGGGATTCCATGAGGTCTACCACAGCCTGTGGTTTCTCAGAGTAGGATGGGGTGTTATGTTTCCAGTTGAGGTTGGTGGTGGAGAAGGGCTAATAATACATCATGGAATGGCCGGGTTGGACCGTCCCATCTTCATCATGCCTCTCGGGTTCCCAAGTCTCTCGTACCGGCATTTGGAGGGCGCTTGTGCCCGGCCTAGGGGGCAGCCTGGCTGCTGGTCCTGGAGAAAGTGGATCCTCTGGGCCTCGGGGTGGCAATGGATCCTCTGGGCATTGGGGCGCCGGTGAAACCGATGGTGGTGGAGTGTCTAGAGCTGAAGGGTCAGGTGTAGGCGGTCTCGTGGATACTTACGGTGGGGGCAGGGTCGGTTCATCCTCGGGATCTCTGGCTAGGATTTGTGGAGACCGGGGCTTTTGGTGATTTCCTTTAGGTCGCTTGGATGAGGCGATTAAGACCCTGGCCTGTCCGTGCCCGATGCAAGCAAATTGCACCCAGGGGGGAAGGGTCTGAGGAATTCCTAGCCAGGAGTCAATGTATGGAAACTGGCCAGGGTGTCTTGGTTCTCCTGTTACGACTCACCATACTCGACTAATCGCTGGGACATCCAATGTCCCTTCTGAAGGCCACCTGACATCTAAGGTGGGCCATTTCAATTCACATGGGGTTCTCAACTTGCTGGGGTTCATCCTGACTCCATAGTCTCCCGAAAACCCCTTCTTGAAATTTGTGATCATGGTCTCTAGAACTGTAGGTTTACTCTGCCCTGACCCCATGGTAATGTCCCTGTGTGCGGTGGCACAGAGACAGACAAGGCGGGGGTTGCCTCCTGGGGTGAGAAGACCAATCAGATGCCCGTCTGGCCATGTCCCGAAGAGCTTAGGTGAGGCTTAGCTGTAGCAATCTCAGCATTGTGACTCGGAAACTATTCCGATGCCACCATAGACTGTATGCCGTTCACCACGGAATCGCAGACAGGCCCACTCAGACTCCGCAGGCTTCTGGGGACCTTAAGGGTGCCCGCCCGTGGAGTCACAGAATCAGTCCGCTTGAGCAAGTCAGGTTGGACCGCACATTCACTCACACATTCACACTCCAGAAGTTATTACATTCCCTCCCTGGGAATCCCTACCTGAGAGACCTCTAAGAGGTCTCTGGAAGGTGTTCAGTCTCCCCTTACACCCTGACGACGGGCGGGCCTGTCTGGGTCCTGGGGCCCCAGGCCTTACCGGAATCCGACGTCGGGACCAGGTCCTCATCTGCCAAGTCTCCTGGAGTCCAGCGGGAACCGTGGAGCGGGGCTGGCCTGAGGCGACCGGGGCGGGAGACTGCCGAAAATTAGGCAGGTTGCGCCTTCTCTGTTATGATCCCTGTTCCGTCACCACCCCCCTGTTGCCCCCATACCGGTGGCAACAATGGGCCAGCGTGGTTGGGTTTCCCGGTCAGGGAACCAAATGTTACGGAACCTGGACTGGATCGCCGGATGGAAGAACCAAGCGGCACCCAGAGATCTTGGAGGACAGGAGGTTTATTTAATGCTGGCGGGCTCAGAGGAGAGTGGTCTCCAAAGGTCTGAGCCCCGAGCTCAAAGGGGGCAATTTATACACTTCTACTTCCGCACACTGGGCACTTTTGGCGCGTGCGCGAAGCGGGCAGGGAGAGGAACCCGGATTGGTGCTCGTGGGAAGCCGAGCAGGGAGAAGAACCCGGAAGAGCCCCGGGGCAAGGCCTGGGACTCTCGCTGGCTCGGTCGGCCATCTTAGGACACAGAGTTTCCTTATCAGCCCCACCACGGGAGGTCGAGTCACAGTTCAGGGCCCCAGCTGCCACCCCGAGGGCCTGGAGGGCATGCCAAGATCACTGTGCCTGACACTGAACCACGATCCCCACCACAGGCGACTGCAGCCACAGATGGAGATCCATCCTCCTCTCGCCCCACGCGGTTAGAGGCCCCTCCATCCCCGGAGCTGTGGGAGCCACTAAGCGTACCCCCAGGGGCACCCCTGCTCCTCGCTGCTTGGGCTCGCACCCTGCCTGGCTCCGACACCGTCCCTTCCGGGCACCCTGCGGCCCGGCCTCCACCCCCACCCCCACCCCCCACCGCCTCCTGGGGACAGAGCTTCTGCACCTCCACACCTGCAAGGCCCAGGGATGGCAGCCGAGGGAGCCCGCGGGCCCTGCACACACCAGCCTCTCGCCCACCCTAGCCGTGGGGCTCAGCCAGGCTCCACCCTCTGCCTGGAGGGCTCCCCACACGCGATGATGCTGGGGGCGGGGGGTCTTCAGGAGACTGAATAGTCACCCTGCCTTGGGGCCCATCTCCATCACCGGCGGCAGAGTGAAGAGGGCGGTGAACTCGTCTGGTTCGCTGAAGGGTTTACAAGGAAGGAACACAGAAGCCAAGTTGCCACGAATCTGCGGATTTCCTCCTGGAAGCACAGGAGCCCAGAAAGTTCTGGGTGGGATCTGCAGCTTGTGCATGCTTGCCCGCACGGCACCGGGGTCAGCTGTCCCTCGGCCCTCCCTCCTGCGGCCCCGGGGGGCACGCCGGCTCCAGAGAGAGCACATCCAGAATGCAGCGAGACGCGGGGAAAGCTCGCTGGCTTCGTCTGAGACCCCGAGGAATCGCATCACGTCCGCTTCTGTGTGTGTGCACAGAAGGAAGCCGCCTGCAGCGGGACGGCCTGCGACCTGCCCTCCTTGGGGCAGAGTGGCCTGGCCGCGCGCCGCCTGCTCGTCTCTGCATCCGTGAGCCCCATGCCGCCCCAGTTAGTGCCTGAAACCGCCCCAGGGCCTCCCCAGCCCCTCGGCTCAAAGGCAGTCTGTGCCCTTGCTCGACCGGCCCTCATCCTAGGACTCGGGGGTTTTGAGGGGACCAGAGACGCTTCCTGCCCCTC
Organism: Mirounga leonina; assembly: GCF_011800145.1. Classification (NCBI taxonomy): domain Eukaryota; kingdom Metazoa; phylum Chordata; class Mammalia; order Carnivora; family Phocidae; genus Mirounga; species Mirounga leonina. The sequence continues at coordinate 1,811,785 of NW_023270274.1, forward strand.
ACCCTCCCGCCTGGGTGGGGCTGACGCCCCCGCTCAGAGCCCCCATGACTCCCAGCTCCACACAGCCCGTGGTGTGGACGGCCCCGAGGCTCCTGTGTGTGCTGTGTCCCTGTCACTCTCCTCTGGAGGACCCACGTCAGCAGCTCCAGGAAACCTGTGTGTTTGTGGGCGGGGCGCTGCGCCGCGTGCACACCCCGCGTGACAGCAGGGCCCCGCCCGTGGCTGAGCCCAGGCCCAGTGGCCCGAAGGAAGCAGGACCAGGGGCCCCCCCCACGGTGGGTGCTTGCAGTCCCCGGGCAAACACACAAGGACCCCACACGCTGTAGCTGGAAGCCAGGTCTGAGCCGAGGGAGAACCCTAGGACTGAGCTCAGCCTATCGGGGCTACGTGACAGGCACCCCGAACAAGATGTGGGGGCAGGTCTGGGTCCCACCAGGGATGCCCGCTCGGTGGGATGGCAGCTGCCGCGAGGCCTTGGATGCAGCGGTGCTGCCGACCCCCCCCCGCACCTGTGGGATGGGGTGCCTCTGCTTGCTGGGCGGAGCGCAGGGGCCCCGGCAGGGACACTTGAGAAAATGCTTTCCAGTCCGCAAAGGGGCAAGAGCGCAGGAGGGGGCTGCTGCACCTCCTTCCAGCCGACGTGATACATCGACCAGGGCGCTGTTGCCCACACCACCTGCCCACCCACAGCCCGCCAGGAGGGGTGCCCCTGCCCTGCCCTCCCCACCCGCACCCCACTTCTACAGAGCAGCCCCCTTATGACAACCAGCACCGGCTTCTTCGGCTGCCCCCGCTTTCACGTCTCTGCTCACTTGCTAGCCTCCCTGGGACCGAGCCACCGCAGACCCTCTCCTGGCAGGAGCGTCGTGCTCCCCTCACCGGATGTCCAGTGCAGCCTGGGGAGCCACGTGGCCCCAGCCCAGCCCTTGCGTGTGCCCACGTGCGGCTGGAGGCAGGGGCCGCACCCCGCTGGGCCCCTCCTCTCCGTCCCTGGCGCTGGGCACAAGCGTGCAGGGCTGGACCGACGAGGCCGCACAGCCTGCTGTGGCCATGACTCTTGCGACACACGCCGGGCAGAGGCGTGTGAGAAGGGCGTGGGGAGCCCAGCTTCCCCGCACCGCCAGGGGCTGCCGGCGGCTGGGAGCGCCAAGCCAAGAACTGCGGATCCAACCCGCACGTCTGTGAGCCCGCCCGCCACCCAAGCATGGGCAGGGGAGCCCGACATCGGCAGGAACAGGGCACTTGGCTCCCTCCTGAGAAGGCTCCGAGGAGCCATGCGGGCCTGCCTCTGCGGTCAGTGGGGGAAGTCTCCAGAGGAGGGGACCTGGGAGCCTGTTTTCCGAGAATGAGCAGCGTTGTGCCAGGTGGAGGAGGAAAAGCATGTCTGAAGAAGAGGCCGTGTCGCCTGAAGCAGACGGGGCCAGCGGTGTTCACTCAGAGCACCCCTTACTGCAGAGAGGTGGGACGCGGCTGGACAGGCAGGCTGGGCTCGGAGCGCAGGGACGGATGGTCAGTGGAGGGACTGCCCGACTGACGGAACAGCCGCTAAGTGCGGTCACACACGGGGCAGCATTTCAGATCAGCCTGCAGGCCGCGTCCCTGGGAAGCCGCCAGGCTCTGTGAATACCAACGCGTCACAGTCCTCTCGCCTTTCCTGGGACCGCGAGGTGCAGAACGGTGGCACCGCATGGGGTCGGGGACGAGCTGCGAGCCCCTCCGAGTTCTGGTGTTACAGAAGAGGACAGCATGGAAGCTAAGGAGGCACATGTCCACCCGGGACCAGAGGGAATGGAATCTGCCTCGACTCGTAGGTACTGCTTTCTCTCTGCACCACGGCACCATGCCTGAGAACCCGCTCCATCTCTGCAACGGGCCCAGCTGTGGCTCCAGCACCTGAAAGTAAGGAGGAGCTTGCATTTATTTCACAAATTTCACGAAAACTCAGGTGTATCCTAAGTGGTATTTCAAGTATCCATCCACGTATCCACCAAGTACTTTATCTTGAGACAGACGATCAGCTTTGGGGCATTGACTGGTATTCTCCCCAGAGACGACTATGGCTGAGCCCATTCCAGACCTGGCGGCTCGTGTACGCCAGCGACCCCCACTCTGCCAGGCTGATATGCTCTGCCCCCGAGTGCCCAGGTGACACCTGATGGCGGACGGGTCCCCTCCTAAACCCTCGCTTCCCTTGGCTTCCAGAACACCCCACGCACCAGGTCACTGGTACCTCCCCCATGCGCCCCTGCTCTCTCCCCTGCAGGCCCCTGCCCCCACGGCTTCATGCTGGGGCTCAGCCCTGATCTTCCCAGCACTGACCCCGCGGTGCTCGGCCTGGGGCTCCCTGTGCCACCTCGACAAGGAAAACAGACTCCTCTCCCCACGCGCCCAGCCCGGACCTCCCCTGGAGCTCAGCTCAAATATCCAAATATACTGATTGATGTGGCCACTGGGCTGCCTCACAGGCGTCTCAAACTCACAGCCCAAACCCGGCTGCTCGCCTCCCTGACCCCCCACCCTGCAACCATCCTAGTCGCTGACCAAGAGCTGGGCCCTGCCCGGTTCCTCTCCTTGCCTCCTACCTACTTCTCGTCTGTCAGCAGATTCCACGGCCCCACCTGCAGACCCATCCCCAAACCACCCGCCTCTGGCATCTCCGCTGTCTGCTGGCCTCCCAGCAGCCCTCGGCTGCTGCCACCTGCATGTCCACGGTGCACCTGCAGCAAGCAGCCCAGGTGCAGGGAGAGGCAGCCCCAGGACAACCGACATAGCCGTGAGCCTTTTCACTCATTCCTCCCCCCCCCAGCGCCCCCTGCTGGACGCAGTGTGGCCTTTCAGTTCTGGCTGAAGAACTTCACACAGTGGAGCATCTCCTGTCATTTTAGGGAAACAGAGGCTTGTTTCCTCACATCCCAACCCCCAACCCTGGTGACTCTGTGGGGGCAGCAAGGACAGCAGCAGCCACAGGGGCCCACGGAAGCTGAGACTGGGGAAGGGGCCCTTCCTCTCTGATGGCCCAGAGGGTGTGGTCCCCGGCAGGGTCACCGGCTGCAGCTGTGTCCTGCCACCACAGGCCCAGGCCTGGAGGGGTGCAGAAGAGCAGGGGAAGCAAAGCCCCAGTCCGATGGCCACGGCCCTGAGGAGGGGAGCGCCAGTGGCCCGGACAGCACTGAGAAGGAGTCAGAGATGGAAGAGCCCGTGAAAGCATCCGTCAGGTGGTTTCGGAAATCCCTGGTGACAGACACCGAGACTGGTGCCACCAGACAGTCCAGAAAGCGCCCCGCACGCGTGGGGCCAGCTGATGTCAGACACGGAGCAAAGCAAGTCAGTGCGGAAGGTCTCCTAACAGAGGGGCCCAAAGACTCGGAGATCTCTGCGGGACAAAAACCCGCGAGCAGAACCTCACACCTTATTTAAAAGAATCAGATCCAAATGTAAAATGTAAAACTAGGGAACTTTCAGAAAAAAGGAAGGGTGAGCTGGACCTCAACCAAACCCGAAGCCTGGGCTCAGCAGGCAGCGAAGAGAATGGAAAGCTAAAAGCCGGGAGGAGGTGCCTGCCCATCACGTGCCAGACAAAGGACTTGCCCTCAGAGCACAGGAGAGCTCTCAATCTCTAGTCCTTAAACACACAATTAACGGTCAATTTAACTAAAAAAAAAGTGGGCTGGGGTGCATCGCACTCTCCATGACGGCCCGGGTCACGATCTCAGGGTCGTGAGATCCAGTCCCACGTCAGCTCTGTGCTGGGTGTGGAGCCGCCTGCTTGGGATTCTTTCTCCCTCCCTCTCCGTCCCTCCCCCTCTCTAAAATAAATAAATAAAATCTTAAAAAAAAAAAAGATTCCCTCTTCCTTCTCCTGCTCATGCACTCTGTCTCTCCCTCTCTAAAAAAAAAATGAGCTTCACCAAAAGGACACGCAGATAGACGGTAAGTATGCACGCAATCGTTCCTCGGCATTAGCCGCCCGGGGAAGCACAAGTGAGAGCCACCACCAGCCACTGCCACACCCCTGGGAGAGGCCGCCGGTGCAGGGGCCAGCGGGCGTGGCAGACAGAACAAGCAGCCAAGGCCCATCAGCGCACTTGCAAGTGGACGCTAAGGCAGGGGTCGGCGCACTCTCTTGGGCAAGGTCAGAGGGTAAACATGCCTGGCTTGGCGACCACACAGTCCCTGCTGCAGCTGCTGAGCTCCCCCACTGTGCAAAGCACCCAGGACCATACATACATGAACGGGTGGCCATGTGCCAATAAAACTTTATTGACAAAAGCAGGTGGTGGTGGGGATTTGGACTGCAGGTATAGTGTGCCAAGGCCTGCTTAGGAAAAGGAAAATTGATGTTTACACAAACACCCAGACGCAAAGACGCACAGCGGCCCCGCTCGTGGCCACCCGCACTGGACACAACACGCACAGCAACTGGAAGAATCAACGAATCAACAGGCATTGTGCTGAGTGAAAGCCCCGCCTCGGTCACTTGCTCAGGACGCCCTCCGAGAGACTGAGGCTGCCAGGGCTGGGCTGCAGGAGGGGAGGCCACCAAGGAGCAGCAGGGATTTGGGGGTGATGAACTGTTCCGTACACAGACCGGGAATCTCTGCATGCACTAAATTCAGACTGTCACCAAAGCAACAAACAGTAACAAAAGCAGAGGCAAAGCCTCCACCGGGGTTCCAAGCCACCAGCCCCTGCCTCTGCTCCACGGCTTCTGTCCCCAGGTCCTGGGCCTCCCGCTGCCCTCTCCCGCCACTCATCGTACCAGCCTTCTTGTGCTCCCGGTCGGGCCAGGCCCACCGCACCCCAGGGCCTTTGCATACACTCTCCCTTTGCCGCAGCTCTCCCACAGTCACCTTCTCAGACAGGCCCTTCGTTCAGGATCAGATCCCCCCATCCCGTTCCTGCTCCCAACAGCACTTCCTCAGCCCTGCTCTGTACTCCCCTGGCCTCAGGCCCACGTCTCTACTCCAACAGAACAGATACACAACCTGCTGGCGGACAGGGCTTGCCCGGCAGCAGTGTAGACTCCAGGTAGGCCCTGACCTGTGTCTTGCTCTCTGCCACGCCTGCAGCCTGGCACATGGGAGGCACGCGGTGAGTTCTCGACAAACACATCTTCCTCCCCGCCCCAGGCCCACCTGTCCTCCCCTCCCCCAGGCCTCACCTGCCCCCTCCCCCACAGGCCCACCTGTCCTCCCCTTCCCCCAGGACCCACCGCCCCCCCCCAACCTGTCCTACCCTCCCCTGGGCTCCACCTGCCCCCCCCAAACCCCACTTGTCCTCCTCTCCCCCTGGGCCCACAGAGGAGGACTAGGCAAGAGCCCACATGCTCTGTGTTCAGGATCACCAAGGAGTGGGGGTCAGTACCATGCAAGGCATTTCACAAGTGCGAGTGTGCACTGACCCAGGGCGTGCGTGCGGCTTCCAGGGACGAGGAGTTGCACCTCCAACGCCATCGGCGTCATGTGAGCAGGACCCAGTACAGAGCAGCGCCCATGACCGGGCGCCCAGGGCCAACGGGAGACACCTGGTCACTGTCATGGTGAGCGCCCAGGCCAGTCGCCCAGATGCCATGGTCCGCACACAGTCAGGCCCGCACACAGCCTGGGCCTGGATGCAGGGGTGCGGTGGCCCCTCCGCCCATCAGCCTTCCTTCTGGGCAGGACAGAGACCATAACAAAGACCAGGCGACAAGGCCGCGTGGGGCAGAGTTCCTGAAGGAACGAGCCAGGAGCCTGTGTAGCCTTGCTTATTTTATTTTTAATCTCAAGAAAAAATGAGTTAATATTATGGAAACAAAGTGGGGTTTTTTTGTTCTTTTTGTTTTTTTTAATGGAACTCCCAACACCCTGACAGAGACCAGGGAGAGCAAACAGAGACCAGGCAGACAGCCATCCACAGCAGGACGGCTCACGCCCCGGTGAGGACGCCATTCCCGTGGTCAGTGAGGAAGACTTCAGGCAGGCTCAGCGGCTGCTGGCAGAAGCTCCCTCGTCATGTACGAAGGCTCGCCAGAGAGGCAGGCAACGCTGGTTCTCCCAGACACGGGTCTACCTGGAAAACTACCTCCAAAGAGCCACACGTTTTTGAGAACCTGCCAAAGACGGATCAGGATGGGGCTACAGCAATATGTGGTATTTCAGCGCCCGGGGCACCCTGTTGATGACGAGCCTCCCGTCGTAACTCAGGGAGGCGAAGAGCCAGGGGTCAGCAGAGGACCAGTCCACGGCATACACGCTGTCCTCGTGCTCCTCGTAGGTCGCGATGACGCTGTCCTGTGGGGGCTCCTGGCTCCTGCAAGGCACCAGAGACACGCATGAGCCAGGCGGTGGGGCATCCTGCATGGGGCCGGTGGCCGGGGCCTCACTCCTCTCATCTGCGAGATGGGAAGACTGACAGCAGCCAGCCCTGGGCCGCACACACCCTCACACGGCCGTGAGGAGCGGAGTCCTGCAGCGGCGTAGGAGAAGCCACGCTACCACCAGGGTGACACCTTGTTTTCTCGGGCTGGGGACCAGCAGGTGCCTGCGAGTCTGCCAGGGGCCCCAAGGTTCAGGGGCAGTGACCGCAAACACCCATGAGGGCTGAGGAAAGGGTGACAAGAAGCAGAAAGGACCCTGGGGGCGGCCAGCGTGGCCCTGCCCTGCGCAGGGGTGTAGAGCTGGCCCGGGGCACGCAGGCCCCACTGGCTAGGCAGGAAGGGGCCCCTGGTCCTGGCTTCAGGCTTCACAGCGCGCTCCGCCAGGGCTCCCGTGTCACCTCCCTTCAAACCGGAGCGACCGCTCTCCTTCTCCAGGAACCCTGACCCGATGGCGCCAGCCGTGGGACACCACGGGAGCCAGGAGAGCACAGAACTTGCCTGTCGACTGGGACAGGACATCACGCGCCGTCCACTCTGAGCGGCCACACCCCAAGCGCGCCCCAAGGGCATGGGCTCCTCTGGCACTTTTCTTCCCATTCCTACACTCTGCGCTCCTAGACTCTCCGAGGATGCTCTTCTCCCCAACGAGACACCCGCCCTCTGGGTCCCACCCTGGCCTCCAGTGCTCTGGGTCCATCCACTTCCTGTGACGCGGACCAGCCATGCCCAACTGGGGCTTTGTTACCAACGCCGCATGAAAATCCCCTTGGGGATTCTGTTCTCCTGAGTTTGCTAAGTCACATGGACAGAGCACGGGAGCGGGACTGTGGGGACACCAATGTCGATGTTGCTGCATCAGCCGGGCTTCCCACCCCGTGAGCCACATGGGCACCAGCTGTGCCCCCGCGAGGCTGCGTGCAGAGAGGCCGGGGAGGAGCGCCAAAGCCCACGGCACCACGGTCGGGAGGTCACTGCACCAAAACCACCAGGACCGTGTTTCCAAACTGTGCATCCAGGTGCTTGAACAGAAAACAGACAGCTGTGGAAAAGCCCCACTACTGAGATCTGTTCTCAAAAGTGAGGTTCGGCCAAGCTCAGGCATGTGCAGGGAGAATTCGGACAACAGGACAGTAAAGAACCTCAAGCAGAAGGACAAGCCCTGGCTGCACCGTCGGGCTCGACCGATCACTCAACTGGGGCTTATTCCAGACTGCCCTCCCTGGGATCCAGCAGCCGTGAGCCTCGCATGCAGCTCCCCCACACGAGAAAAAGTGTACTCGAAACACAAGAAATGTCCCCTTTTAGAGTCCACGTCACTGACAGAGAACACGGGCTCTCCCGACTTCTCTCTCCCGCCCACAGAGCTGCAGGTGCGCTCTGCTCGCAGCCGGGGGCTCCGATGCGAGCCCCAGACCGGGGCGCCCCTGCTCTGCACCAACCAGGAGTGGGACCCGCACAAGTCCCGGGCCCCCAAGAACCCCACTGTTCTTGGGGGCATGAGCCCTGGTTTGAAGAGCTAGCCCCTGAACAGATGCAGTTAGGATTGGCGAATTCGCAACCAAGAGGCACGACTGCTGAGACGCCCCCAAGGTTTCCCACGTTCCCTACGGAACCTCGGGGCAAGAGGGCCGGGGAACACCCGGGATTGGGGCTGACGGTGCCGGCCTGGAGTCTGCACCCCGCCACAGTGAGGGCCACTGGTCAACGACTGGACCACACATCTCAGACCCAAGCCTGAGAAGAGGACACCGATGACAATCTGTCGCCCACGGGGGCTAGCAAGTTCTCATGACTACCCGAGCAAACGTTTAAAGACTAGTGACAGTCTTTAAAGTCCCCCGTATGGTGCTCAGCAAGAAAGCGGACAGACATGAGCCAGTCCACGTTTCAGAACCCACACAAGATGGCGTGAGCTGACCTAACCCGACCCCCAGGCCCACGTGGCGGGTACCAATGTCCTGCAGAACCGTGAGCCCGGGGCCGGCAGTGGTGGAGGCTGCCCCGACCACACACGCGGACGCTCCTGACAGGAGCCGCCTCGACTGCGGTGGGGGGGGTGGGTCTGGGAGAAGGGAGCCCCCACACCACCGAGAGCGTGCGCCCTTACTTCTCCTCTGGACGGCGCTCCTCCTGGTCACTCAGGTCATCGTCGTCCACCAGGTGGCCGAAGGGCTCGGAGGAGATGGACACCATGTTGGACAGGATCACCCTGCTGTCGCTGCTGCCCGTGAGGACAAGCTGGTCGTGAGAGTGGTTGTAGCGGATGCTCCACACCCTGGGAGGCAAGCAGGCAGTTCTAGCTCTACTCGGACCTTCCTGGATGGGGTAAGAGCGGGGTCGCCGGGCCGTGGATCGCAGACCGCACGGTCTGACATGAGAAGTTCCCAGAAGAGGACCGGGCTTACTGCGTGTCTCTCTACAACCTTCTCCTAAGTCCCGGCCAGCCGAGACGAGGCCAAATGGAAGCACAAACCTCGGAGGGAAAGGAGGCCTTGCGGCTCACCCTGCCAGCCAGGCTTCCGGAATCTGGCAAAACTGTACTCTAGCATGCCAGGTTTTTAAATGTCCTGATTGCAATCTCTACCTCCAAAACCAATAATACATTATATGTTAATTAACTCAATTTAAATTTTTAAAGAAAGAAAAAAGAAATGTCCTGACTGCAGAAACATGACTTCTAGTAAGTAATTCAAAGAACTTAGGAACACAGACCAGAAAAGGTCAACTCTCCTGGAATGTGCCCACCCTGGCCTAAACAACGACTCCTGGCAGTAGTTTCTAGACGTTTCTTCCACATACACACACAAGCAGCAAAAACACACACACAAGTGCACATATGTAAACACGAAGAGGTGCACGCCCATGTGCAAACATGCACACCCTCACAAGCACACGTGCAAACAAGCAATCACACACACAAGCGCGCACTTACACATCCAAATACACACACATGCCTCACTGGAATAGAAGTTAGCTTATACCAGGCACACTAGTCTGGAATGGATCTCTCACCTACTTCAGCACTAAATACCTGGCAGGCAGTAACCACTAAACCCAACTGCTCTTGGGTACTGTCCACCCCCCACACAGAGCTAGTCTCCTCCTCACCCACAGCACCGTCCCCACTTCACGGCATCACAGACAGACCTAACCCATCCTTACTGATAGGCATTAGGGCAGTTTCCCGCTCCCCAACACGGCAAACAATGCCGCGTGAACATCTGTGCCCACTGTTTTTGCATATATGAACCGGCACTATTTCAGGAGAACACAGAATGCAATGTTTTTCTTCTTTTCCTATGTTTATAAATCACAAACATTCGGATTTGGAATTAGTGTTTCTTTAGGAAAAATAAAGCCGGGTTGATTGAATGATTCACAGCAGCACAAACTAAGCTGGTTTGTGCCTTTCCAAATGGGAAAGGAATTAGCAAAATAAATTACAAACCCCCCTCCCCTGACCCAGCATGCAGAGAAGCCAGTACCAGTGGGAGTGTTCCTCCAGGGTCTTCACGGGCTCGGTGACATTTCGGGTGTCCCAGAACTTCACCTTGCAGTCGTCCCCACAGCTGGCTAGGTAGTACTGCTTGTTGGGGTTGAAGTCCAGGTCCCGCACCAGCTGCCCGTGGGCATTCTCTATGCAGTATATCTGGCTGGGGAGAAAGCGAGGGGAGCACACGGGACAGGAAGCGGGTCATGACGACTCCATGCTGCAGACTGGCCCCGTCTCCTATTCCCCATCAAGTGCCGGCCTTGGGGGACCACTCGACCCGCCACGGCCATGCAAGCTGGGGCTCCCCCGTGCGATGGGACAGCTCAGGTGCCAGGGGGCCTGGTGATTCCCCCCTCAGTGCCTCTCCCAGGGGGGCCCAGGCCGAGGCTTCTCTGGCAGCACGTCTGTGATCCCGCAGCTGTGGAGGCGATGCTGGCTCCTAACTGTCCCAAACGTGACCTGGCCCCTCGAGAAGAGAGCAAGTCAGCAGGAGTGTGACAGCACGAGGAGCGGGGACAGAGGCAGGAGAGCTGACCCAGCTCCAGAAGGACACGGAGAGAGAAAAGCAAACGGTCAGCAGCAGGCTGCGAGGACAATGCTGGTGGAGTCGGAAGACACAGACGGAGGGAGGGAAGAGAAAACTAGAAAAGCAATACAAACCATGAAGGGGACGGTGTGTGTCATGGCTGGGCTGTCCTGCATCCGTTCTCAGCCCCTCGCAGTGCCAACACATCTCCACCATGGCCCAGTGCAATGCGGAGACACAGGGCAGTTTTACGATCAGTCACTCAGCTGTTTAGGGTGTGTGGGCTCATACGCACACGTGCACACACACACACGGAAGCACACATCTGCACACACACGTGCACACGAGGCACACGTACACACAGACATATATGCGCGCACAGCCCTGGCTGAACCTTGACCTCCACTGCTCCAGGCGGCTCCTCAAAGGGTGTGACATGAGAACGTTCGGTCAATCACGTCCTTCTAATGTCAGAAACCCAAACAGAGGGGCAGGTCATCCAGTGAGGCTGGACAACGGCTGCACCCAGTCAGGGGGGCAAGGCCACTGCTGCTCTGTGCATTTCCTCCCGGGGTGTGACTCAGCCTCCCCTACAAGCACTCCCTCTCCCCAGGCTTCCCGGCCGCCTATAATCACCCTACGCGTCTGACAACCATGCCGAGTGCACGTCCCTCCACCCTCGAGGTGAGTAAACTCACTCCCTTCCATCATCTCCCACGCTGGACTTCCTGACCCTAAATCACTTTATATCTTGAAATGGTTTTTATATCCTGCACTTTTCCAATATCCTTATCTTTTCCTAAAAGAAGACACCCCAAACCGGAAGGAAGACCTTCCAAGTGAAACAGGCAACTGTACAAAACTAAAGCCCTGGCAGGTCGTGGGGCGCTGGGCGGATAGTCACACACGCCACGGGCACCAGCCGAGGGTGTTCTCCATGCCCTGGGGGCAGTGATTTCAACACGAAAGCACAACACGTTCCAGAAGCAGCATTAAAAGCACCCTGGCTAAATAAAAACCAAGCCGTTTGCAAAAGGAGAAATAACAGTCAGCAAGGAATCATCCGGGGGACAGAACCGGGCAAAGGAAGGTGCCGCCACCCAGAGCCACGTCTGCTGTCTTTGTGTGGGGGCTGTAACGTCCTGTCTTGAGATGCTGAAACTCCTCACATCCTTTACAGAACAATGCAAACACAGGGAAAGATGGCCCCAGGACTCGCAGAAATGGCTCTCCGGCGGCACGTTCCTCGGGCAGCAAAACCACACAGCCCTCGTGCAGACACACACACCCTGAGGAAGTGCGACTGATTATTAGCCGCTGAGTTTTCAGAGGGGCCGCAGACCTAAATTTAAAGTTGTGCCCCCCCTTGAAGGCAGCAGACGTTACTTGGTGACGTCCGTCTCTGCAGCTCGGTGATAAATTACGGCGTGCTGAGGGGTAAACTGTATCTTAAGAGCAATTGCACGGCTCCCGTTGCCACAGCAACAGATGTGCTCACCATCACTCCTTTGCCTATCAAACCACACCTGGAGCAGAAAAATCGCTCTTATTTGTTCCATTAGAAGTGCTGGCTGCTGAGCATAATGACTTACAGGACAAACCATGCTTCCCCGAGAGGGGCGGATCTTAAAGGGCCAGAAACTGTCACAGGCAAGTCCACAAACTTCACGTGGGGCTGCACCTGCCCACCTGTGCTCGCCAATCCCAGCGACCGAGCGTCCGGCGGTCCCCCTCTCCTGGGTGAGGTGCTTCGAAACCCACTCCTGATTTTCACTACGAACGGCCAGCACTCACTCAAGGGACAGCCACACGGAAGAGTAAACAAGCCAGTGAGGAATGCCGTCCCCCTGCCACGGGGCCGTGAGCTCAAGCCGGGGCAGAGAAACAAAACGAGATGCATGCCTTCCTGCGGAAAAACGAGGCCAAGATAGACAAGCCAGGTGCCCCAGGTACCTCTGACTCGGAACTGCCCCCAAGCGGATGGAGAGGGGTGCGTCCGCGGGGTCACGCCATCACTGACCTCATGCTCCGCGTGTCCCACCCTCGGATGGTCGTGTCGTTCGCAGTGGCCACCTGGGTGCCGGTGTGGTGAGGACTCCACCGTCCCGAGGTGAACTTCAGCTGCCCCTTCCCTTCCAGGGATGCCGAACTGACCAGCTGCGAATTTGACGGTGTTTTAAGGGAAGAAGAAAAAAACAGTAATGTGAACCTTTTTCTGAAAACTTAAGAGGACATCCTGTATTCACAGGATATTATTGAAAATAATTACTGAAAATAATTTAAAAACTCTGTCTTTGTTTCCTTCCCTTAAAAGGCAAAACTGTTTGAACCTTACTTGGAAAAAAACTACAAAACTGAGCACGGCAAAAAACAGAAAGCATATTAATAGGCCCTGCATGAAACAGGACTTGCTAGGCTGTGCCTGGATCATCGGCTCAAACCTGAGGGCAGCACCACCCAACACCTCAAACACCTGGCTTTGCCCAAAGGCACACATGGGCCAGGGGGGTACACGTGCCCGGACAGATGCTGGTCTCAGGACCCAGCCTCCCAATCGCAGGCCTCCAGCTCCTTTCCCCAGAGGTTTGGCCAAGACCTCGTGAGACCCACTGGAGCTGTCCCTGGGCCAGCACTTCCACGTCCTGAGAGATGAGGGGCTCCCAGCTGTTGAGTGGGGAAAAGAGCTTCCTGCCACACGTGTCCCTGCCCACACGCCCACTGGACCACGTGGCACTTGATGCACAAAGACGTATCACACTGGCCACATCGTTCTTCTGATCTGGGGTTGACTCTGCCTGCATGGTGACTGCTAAAGGCAGGGAGAGCTCTGTGCCATCCATCCCCTGGGGGCATCACCTCATTCACGTTACCTTGAACACCAGCCTCATTCTTCGAAGGAGCCCTGGGCGGGGCCTGAGGGAGGTTTGAGGGAGTCACAGGGAGCAGTGAGCATCCCCTGTGACTGCCCTGGGTTCTGCGGCCATCTCAGTGCTGTATCGGGGCCCCTGCAGCAGGGGTCAGGGTGAGCCCCCAGACTCAAAACAGACAGGTCTGGGGTGGCCCTATAGAGTCTGTCGGCAGTGTAAGGGGATTCAAGGAGAAACTTGGGGGAGAGCACCCGTTTCTTCCCCGGTGAGACTGGCCCAGCTAAGGAACGTGATGGAGGACACCTCTGTAAGATGGCCTTCTCCAAGCGACCCCCTCATTCTAGGAAGCACTGCAGCGATGGCCGCCCACCCGGAACGCACTCCCCTGCCCCACACAGGAGGCACTTCCCCCTTCTCTCAAGGTTCCCTGGCTCGACTTGTCCCAGAAAATCTTTCTCCAAAAAACCCCCGTTTTCCTGCCTTACTGACGTGGCCTATATCATGCAGGAAGGCCGTGGCGTGCCGAGGATGCGGAAAGTCAGAAATGGAAGGCACAGCGGCCGGGGACAGAGGCAGAGGCGAGACACACAACAGGACGGGAGAACAGAGGGCCTTCCCAGGCTGAGCTCAGCAGGGTCAAGCATGAAAGCCGCCGGTGCCCGTGAACGCCAGGCCGACACGGTTGCCGTGAGATCTTGGCGGGCCACAGAGAGCCACCGTGGGCAGCAGCATGGGACAGACTGGAGGACAGGGCCTGAGGCCAGTCCTGTAGTGGTGAGAAGAGCTGAGGTCAGGCAAGTGGTCATGGGGCAGAGTGGCCGGGGGAACAGAGAAGGGGGCTGCTGGTGAGCCAGGACCCCACAGGCTCTCAGGGCGATGTCAGGAACCATGTGCACTGGGGACTCCGACAACAGGGCCCCCCACACCTCACTCCCACACCTGTCCACACCCACTCGGAGCTTCTCTGGCACCCTCCAGACCAGCGTCCTCACGGCCCCCAGGCAGGGGCAGGGGCACCCAGAGCACCAGGGCCTGATGCCCCACAAACAGACACCCACAGAAGACCAAGCTGACCCTGAGACTCATCACGAAATTCCCAGGGAGGGATGTGGCCTGACTCAGCCTGTCAAGATCCAGCAGGACCAGTTGGCAGCAGCCAACTGGGTGGGGTAACAAGAACACGCAGACTGCGCAGTAACCGTGCTGGGAGCGACGCTGTGCTGATGAAGGATGAGGCTCTGCCCTCTCTTCCTCCCCACCTGTCTCAGCAACCCGGGCACTGGGGCCCGTGGAGAGCGTGAGGCATGAGGGTCTGTGGTAGGTGGTCCCACACGGAGCCCACAGGGGACCCACCACGCCAGAGCCACCACCACCAAGCCACGGAGGAAAGAGAACTGCCGGCAGGTAATTCATGACAGGGACCCAGACCCTGAGCCACACAAGGGCGGCGAGCAAGCGCATCAGGCAGGAGGTGAAGACAAACTGTCCCAAGCGCAGCGACCAGCGTACTTTCCAGAGGAGCAACATGACCTCAGATGCTAAAAACAGCTATAAAATGTATGTTAGAGATGTGCGGTGAGCTCATGCTTGGCCCTGACTGTTCTAACTCGTTTTAACCTCCACATACACAGTATCAGCTAAGAAATGTTTTCTGGGTGTCAGACAGGAAAAGCAGGTGGAGGAGGCAGAGCCCGTGGAAGGTCAGCCCAGTGGCACGAGGGCAGGAGGTAGGACAGCCCGTGGCGGGCAGGCAGCACCCCAGTCCTCAGGCCTACAGGACCCCTCCCCTGGGTGTCGGCCATCAAACAGCAGCACCCTCTGTGCTGCGGGCTGTCCTGCGATTACACTATCTGAGGTTCTCCCATCTCACTGGCTTCGGTGAAGCTGGCTGCCACGCTCAGAGGCCCACGTGCAGGGAAGCGAGGAGCCCAGGCCCTCGGGCCAACCACGTCCTGCCACAACCTCGTCCGGAGCTTGGGGCAACCCCCCTCCCCAGGTGAGTCCTTGGATGAGACCCAGCTGCCTACGCCTGCACCACAGTCACATGAGAGACCTGCAGGGCTCCAGGCTTCCAGGTCCCTGACGTCCTCACAGACACCGTCCTGACATGTGGGGGCCACGGGAAGCAGCCACCTTTGTGGTCCCCTGTCAGAGAGAGATGGATAAGAGACCCAAGTGCCAACCAGGGGAGAGGGGAGACCACGAGTGAATCCCAGCAGCTCCACGATGGGCCAGTCGAGCCCCCTGACTTCACAGCCAGGAAATCTAAGACCCAGAGAGGGTGGGCGACTCACCCTGGGTCACACAGCCGGTGGGGCAGGAACAGGACCTGCCTCCTGCTTCAACGCCTGGGCTCACTCTGGGGCATGATCTGCCCAGGCAATGCAGACTCCATGCCCCAGCCCCCTTAATGACACCCCGAAGGAGACCTCGCCATCAGCGTCAGGACACTGCTCAGGGCAGCCAGCACGGTGTATGCTCTACTGTTAACCAGTCGTGTGTCTTGGTTCCCTGGCAGCATGGAGACAGAGCTGAGCAAGAACTCCAGAGTGCTCGGCACACAGTGATCTGGCTTCAACGTTAAAGAGAACCAGTCAGTGCTTCCCACCCCAGAAGGAACGATTAAAGCCACCCCACGAACTTCTCTTCAGAGATGTAACCAACACCCGGACACAGACAAAGGAACACAACTCTAATGAACAAAATGCGGCCTCACACTGTGGTGAGCAGTGCACGTGGCCATAAGGTTTCCAAAGAAGAAAGCGGCACTCCCTGCAGCCAAGGCCCGGAGCTGATGAGGTGCCGGACTTGCCCGAAGATAACGGAGGAGCGGCTGAGAAATCTAAGTGCCGCTTCTCACCTCCTTGGAAGGAGAGCGGCGAGGTGAAGCCATGGCAGGTCGTGGCTTTCAGAGCGTAAGAGATACAAAGCATCCCGTACAAGCAAGTCCCGCCGATGTGCTCGAGCTCCCAGACTGCCGGGCAGGGGCCGCGTGCTTCCACGGCAGCCGTGACCACTGCCCGAGCCCCTCTGCTCCCGGCCAGGCTCTGCACAGCCACGGGATCTGCCGCAAGCCCCTTCCCACCCCCAGGAATGTGGGAATGTCCTTTGCCTCTCTCACGCTGGAAACTGCAGCCCCAGCTTTGAACACGAACCCCCTGAGCTGGAGCCTCAGCTCTGCTGCCAAGTGACCAGACACGTGACCTCGTCCCTTTGAGCCTGGCTTCTCTCCTGTAACTCTCTCAGGAGATGGAGCTATTCAAGAACCCACCCCGCAGGGCCGCGAAAATTAAGTGCCACCTGAAGAGCACGGACAACACCCAGAGCTCTGGCCTGTCTTCAGGCGTGAATGGAAGGCCCGGGGCTGCTGCTGTCTCCCGGGGCTCAGGGCGAGGCATCAGAAATGACGGAGCTGTGGGGGAGCAGGCTCAGCGGGAGAGCCCCAGCCCACCGCTGTCCTCAGGGTGTGGAAGGAAAAGGGGAGGAAGAGCAAACTGACGGGGAATGGGGACGTGGCCGGCACACACCTGCCGAGGTGTGTGTGGCCAGGGGTCTGCAGAAGGCAGAGGTGGGTCCTGCCACCCCCCCGTCCCAAGCTGTCCCAGGTCACAGGGGTGGGTGTCCCCGGCCCCTGAGTGTGGCTGCAGACCCCGGTGGGCCTAGCGGCTCCCACACCCCACCAGGGACTATTCCCCGGCCTCCTGGAAGCCAGAGCCTCCTGTCTTCAGAAAATGCTCACAGGGCATTAGGTGCCAGCACTGGTGAGGGAATCTGAGGTCGTTTTAAATTTATTTTTCGCTTATCTCAAACAGACTATTTGTAGGAAGAACAGAACTAAAAGGGCTTTTCCCCCTTGGCTGCACCAAAACCTAAGCTCTCTTTGCAGAGGAGAAGGTGTATCCTGCACCCACAACCATGGGCTTGACCTCGGCTCCACACGCGAAACAGGAAAGGTCGTGAGTGCGGATTTAAATTTTCTCACCAAGATGGACGAGAATATAGCAGAGAGTTTTGTCACGCCAACTAGACGCTGGTGATCCGTTGGAGGGAGAGATCTAATTACAGTTGATTAGCGAGGGAGACGTCTTTTATGAAGAATAACAAAGGCTTAAAAACCTGGAAGCACTGTCGTGATGACATGTGTCTTCCTGCGTCGAGCGTGACCCTTACCTGCCGGCTCTGAGGGATGATTTAATTAGGAAGTGCACAGAGGCTGCTCTTCGGTACCTCCGTTTCCCTCCTCGGTACCTCTGGCCTTTGCACCAGGGTCCTGTTGACCTGACCCTCACTCCTAATCCCCTTTCAGACTGTGTGTCCCCACCACTCTCTCCATGCACCCATCCCTCCCTCCCTCCGTCAGTCCACCCTTCCACTCCTGTCTTCCTCCCTCCGCCCACCCACCCAGCCATCTGTCCATCTGGCTCGTGCGGACCGCTTGCCACGCACCAGGCACTGTGGGGCAGGCCGCCCCCACGGGAGGTCCACTGTGACACTGCCCTACTTTATAGATGTGGAAACCGGTCCCGACTTTCCAGACGAGGACACAGAGGCTTGGACAGGCCACGACGCTTGCCCAAGGTCACCTGGGAGTGAGTGGCAGAAGCGGGACCTGGTGTTGCAGCTCGGAAGGCTGCCTGGGCTCCAGCCACAGCACCACGGCCTTCAGCGTCTCCCTCCCGTGCCTTGCGCCCGCCGCTGCCCCCTCACCACAGCCGCTGGCCCACACCTGTCCCAGGCTGTCACGGCAACGCCTGCAAACTGGAACTGACTCATCTCTACGCTGTGGACCCTCCCTCTGGGAGGCGAAGCCCAGGAAGGCCGAGGCTGTGTCCCCGCAGAGTCCGGGCCCACTGAGGGGCACGCGTCTGCTCCCCACAGCAGCACCTGTGTTCCCTTCAACACACTTGGTTTGTCAGACGTAGCATTCACTCTATCATCCACTCTTACTAGAAAGGAGTCTTTTGAGAGCGTGGGAAGAAGCGCTTGCCAGACACCAATGCCCAGCCCGATTTGTATTTGATGCCTTTTTCCAAGAGCTGATGGAAGACTAAAGAATCCTAGTTGTCTCCGATATTTATAAAATCAAAAGCTATGTGCGGCTATTACGCAACATTAAGATACGCGACTTAGGAAACTCCGCACTCCGTGTTTTCTTGAAGATGGCGGCTTTTTGACGACCATCCTAACGCACCAACTCAGGCGGCTGCGGTCTGCAACGCGTGGTTGACGTCGGCGATGCAGACAGCACTCAGATTATTCTGCAATGCCTTCGTATGCGGCTCACCAGAAAGCCAGCTTTCAGAGTTTTACCCTGTTTTCCGTGGACCAGCTTCACGACGCTTGGAGTTTGCTCCAAATAAATGTTGACTGTTCCAACGCTCACGTCCACCCTCACAGACCAAATGTGACCGTGGCCGCCGAAGACGGGCGAGCGCCGAGCCTCAGGCCAGCAAGGCACAGCGCACGCGTGCCGGGGCCGCGACAAGCTCTCCACGGGGCGGAGGAGCAGGGTCGGAGTGCAGTCCCGAATCTGTCCCTCAAACCATGCCACCTCTCGGACATCCCCTGGCTCGCTGGGCCTTACTTTTTCTCAACTGTCAAGCGAGGGAGTCGAATTCTGTGACCCCGGGGTCTGTGTCTTCGCGTGATTGCTTCAAAATCACTGTCTTTCTTACGCGGCCTGCCGTAAAGGCAGTGGGGGCAAAGATTTGTCCACACACCATATGAGCCGTGTTACAACTGCGAAGGCACACCGGGGGTGTCTGGGGACCTCGCGGGCCTCCTGCCACGTCCTCAGCACTGGCCGTCCGCACTTGCCAAGTGACCACATGCACCAGGCATCTGGGGGTTCGCCTTCCTCTGTCCTCACGCAGGGAAAGGGTCGCTAGGGCAGCAGAGACCTTGGACATCAGTCGAGGTGAGGGAGGACAACCCCCATCCGGCGGGCCCGTCGAGGGCAGCAAGCGTCCCCTCTGGCGGGGATGCTGACCATGGGGAGGCTGTGTGCGTGTGAGGCTGGGGGAAGCCTCTGTTCCCTTCTTCCAACTTTGTTGTGAACCAGGTAAAACCACTCTAAAAAGTGAAGTCTATTAAAAAAAAAGATGAAAACCTTTCCTCTGCAAGAGGCTCCGCTGAAAAGATGGGACAGAGAGCAGGGGCCACAGTGCGGGAAGGCCCCCCGCGTGGCACAGAGCAGCCACGTACACCCACGCCCGTCTGCCCCGGGGGCTGGACACGAGGTCCCTGCGTGGGCCACGTCCCCAGAGGGCAGATTCCGGGGAGCCCCCTGCAACACTCCTGCCAGCACCGACTGGGCTCCCGTTCCCCTCAGGGCCACACCTGGAGAACAGCCGGCCGGGCGTGAGGCGCGGTCATGGTGTGGCAGGCGACAGACAGGCTCCCAGGAGGAAGGGGCACGTGGGGGCCCAGCTCGCTTGTCCTACAGGCAGCCCCACTTCCGCCCAGCCCTCTGCCCCCATGAACAAATGCATGTTTTATATTTCCAGGCACAGCAGACGTGGCCCAAGCCACTCTGAATGATTTTCCTGTCACCACTAGCTTCCCCTCCGCACTGATGTGCAGTCAGTTCCTGCTGTAGGTTTTAAGCCTCACATTAGAACATTCCTGCAAGAACACTATGTCCTTGAAGCCCATCCTCTTCCTTCTGAGAGGCGTTCCTGAATGTCATTGCCTTCAGGCCCTGTACCGCCGGGCAGGGGACACCCCAGGTTCATCCTTGAGAAGCCCCCAGGCTGACGCACGGCCAGAAGGAAGAGGACAGCCAACTCTCAAGGCACCCGTCTTCCTTTTGCTCTGCTGCTCTCTGCACCTGGAAAGCTATTTCTTTCCACAGCTACTGAGAGCTGCTAGGCCCCAGAGATGGATGAGCACACTCCAAAACAGGGAGGCTTCCCCTCTGCCTTCATCGGGGCCGGGACCCCGAGCAACCTCCCCCTGCAGACCGCCCCTGGGCTCTGCTAATGATTATAAATGGCAAAGAACCTCCGATTTAATTGCAAAAGGTAATGATGCAGTGAGCATAAGATTAGATTCACCACAGAAGGCAATATCCTCCAACAATAAAAAAAAAAAAAAACGGAGGTGCTGGGTGTGAAGATGGCCGGAATCGATAGGAAGGTTTCGGTATTAAATACCACGGCAGAGGGTCGCAAAGTGGTATTGACAGAAGTGCTGACGGCAGATAAAAACGAAGGAGAAAAAACTAAATTGGTCTCTGCAGAAAATAAGTTACAGATTAATCACCCTACCATAAAATCATTCTGAGATGGCCGAGGGTCTGGAGAGGCGCCCCCGTCTGCTTCCAGGACGGGCTGTGGGATGCGCGCACATGCACAGAGGGCTCACCTCCTCCTGGCCTCTCCGGCCAGGCAGGGCGAGGCACGGCCCAGGGCTCCGGGGCCCACAGCTCCCCCAGCATCTCCGTGACCTGCACTACATTAGGAAAGGACTCTGCCCTTCCATGTCTGGTCTTTGGCCACACGGGAGCACCCTCGAGAGGGAGGGACAGGAGGGGGCTTGCCGCTGACCCAGACTCCGACTCTGCGGCCGGCCCCTGGGAGGGCATGCACCATCTCCCCCCAGACCTGTAGCCCACAGGGAGCAGCCCCAGGCACTGGGTTACCCTCAAGTTTCCTGTTCCGCTCTAAAATCTGGGTGAAATTTGCATTCTACTCTACGATATAGAAATATGTCCTTTTCAAAATTAAAACAGTGATTTTTTTCCCCTTAAATATTACTTAGACATTACAAAGACAGACCAGCTCTTAATTTCACATTGAAGGCTACGAGACTCCCTTCTGACCATGCAGAATTTTAAAACTTAAACACGGCACTTTATATTCTAAAGAGTCTGACTTCGACTCCACGTACTGATGATAATCAATCACTATTTACACCATCTCTACCGCCTACCCAAGAACGGATTTATTAATACCATAACGTACCATGAGGGAAAAGGGCTGAAGACACGTGATGGGAACAAAGAAGCATAAGAAGAGCCACCACTACAGAAATCTGTCCCACAGACACCGTAAGCTCTGTCAAGTCTCTAGATTTTTCTCTCTAAAGCTGTTACTTTGATGTAAACAAATGCGATGAAATCATGAACACAATATAAAAGTCACATCTTAGGGGTGCCTGGGTGGCTCAGTCATTAAGCGTCTGCCTTCGGCTCAGGTCATGGTCCCGGGGTCCTGGGATCGAGCCCCACATCGGGCTCCCTGCTCTGCGGGAAGCCTGCTTCTCCCTCTCCCAGTCCCCCTGCTGTGTTCCCTCTCTCGCTGTGTCTCTGTCAAATAGATAAATAAAATCTTTAAAAAAATAAAAATAAAGTAAAAAAATAAAAGTCACATTTTAAAAGTGGAAATTTTAAGGAATCAAACATGAAATATACTAATCAGTAAAATATTTACTCCAGAAGGACAAAGTATTTGAGGCAATGACTATTTGAAAGCAAAACTGGTTCCCAAGAAAGTCAGTGCTGAACACTAAACAGTGTGAAGATGCGCGGCCCCACAGGAGCTGTGAGGACCCAGCCTCTGCCGTCCTCAGAAACGGAACCCCGAGGGTGACATGCGGGTGGCCGTGGCTCAGGCAGAGAGGTGCTCTGTGCCGCCCAGCGGGCCCACGATCACACGCACAGGGTCTGAGGACTGTGACCGCAGAAAGGCGCACACATTCGAGTGAGGGGAAGGTCAGCTGACAGGACACCGTGGGGGGCGGTCACGGGCCACGGGGGGGTTACAGGCCACTGGGGGTCATAGGCTGAGGGGGAGAGGGGTCACGGGCCACTGTCATTTTTACAACTCACACAGAAACTCGAAAGAAGCTCATCAGCACCATGAAATTATTATTTTATGACTGCTCGTACCTAAAAGGCGGTTTTAACCAGACTTTGAAAAATCTGTTCATTGGAAAGACAATATACTTGAGACAAGAGAATATATGTCGGGATATCCCACAGCCTCCTTTGGACAAATTACGGCCAAACGGTGGGGTTTTGTCAACCTTCAGTTCTGTGTGCTGTCTGCATGGCCCAGAGGCCTGAACCCCAGGCAGCTTTCACCTGAAGAGCCAGTCATGCAATTCTCCGACTGATGATTCTGCCCGTTCATTAAGTATTTCATAATTAATGTCAAAATTCTAAGCGTATACAAACCAAGAAGTATATTCTGAATTCAGCCAAAAGGTCCAATTAAAAAACACAAAAAATGAAAACTGTAAGCATGTCACTCACCACGGCCCGGCCGGAGCTCTCCTGCAGGTCCCACAGCAGGATGTGGTTGTCCGCCAGCGAGATGACCTTCTTCCCGTCCCCCGTGGGCTCCCACATGACACTGCGAGGAACAGGAGGACCCCCATGAGTGGGGACGCGGAAGTCCCCGATGTCCCTGAGTCTGAGGCTATTGTGTGCATCCCCCACGGGCAGCGAGGCTCGCCCTAGCACACGGCGATGGCCGGCAGCGGGCACACGTGTGGCGCTGCGTCCTCTCCCACCCAACGTCCATGTCCTCCTGGCTCAGCTGAGGGCAGGCAGCTGGGAGGTTAGCAGGCCGGGCCGTCGGGGCGCTAAGGGCTACAGGAGGTGGGGAGGGCGGCCTGCGACGGGCCCGGCCCACTCGTGCTCCCTCCCTGTCCCTCGCTGCCCCTCTGGGGTCGCTTTCTCTCCCGCCACATGAGCACACGGTGGGAAGGCAGCCGTCTGTAAGCCAGGAAGAGGGCTCTGGCCAGAACGCCACCGTGCTGACCCCCGACCTCCAGCCCCCAGAACCAGGACCAGTAAGGTCTGTTGTTTCAGACCCCAGCCAGTGGTGCTCTCTGGCGGCCGCCCGAGCCGACCCGTCTTCCTGGGGACTGAGGAGCAGACAGCTGACCAACTGCGCCGAGCGAACAGGACACGGCCTGCTGGGGGCCGGGTTTCAAGGAGGCCCAGCACGGACACTGCCACTTGGGCAGAATGCCCACATCTCTTGTAGCCCAAGGACTGATGGCAATGGGTGGGCGTCTGTGTCTGCCCTGCCTGTGACATCAGGTCACTTCGTCGTGGGTCAACCGATCTGAAGCCCAGTTTCCTGTGACCTGCAGCCAAAGCCACCACATCTGATTCAACGCCTATCTCGTAACTAGTGGCAGACCACAAATCTTATCAGCTGTGTGGGAAGGCCACAGAGAGGAGGAGCTTTCAGTTTGTCTTCGCTGATGAATTCCCAACGTGCTGTAAGGAGGAGAGTCTCTCTCACGTCCTGTAACGGGAGGGAGTGCACACATCAGCCAAGACCCTGCGGCTGGTCCCCCCGACAACACCGGCGCTGACTGACGGCGCCCGCCCTCACACCGCCTTCCCAAGACCGTCACTGGCGCTGCTAGGACGTGTAATCACAACACTGATGCCCTCCAAAACCACAGCTTCCTTCTCCTTCGGAGCTTAGCAGACACACACAGGTTCAGGCACCATGAGAGGTGCGGCGCGCCTCCATCACACGGAGCTTAGCACACCTTTTCTGAAGAATGCACAAGCTCCAGTATATAAAACTGAAACCCAGTAGCTGGAAGAGACGGCAAGAAACCCGGTTCTGAAACCTGCTGCTCCTGTTTTGTTGAGATACCGGCTAACCCTAACTTCGAACACAGCTCTTTAACAGCAAGATGATCAAACTTCTGGTGGCCGTTTCCACGGGTAAACTATGCAGAGTTCACACAACGGACAGTGAGGCCAAGAGGAAATGCAAACCAGGAAGAGAGAAGGGCAGCTCACAGGCCTGTCCTGGGGCAGAACGACGCACTGACCTGTGCTCGACCTTCCCCGGCTTAGCTCGGCGGCTGTAACAAATCACCACAGACCGAGCTGCCTACACAACACACATTTATTACACAGGCCGCTGCAGGCTGGACACCCGAGCTCAGGGGCCAGCGTGGCGGGGTTCTGCTGAGGGGCCTCCTGGCTCGCAGAAGGCTGCCTTCCCCCGTGTCCTCAACACAGCAGAGGGGGAGAGGGAGCCGCGTGCCTCTCTTTCCAGGGCACTGCTCCCATGGTGAGGGCTCCACCCTCAGGCCCTCACTGCCTCCCAGAGGCCCCACCTCCTCACACGAACACACTGGACATCAGCGTTGCAACATATGAATTTGTGGGCACAAGAAAGTGCAGTCCGTACGTAGCACCATGTATTAGGATGAGTACATTTAGGACGCCGCAAGGAGCTCCTGAGCAGATCTCACTCATAACTTACATGCCCCAGCACACACGCACACACGCACGCAGAGGTCAGGACAAGGAGAAGCTGCACAGCCATGGGGGTGACCACAGGGACAATGACTGCCCAATCCGGTGTTTGCAAGACCACAGTCTGAAAGGGGATGACACACATATGTGGACTTTTTAACAGAAACTCCAGAAATCCAGAGATTCCCAGGTGACTCACAAATCACAGGGCAAGTATTAGCCAATTTGATGCCAAAGACCGACTACCTAACTATTTGCCTGTGGTTCCTCCGGCCAGGCTGAGGCTTCTGGACAGCAGACCCGGTTTGTTAAGAGTTCGTTCATACTCCCCACAGTGAGCAGCAATGTCTGAGGCACGTGGCACATGATGGATGCTTGCGCCTGAGTTCCGAGGGAGAGTGAAGAACCCAGGTAAGTGCAGAGATGCCGCGTACAAAAATGAGACCGTTTCCAAGTACGTTCAGCAAACTGCTAGCCCATGAGGGCCGGGAACACAGCCAACAGCACCCAAATGAGAAAAAGCTGTAAAGGCATCTGAACAATCAAAATCCCTCCACTGAAGCTCATGTGTTTATTTTATGCTTTAAATTGCAGTGTCCCTTGAGCCCTTACTCAGACCTCCCCTTCCCCTTCCATCTGCCCACTGTTCTAGCGTGGTCGGTTATGATGTCCAAGACTACAGAACAAATGCGTGGGCCCTGGGAGAGCAGGGTGTTTGAAGCAGAAATACGGGGAACAGGGCAAGCTGTAAAAACAGATACCCACAGCAGAGGGGAGGGAGGTGGCAGGGAGGGAGGGGGCAGGGGAGTAGGGGAGGAGGAGGAGGAGGGGGAGGAGGAAGGGAGCAGGAAGGAAGGGAGGAGAGGAGGAGGGAAGGAAAAAAGATGATGGAGGAGGGTGGAGTAAGGAAGGGAGGAAGAAGGAGGAGGGGGAGGGAGGGGAAAGAGGGAGGGAGAGGAAAGTTGTGTGGAAACTAAGTCACAGGCTTGCTCTAGACCCCAAATCCGACAAGAAGCTGTGAGGAGGCGAGGCAGCAGGCTGCGGAGAAGCTCCTTCCTCCAGATGCAGCCGCGGCACTTACACCCCTCCTGCGGCCTAGAGAGCGGTCACCTTGGTCTGGCTCTGCTCCAGGGGTGCAAGGAGAGGCGTGAAGAGGGAGGAGGATGTCCTGCGGGAAACTGTGGTCTCTGCAACCACGCAGCGCGGGCCGAGGGGCACCTGTCTGTGGGAGTCAGCTTACGTGTGTCGGTAATCTCAGCAGAGCAAACAACCAAGTGAATTTCAAGTAGCCACAGAAGTGACTTCTCCTGTCTAAAAAGGAAAAAGATATAATAATTCAAAAAGATGTTTAAAAAAGCCTTAAAGTATACAGGAGGGGGATAACGGCTTGTGTTAGGAAACAGGCTGCCCTAGGGTTCTTACAGGTGGAGGGCTTAAGAAAACCTTCATTTCTTCGGGAACAAAGCTCTTGCCACTTCTGAAGGTCACAGCGAGTATGATCGAGAACAGCAGCAAAGAACACAGTACATGGGGGAAATGAGGTTCAGAGCAGGCGCCTCACCCGAGCTGGTGGGCAGGCCCACGTTGTCTTGCAGACAGAAACCCCAGACCTGGGCTGGGGGTGCACGGCGGACAGACTTATTCCTGCCAGAGCTCTGTGAAACCCACTGCCCAGGAAAGGCCTGCTGAGCTTCTAGAAACACAGCTACAGGTGGTTCTATAGCTTCAGAGGAGTAAGGGCAAGTCCCTACACCATCGTGGTTCCGCGGCGCCCCCGTCCCGCCCCTGTCTCTCAGCAGAGGTGAACTCACGAGAGTCTTAACACAGACCCGAGGCTGCAGGAGGTTCCCCTGCCAGAACCAGGACCCAAGCTGGAAAGAGAAAGTCACTTCAATAAAACAAATTGTTGCAGATTAGGACAAAGAGAGGCCGGCTTCTGGAGGCAGGAGGGGCTCGGCTGAAACACCACTTCCTCCGGGGAGCTGGTCTGACCCCCAGAGGCCGCTCGGACTGCCCTTTGTCCTGAAGCCAGAGCAAGCCCCTGGGCATTCACGTCCGCTTCCCGGCGAGACAACAAATTCTGCACGAGCCCAGGCTCACCTGGTGGTATGTGCCAAAGCACCCAGCCCAGACTCTGACCTTCGCAGGAGAGGCACTTAATAAAGAGGTGTTGGAAGAAAGAGGGAACGAAGAATTAATTACACTTCCTCTCAGCCTGTGTCCAGTGCACCTTATAATGCGTGAAAAATAAAATTGGAAAAAGATTCTACTTATCAAGTACACTCAGTGAAGATTGGTGCATCTTGGAGCTCATTTGAGAGGGTTTGCTATTTAGTCTCAAAAGGACCTCATCAAGAAGAGGTGTTGCTTGTTCACCGACTCTGTCATGTTGGAGACACAATAAGCAGAGCGAGCAGAGAAGGAGCCCCACGGTCTCCCTCTCGGACACGCGCTCCCTGCTCCACCCACGCCCCCTCCAGGCGGTGAACTGTGGGGCATCGCTCCTGGCAATCAACCAAAACTGAAATGCCCAGCCTGCCCCCGCAGCCCCATGCCAACCCCCATGGGCATCTCTGCCCATGTGTCCACACCACCCTAATCTCCAAATGTACCAAACAGTATACACTGCACCCCCATTCTTCTCTAACCGCTGGGTTACAACTCTCCCATGAGCAAAATCTTGGGAATAATTTTTTTACAACTCTCCTTCCCAAATTCTACATAAAAAAGCAATAAAGTCTATATGTCTGATTTTGTGCCAGTACCATGCTGTCTTGGTGATCACAGCTTTAGAATATAGCTTGAAATCGGGCAATGTGATGCCCCCAGCTTTGTTTTTCTTTTTCAACATTTCCTTGGCGATTCGGGGTCTTTTCTGATTCCATACAAATTTTAGGATTGTTTGTTCCAGCACTTTGAAAAATGTCATTGGAATTTTGATCAGGATGGCATTGAAGGTGTAGATTGCTCTGGGTAGCATAGACATTTTAACAATGTTTATTCTTCCGATCCATGAGCATGGAATATTTTTCTATCTTTTTGTTTCTTCTTCAATTTCTTTCATGAGCGTTCTGTAGTTCCTAGAGTATAAATCCTTTACCTCTTTGGTTAGGTTTATTCCGAGGTGTCTTATGGTTTTGGTGCTATTGTAAATGGAATTGTTTCTCTAATTTCTCTTTCTACAGTTGCGTTGTTAGTGTATAAGAAAGCAACTGATTTCTGTGCATTGATTTTGTATCCTGCCACATTACTGAATTGCTGGATGAGTTCTAGTAATTCGGGGGTGGAGTCTTTTGGATTTTCCACATAAAGTATCATGTCGTCTGCGAAAAGAGAGAGTTTGACTTCTTCTTTGCCAATTTGAATACCTTTTATTTCTTTTTGTTGTCTGATTGCTGCTGATAGGACTTCTAGTACTATGTTGAACAATAGTGGCGAGAGTGGGCATCCTTGACGTGTTCCTGATCTTAAGGGAAAGGCTCTCAGCTTTTCCCCATTGAAGAGGATATTCGCTGTGGGTTTTTCATAGATGGATTTTATGAACTTGAGGAATGTTCCCTCTATCCCTATACTCTGAAGAGTTTTAATCAGGAAAGGATGCTGTATTTTGTCAAATGCTTTTTCTGCATCAATTGAGAGAACCATATGGTTCTTCTCCCTCCTCTTATTAATGGAACAGAAGAGAACCCAGATATGGACCCTCAACTCTATGGTCAAATAATCTTTGACAAAGCAGGAAAAAACATGCAATGGAAAAAAGACAGTCTCTTCAATAAATGGTGCTGGGAAAATTGGACAGCCACTTGCAGAAGAATGAAACTCGACCATTCTCTAACACCATTCACAAAGATAAACTCAAAGTGGATGAAAGACCTCAATGTGAGACAGGAATCCATCAAAACCCTAGAGGAGAGAACATAGGCAGTAACTTCTTTGACATCGCCCACAGCAACTTCTTTCAAGATACATCTCCAAAACCTAGTGAAACAAAAGCAAAAATGAACTTTTGGGACTTCATCAACATAAAAAGCTTCTGCACAGCAGAGGAAACAGTCAACAAAACAAGAGGCAACCCACAGAATGGGAGAAGATATTTGCAAATCACACTACAGATAAAGGGCTGGTATCCAAAAACTATAAAGAACTTCTCAAACTCAGCACCCCAAAAACAAATAATCAAGTCAAAAAGTGGGCAGAAGATATAAACAGACACTTCCCTGAAGAAGACATACAAATGGCTAACAGACACATGAAAAAATGTGCATCATCATCAGCCATCAGGGAAATCCAAATCAAAACCACACTGAGATACCACCTCACACCAGTTAGAATAACAAAAATGGACAGGGAAAGAAACAAATGTTGGAGAGGTTGTGGAGAAAGGGGAACTCTCTTACACTGTTGGTGGAAATGCAGTTGGTACAGCCACTTTGGAAAACAGTGTGGAGGTTCCTCAAAAATTTAAAAATAGAGCTACTCTATGACCCAGCAATTGCACTACTGGGTATTTACCCCAAAGACACAGATGTAGTGAAAAGAAGGGCCATATGCACCCCAATGTTCATAGCAGCAATGTCCACGATAGCCAAACTGTGGAAAGAGCGGAGATGCCCTTCAACAGATGAATGGATAAAGAAGATGTGGTCCATATATACAATGGAATATTACTCAGCCACCAGAAAGGATGAATACCCAACTTCTACATCAACATGGATGGGACTGGAGGAGATTATGCTAAGTGAAATAAATCAAGTAGAGAAAGTCAATTATCATATGGTTTCACTTATTTGTGGAACATAAGAAATAGCATGGAGGACACTAGGAGAAGGAAGGGAAAAATGAAGGAGGGGGGAAATTGGAGGGAGAGATGAACCATGAGAGACTATGGACTCTGAGAAACAAACAGGGTTTTGGGGGGGTGGGGTTGGTTAGCCCAGTGATGGGTATTAAGGAGGGCATGTACTGCATGGAGCACTGGGTGTTAATATGAAAACAATCGATCGTGGATCATCACATCAAAAACTAATGATGTATTGTATGGTGACTAACACAACATAATAAAATTTTTTAAAAAAGCAATAAAGTGTGTTAAACTTTATTTGTAATGTCTGACTTCTTGCTTTTACACAAATCTGACCCAGTTTGCCTTTGGCTTCATGAAAATCTTATAGCTCTTGCCTGGAAACGCTGTCTCCCTGGCTCCTACTTAACCTACTAACTCTGCAAAATCACCTGAGGACGTGGCCCACCAACAGCCTATGTTTAGTCCAATCTCTGGGCCTGTATTTGGCTTCCCAGCATCAAACTACGGAAACATGAAAAGGTCTTGTTCTTACAGAAACACCATCCTGGGGCGCCTGGGTGGCTCAGTTGGTTAGGCGACTGCCTTCTGCTCAGGTCATGATCCCAGGGTCCTGGGATCAAGTCCCGCATCGGGCTCCCTGCTCAGCAGGGAGTCTGCTTCTCTCCCTCCCCCTGCTCATGTCCTCCCTCTTGCTCACTCTCTCTCTCTTTCAAATAAATAAATAAAATCTGGAAGGAAGGAAGGAAGGAAGGAAGGAAGGAAGGAAGGAAGGAAGAAAGGAAGGAAGGCCATCCAGACAGTTTTAGCTCAAGTACCACCATGAATAGAAGATCGGCATCAGCAAAGCCGTACCAGTGACATTTCAAGCACCTGTCACATGCTGTGTTTACACAGAATATTGTCAGATTTGGGTTCTGAGCTCCTATCTGTCTAACCAGCCCGTTTCTTTTTTTTTTTTTTTACTTTTTTTTTAATTTTATTATGTTATGTTAATCACCATACATTACATCATTAGTTTTTGATGTAGTGTTCCATGATTCATTGTTTGTGTATAACACCCAGTGTTCCATGCAGAACATGCCCTCTTTAATACCCATCACCAGGCTAACCCATCCCCCCATCCCCCTCCCCTCTAGAACCCTCAGTTTTTTTCTCAGAGTCCATCGTCTCTCATGGTTCATCTCCCCCTCCGATTTCCCCCCCTTCATTCTTCCCCTCCTGCTACCTTCTTCTCCTTCTCCTTCTCCTTCTCCTTCTCCTTCTTCTTTTTCTTCTTTTTTTTTTAACATATAATGTATTATTTGTTTCAGAGGTACAGGTCTGTGATTCAACAGTCTTGCACAATTCACAGTGCTCACCATAGCACATACCCTCCCCAGTATCTATCACCCAGCCACCCCATCCCTCCCACCCCCCACCACTCCAGAACCCTCAGTTTGTTTCCTGAGATTACGAATTCCTCATATCAGTGAGGTCATGTGATACATGTCTTTGATTGACTTATTTTGCTCAGCATAATACCCTCCAGTTCCATCCATGTCGTTCCAGCCCGTTTCTAACCACAGTGGTGGAAGGATCTAGGTCCTGTGGGCATGGTCACAGGACCCACTGAGACAGTCTGCCATGCACAGGACAGGGAAGCATCAACACAACACGAAATCCATCAGTGGCTCCCACCAAGGCCATTCCACCCACAAAGACTCCTCCAGAATGCCTCCTACCACACACAGTCCTCCAACTAAGCAAGTGTGGCACCTCCCTAATGCAATGCCCCCCTGCTGAAGTCAGTGCAACAGACCTGCTAAGTTGAGACCCCAGCCTCAGACGCCCCCTATCCTTACAGGCTACAGTACTGGGAGCCTCTTGACCTATCAGAATCCCCATCTTCATCTGGAAGATGGACGTGCCTACTCTGGGGGCTGCGATAAGGATTACATGACTTACTCAAGAATTCTAGCAAACCTGAGTCCCTCAATCAGAGCTGCAATCCTCCAGCGGCAGAAGGCTCAGGACAGGGTGAAATGGCATGTGCGCCCTAGCACATTTTCAGGGTAAAGACCATTTTGTGAAACTTTCATTATGGTGCATATAAATATATATGTGTGTGTGTGTGTGTGTGTGTGTGTGTGTATATATATATATATATATGGGGGCGGGGGGGAGTCTAATGTAAAATTACCTCTTTCTCATTTTGAAATCTGGAGAATGCTGCTTCAGACCACTAACACTGGTCTTAATTTTTAGTAATTTCAAGCATTTGGGGTAGAATTTCCTCTGAAGTGCATGGCCTTCTTTTTAACTTTCCAGGAGTGCATCAAACACACAGCCTGGCCGAGATGACCCATTCCATGACCATCCAGCACTGTAGCATGTTCCCATGCCTCTGCGGACAGAGCTGGTGCCCCTAAAAGGGCCCTATGTCACTGATCATTATGGGGTTGGCTTTTATGACAGTGGAGTCTGCAATCCTGGCTACTGCACGTGTCCTCCCAGCACCTGCTTTGCACTCCCTTTTAACTGAGCTTGAGCAGTGTATGCACTCATAACTAACAACTTTAATATTAAACAGCCCTATTGAGTACAGAAACTCTCTCCCCTGAAGAAAATACAAGAAGCCATAGCCCCTGCCTTCCTGAAATCCTGATTTAAGCTGTACTATTTTATATTCTAATTTAAAGTCAGATATGCTCATTAAAAATGTTTAAACTTTGCATTAGTGAAAGTCTCTTTTATTGCTGCCCAGTGGCAATAACTCCTATCAACAGGGGACATGTAGCATCACGGTCTTTGCCATACGCAGGCTGACGTGGATAATACGACCTCGGCCGTCACTTACAGAAATGCAAACACATTGACACCTTACTCTGTCATGTGTTGCTATACTTGCAACATGTCCTGGGTAACTTTCCACGTCAAATACATGTAATTCTTGCCAAAGGCCACACAGAATTCTGTTGTATGGATACCTGCAATTTTTCATCTCTTTGAGCTTTGATTTCCTCATCTGTCCAGTGGGGATAATAGTAGTGTGCAGACGTTATAGGTTTGTGAAGACCAACAAGCCAATATTCAGAACAGCCTGCACAAAGTAGGTGTTCAATGAGCCTCGATATGATCGGACACAGTTAGATCTATGCTTCTTAAACTGGGCATGGTGCTACTCTCCAGAGATTTTTGGGAAAGTGTGGAGGGGCACTTCTGGTTTTCCTGAAGACTGGGAGGGAAGAGATACAGGGGTGCCCCATGACCCATAACACACAAACAGCCTTCCACAGCAAAGACTGTCCCAGCCCCAATGCCAACAATGTCAAATGCTCCCTTGGAAACACCATAAAACCCTACTTTGAAATTTGGCTGGAATATTAAAATTACCACCTTTACATGAACCAAAAGAATTCCATCAAGATTTATTTTAACAAACAAATCTTCAGAAGAGGTTAGAAACTGAAATCCTTGCCTATTCTGAAAGGCAACAGAGCTCGAGCCTGTTTCGCTGTCCTGCCCACTTCATACACAGTGGCCTGGGTCCTGAGTCACCCACGTCACTTTCTGTGGCACCTGGGTTTTCCTCTGATGATCTTCTGTCCAAAAGTCAGCATCCTGCCATTTCCCCTTGGGGGTCCGAGAACATTCTGGAGCTCCCGGAGTTACTGTCACAGTACCAGAAATTTGACTCAAGGACTCCATGACCAGATCCCCGCAGAGGCGGCTTCTTGCCCTGCACTGTTTTTATGGTGAATACACAAAATGGGAAGGCTGCTCCACATCCTCATTCCCTCACTCTCTCCACATCCTGGCCCCTGGTGAGTGTCCCCTGGAGGACAGCGCAGGTTCCCATGCCGCCCAGAAAATATCCATGCAGGGTCTGGCTGCCTCGGCCTGCCTCCAGCCCAAGGGCAACCTGTGTTCTGGGCGCCAGCCACTGCCCCCCAGGGGCACGCTGGGGGCGGCGGGAGGGGGAGCCCATCAATGACCGCAGACAACCCAGAGGAGGGACAGGAATCCAAAGTAAACTGGTCGGGAAACGATAAGGATGAGTGAGAGAGACGCCAACCTGCTCCAAAGCTTGTTCCACTAGTTCTGATCTCTCTCTCACACACGCACAAACACGCCGCACACACGCACATGGGAAACACGTGCACAACCCCCCACATCCCCTACACATGCACACCCAGACGTGAACACACATCCCACACATGCACACACACCCTGCACACGCACACACATTCCCACACACACCACACACACACGTACACCCCGCAAATGCACTCAGACCCCACACACACTCTGCACATGCACACACACCCATACACTCCCACACACGCCGCACATACACATACACCCGCAAATGCACACTCACAGACCCCCCACACACACACATCAGGTGAGCTGGAGCTCAGGCCTTTACTTGGGAGTGTAACACAAGCCACACCTGTGAGCAGAGCCTTTCTGCTCAGCGGCCTCAGTGTTAGGAGGAAGATACAGCCACATTGAAGAATTTTGTTCTTCACAGAAGAAATGCCTCATCTGGAGCGTTGACTCTGAATATCTACAGGACATGCACTGAGGTATGCCTTTGACATTTGCCATTTACTTCTGAGAGCATTTAAATTTGTAATCTCTGGGGCGCCTGGGTGGCTCAGTTGGTTGAGCGACTGCCTTCGGCTCAGGTCATGATCCTGGAGTCCCGGGATCGAGTCCCGCATCAGGCTCCCTGCTCGGCAGGGAGTCTGCTTTGTCCTCTGACCCTATCCCCTCTCATGTGTTCTCTCTCTCTCATTCTCTCTCTCATATAAATAAATAAAATCTTTAAAAAAAAAAAATTTGTAATCTCTGAATTACATGACGTGAAAAAGAAAGGGGACAAGTCTGCCTTTTACGTGCTACAAGAGTTAATCTCGCCATAGGTGTTTGATGACCCGGAGATTCCCAAAGCAGAGCAGGGAAAGAAAGAATAGGAACTTCGGAAAACTTCTATGAACTGGAAATCGCTAGGAAGAGGCCTAGATGGAGGACAAAGCCGCCAACTGTGCTGGGAGGCGTGGGATCGGCACACGGGAGGTGTGAGGGCGCAGGCGCCACCGGAGGAGAGGGTACAGTTGCTCTGAGAGGAAAGGACAGGATCCCGCCACCACCAGCACCACTTCCCAGGTGGGGACACCTTCCCGCTTCCCAGTGCCGCCACGCAGCCTCACTTCCCACCACAGAGCTGGGAGACATGGCCTGCAAACAGGAGCGGGGACCGGCGGCAGGCCCTGCTCAGCACGTGCGCCTTCCGATCCCGCCACCACAGGTGAGTGGGGGCCAGCTCACTATGAAAAACTGTAAGAAAAATAACCATCAGACAGGGAACAGGACTAGAGGATCTGCAAGTAAAAACAGAAAGCCTAAGTTCACTTTCTTGGCCACGAAGGGGGTGACGAGACGCCCTGGCTCGCCGAGGGCCACACGGGCTTGCTGCTGGTGCCCCCTTCACCGCAGCTCCCCCCAAGCCTCCTCCACCGGCAGCCCTCCTGCTTTGCCTCTTGTCCTGCAGCGTCCATCCACGTAAGCGCTCCAGTGACAACAAAGTCTTGCTGCACCTCTCCGGGGCGGCGGAACTCCCAACACCCAGACTGAGCTCTCAGACCCTTCCCCGGGAACAGGACGTTCAAGGCATTTCCATGAAACGGCAGCAAGCAGGTGCTCCCACCGCTCGCGGCCGAGCCGAGCCGAGCCCCTGGGGGGCCCGCTCCAGCCACTCGTATTTCGTGATCTGTCCTGGGTGATGCAGCAGAAAATACCTGTTGTTGGTGTATGGGGTGCAATCCCCAAAATCATCAGTGTTTGTGCCTAATGACACACACCGTGGGATAACTGGAGCACGCGAAGTGCAATAAAGAGAAATTCCATTTTATCATGGATCATCACCATGAAACTGGGGCCATAAACATAAGAAAATAACCTAGAATTTCTGCCATACTTGCTACTCCAAACTGAGACGTTTATTTCTCTGTTCATAAAATCATCCATTTTTCTGCTTTATCACACTGCCAGTGAATTTGAGAGGACATAAAATTACATTAACAAGTCGAGAACAAAATAGCATATACCTAATATAAGTGTGCAATATCCCTTCACAATCACTGAGAGGAAAACACAAGAAAAGGGCTGTTTCTGTAAATAAACCCAAATAAAAAATCTAAACTTCTGTGAAGCAGTTAACAAGGACCATGATGGCAGGAATGATGGTTCTAATTTGGCAGGTTTCATGCTGATCAAACAAAATACATGCCTCTCTTCTTCAGATCAGTGACTCCAAATGAATGATTCACACTCTGGATTCTGGTACCTGGGGTGAGGACAGCTCAAAGGACACTAGAAATTCTTAAAACAACCTCAACATAAATTTAATAATTTAAATCCACAGGTTTTCCATGCCTCACCTATTCTGTGTGGCCGCTGGGGGTGGGAAGTGGGGTGCCATGAAAGGCTGCCCCCCAGGACGTGGTATATACAAGGAAAAAACCCCACGCGGCTGGAAGACAGACTTTAATCCACAAGGAACGGCCATGTGAAGACTCTTAACTCCCACTGCATTCGACAACTCATCAGGTTTATTACTTTATGGAAAAGGATAAACCTTAAGAAGGAAACTTGTCTATTAAGTCACTGGTTACAAGTAAAATTTTGAAAAACCCTTTAAAACGATACAGTACATGAGTTCCCCAGCTTATGCATCTCTTTTCAAACAGAGATTTGGTAATCTGGCTAATTTCTTCTTGTTGGAAACCACTTTTCATGGGTGCTGCAGAGATCAGGGAAAGGAGAGTTCAGGAGTCAGACCACCAAGTCAAGAAGCACACTTCGCCCAGCTCTGGGGCCATATGGGTTCTTGGTGGCCGTGCGCCCGGGGACTTCCGGGGGCAGAGTTGCGTCCGTGTGCAGCCTGGCACCCTGGTGTGCAAGCTCGTGCCTCTGGCATGGGGTGACTTGGGTATGAAGAGACTGCTTATTCTGACATCCCTCACCTGAAGAGACTTCAGGTTCATCAGCTAAATAATACGGTTTCAGTCAGACCCAGAGCGAAAGGCAAGAACAGGCTGGGCGTGAGGGAGAGGGTATTTTTCTTCTCAGATGCTCCTCTTTCTTGTGGAGGCTTGTTAATAGTCGAAGTCAGTGCCCCAAGCTGTATGTGCAGGGCTCAACAGAAACAAGCACTCCGATGCTGAGGACCCAGAAATGGAAAGGGGCCCATTTATTGAGTGTAGAGACTGGAAAACACAAGCACTAATCACCTAGCTCTGCACTGCTGAGAAGCCTCCCCCAACGGAAATGCTCGAGGTCTGCATGCTCCACCTTGGGGTAGACGTGGGTGGACACACTGCCTGGCCCTCCCTGAGAACGGCTCTGTGCCAGATCACCACTGTCCCCTCCTTCTACCCCAGAGAGAGCCGCAGGGCACAGCTGGGACTCTGAGCACCCTCTGCGAATGGATTCTTGCCAGCCCCAAAGGCCTACCTAACTCACCCCAGAGTTCACAGGTCTGTCCCTCCAAGGCCACCCAACACTGGCCCACAGTGGCCAGCGCTCCCACCACACATCTCCTCCTAGGACTTGGAAAGGAGCACAAGCCTGACAGCACTGGGATGCTGCCCCCTACCTGGTGCTCAAGCAACAGCAAACCCAAACCCCTGTGCCCCGGGTCTTCCCAGGAAGTTCCAAGTTAACTTTTAAATAAAAGTACATTTGGGGACACCTGGGTGGCTCGGTCGTTAAGCGTCTGCCTTCGGCTCAGGTCATGATCCCAGGGTCCTGACATGGAGTCCTGCGTCCATCGGGCTCCCTGCTCCACAGGGCGTCTGCTTCTCCCTCTGCCTCTCCCCACCTCTTATGCCCTCTTTCTCTCTCGTTCTCTATTTCAAACAAATAAACTCTTCAAATAAATAAATAAATAAATAAATAAAAGTACATTTTGAAATAAAACTGTCTACCCAAATTCCAAATAGTGGTTTGGGCGTTTCCTCTTCTTTTTGATCTACTTTTCTTTCTTCCTCCCCCACCCCATTTTTCAAACAGTAGGAAATGTTTAAAATTCTTATGCATGGAGTTAGTGCACCTTCAGGTTTGAGCTTTTAAAATTATTCAAAACTCACGTTTAAACAATCACAATAGAACTAAATGCTACCTTCCTCTAAACTCGTCCCTTGGAAACACTGGTGCCTTCTGGGTACGTTCTGGGAGACACTGGCCGGTTTGTAAGAGGGTCACATGAACCACACCATGAACCACATATTCACAGAAACGGACTGAAAGCGTAGAAAGGATATGAATTTATCTCGTAATGTACGTAACTATACTTGGTGCACTGCATTCCGGACTTCTGCATAGTGAGCTTCCAGTGAGCTGTGCATCTGCACATCGTGCTTTGCTCGTTTTCACCACATCCCTAACACGGCATCTAAACGGCATCAGAGGGGGCGAGAGAGTCCAGACACAGGACAACCATCCTCAGTGTATGGTGGACACTTGAACAAACTTGAGAGAGGAAGGCATCTTCATGTTACCCTAGAATACCGTAAGACTGTTCTTTTCCTACACAGAAGAAGGGATGCGGGCCTCATTCTGGGCCTCTTTAAAAGCTAACAGACGTTAATAGTGAGGCAGGAACCAGGGAAGCAACCTATAACTCAGGACACACCTCGGCTGGGTAAACCCAGAAAGCAAGGACACAAATCTTAGGAAATCTGCAATCATAAAGCATGATCACTGAGAATTCGCCATCACCGTTGGCTTTAAAACTGTCGTAAGATCTCTGAACGTCAAACATACTTTCTTACTTATCCCCAAAGACAGCTTCTGAACTTTTTTCCACTGTTATATCGCGTTGAACTAAAAAATAAACAGGAAAAGAGAGACGAGGCCGAATCCCTTCTTTTCCGGCCAAACTCCCTCAAGAATCAGCGGCCTCACACGCACTGCTCTTCCTCTGCTTCCTCCCCGACTCCACACCGCGGTTCGCGCCCCCTCCTCCCCCTGCCAGGAGCCGCACGCCCGCCGGGCTCAGCCTGCCTCGTGTTCCCGTGTGACACTCACTTCCACCCGCACTCGGCAGGAAGCTGGCTCTGGAAGTGGAGGGGTCAGCGAGCGGCAGTGCAGTGACTGACGCTCTGTCCCATCTGGGGCGGGACTCTGGGGGCTGCAGTCACTGCGCTTCGTGTCCCGGCCAACCCTGGAAAGTGCTGGTTGCTAAGCTGAGTTCTCCTTTGAAGGAGACTTCCGTTGTCCGTGAAACCAGGTGACGGTATGACTACTGCAGACGCACCAACTTGAGAGATGGAGCACGCCAGACTTTCTGCTGCTCTGACTCGGCTTCCACTCCCAGGCAGGGCGCGTCAATCCATGGCGAGGATGCTGAACTCCTCAGCAGCGGGGCGGAGGGGGGCTCTTCATGACCGAGAGGAGGCGGAGAAGCACGGAATTACCTGTGTGGCTCATCGGCCCGAACCAACAGCGACGACGTTGCAGGGCGGACGCCAGCTCACAACGGCCCAGCAGGCCCACACACAGGAAAGCCTTCCCCCCAGGGCTTTGCCAGGGCTCCCAAAGACGCTGGTGTGAACAGGACAGGGGACGGTGTGGGACCCGACGCCCAGAGGACGTGCTGGGTCTGCAGTCACTTCACTGCTGACATCCACACTGTATACACTAACGAAGGCCCCGAGCTGCCGGTCCAGTCGCCGCCTCACGGAAGAATAACCACATAGCACAGGGGGAGATGTGAAGAGCGCCCCCCCTTACCTACCCCAGACAATGAAAAAAGGGCCAACAACATGCATGGCCAGGGCTTCACTCTTTTAACTCATTTCTTTACCACAATAAGGTGGGTTTTTATTAACTTGAGTTACGTAGGTCTCATCCCGCTCCAGAAAAATACAAGGCAGCTAACACACACAGCCTGAAATACAATGGGGCGAGATACCCTGAAGATGGGGAAAACATCACCATTTGGTAAAAGCAGCCCCAAGGGTCTGGTCCAACCGCCCTGCACGCAGCCGGCTGTGGGCTGCACTGACCTCAGCCTGGGGACACTTCCTCTGAGCGACAGGGAGAGTGGAAGGGCTGGGAGTTACTGTCTGAGTCACTGAGAAAGAGGTGCATGCCACTCAGTGTGAGATGAGACACACGACAGCACCTAACGAGCGCAGAGCGGGAACGCTCACCAGAGACCCCACATAACCACCCCATCACACGGGAGGGAAGGAGGCACGTGCCCACGGGGACGGCGTCAAGTACCTACAGACCCGGGGGTTGTTGCTCCCACACTCCCCACACGCTGACCGCAGGGGCAGACCATAGCGGAAGGGAAGAAAGTAGGCAAGAAAAGAAGGTGGCTTTGTTATCTGCGTATGAGGAACTCCCCTAGAATGCATAATTTATTTATATTTGTCATCTATAAAGGACTAGCTAGAAGATGTGTGAACATTCTCAAAACTCATTCTGATGAAGATGTATTTATACTCCCAGCAACAGAAACAACTTCCAAATCACAGTGTGACGACCACAAGTGGCTCCTTTTG
Organism: Mirounga leonina; assembly: GCF_011800145.1. NCBI lineage: Eukaryota > Metazoa > Chordata > Mammalia > Carnivora > Phocidae > Mirounga > Mirounga leonina. The sequence continues at coordinate 1,851,631 of NW_023270274.1, forward strand.
TTCATTCATTCAGCAGGGAGGCAGTTCTGGGCAGTATGTGGTGTCCTGGAGTCGGTCTGCCTGGCTCTGAATCCCAGAAACTGCACTGAGTAGGAAAGGCTGGATGCAGTCACCTTCTCCGCCATGGTCCCTACTTTAGAGAGTCGTGTGGGCAGGAGGCAGCGCCTGAGGACCTCAGAAGGGCTCAGGGTCGGGGTCCCTCACACAGCAGAATGCTGTGGCTGGCAATGTCCTCGGTGCTGAGGACACACCTGCTGCTGGACAAGGCCCCTGCCCCGAGGAGGTTCAGGGATGGCGGCGTGAACGCACATGGCAGAGTGCCAGGCGTGGTCATGCCTTTACACAAGATAAAGCTGGGTGCAAGGACAGGAAGATGTGGGTGGGGGTGGAAGAGAGATTCTTTTAGAGAGGCCCTCTCCGAAGAGGGGATACTGAACCATGAGGACAACTCGTTAATCCACACCAGAAACTACGGGGCGGGCCCTCTAGGCTCAACTTGGGATCTGCAGCCCAACAATGTGGATCTGAGAAAATTAGGAAGAGACTGGATTGTTGGCTTGTTTGTATCATGTATCCTAACAAGTATGGAGGTGCCACACTTCCACAAAGATCCTGCCACGGAGCCATGGTAACAACTGTGAAGAGTTTCCTCCCTTTCAGGAATCTTCATTTGCAATTGAGAGAAAGGGGTGACATTCCAGCAACTTACGCAGCCCCGGGCAGGTGAGCACAAGAGACAGGGCCCGCTGCCCCCCAGGCCAGCATTCCATCTACCTCCATGGGTGGGAGCTCGAACCAAACACACCTGGTCACAAGGCCTGCTAGAATCTTCAATGGAAGGTGGGCCTGCCGGGCACTGCCCACCCGCTGCGCGTTAGAGGGCTGGGATGGGGGTGTGGGGCCACCTATGCTGGGGCCCAGTTGCTCCAGAGCAAGTAGAAGCTGAGTGGCCCTGAGGACAGGAGCCCACACAGTGCCCTATGGGGCGCAGCAGCAACCCTGCAGACTGTGGACTGTGTGCTATTCCAAGAAGCTCCCTTACGGCCAGCAGCAGGGCCTATGCCCAGGACGTGTCCAGGAGGCCCTCTCCTGGGACTGCTTCAGCCCCAACTTAATAAACCAAAAAGGAGGGCGCCTGGGTGGCTCAGTTGGTTAAGCGACTGCCTTCGGCTCAGGTCATGATCCTGGAGTCCCGGGATCGAGTCCCGCGTCGGGCTCCCTGCTCGGCGGGGAGTCTGCTTCTCCCTCTGACCCTCCCCCCCTCATGCTCTCTCTCTCATTCTCGCTCTCTCGAATAAATAAATAAAATCTTTTAAATAAATAAATAAATAAATAAATAAATAAATAAACCAAAAAGGAAAGCAAGCAAACAAAACTACCAGTTGCCCCATGTTTGACCCCAAACAGCACCTTCACGTTCATGTATTCACCAGACTTAAATTTCCAAAAGCCAAATTCCCTATCAGATAATAAGACATCACTAAAAGGGGCACCTGGGTGGCTCAGTCATTGAGTGTCTGCCTTCGGCTCAGGTCATGATCCTGGGGTCCTGGGATCAAGTCCTGCGTTAGGCTCCATGCTCGGTGTCAAATAAATAAATAAAATCTTAAAAAAAAAAAAAAAAAGACACTTAAAAAAACCATGCATGACAACCCCAAAGGCCAGCGAGGATGCAGAGACTGGGCCTCACATGTTGCTCCAGCAGTTTGTACAAAACACTCACCTACAGGTACCCCATGAACTGCACTCAAGGGCATTCGGCTGCGAGAGATGAAAACCTATGTTCACGTGAGCACCTGTCCATTCCTGTTCAGAGCAGCTTTATCAGGATGTCCAAATCCCGGTGGAAACCCAGCTGTCCTTCATAGGTGAATGGTCACAGAAACCACGGTCCCACGGACTACCACTCAGAATAAAGGGGCGGAGCCACTGACAGACACAGGTGGCAACAGGAAGGACCCCCCAGGGAATCACAGTGCGTGCACAAAGCCACGATCAAAGCTTCCAGAGTGGACGATTCCATTCATAGAACCTTCTCAAAATGACAAATCTACAGAAGGAGCACAGACTGGTGCTTGCCGGGGATTAAGGATGGCGCATGGGGAGCAGTGGGCTAAGGCCATAAACAGGCAGCAGAAGGGCTCCCAGTTCTGTATGTTGACCACGGTGCCGGCTGCACCTCAAGAGACACACATGATGACATGGCAGAGAACTCAGTGTGCACACACGGTGGGTCCTATCAACACCCCATCCCCAGTGGTGACTGTGCAGAGGGATTATGCAATGTCACCACCAGGGGAGATGGGGGGACGAGCACATGGGATCTGTCTGTATTGTTCCTATACCTGCAGGGGGATCACAGCCACTTCAAGGCGAAAAGGTCAACAAACACATATAGTGACATAAGTGATAACAAAAGGAATTCAAGAAATGCTTGGAACAATGGCGGCAAATTCAGAAGAGGGCAGCCTTCCAACGTGAATTTGAGGAAGACCATTTCTCTGGATGTGTTTATGTATCAACAATTACTTCCTAAGAAGTTCCCCTTTCATAAATAGGGGTGTAATTACAGGGGGTGTGATCGTGGAGTGTGATTAAAGGAATGTGATCACAGGGGTGCAATCACAGAGGTGTGACCACGGGGCTTGATCACAGGGGTGTAATCACAGGGGTGTGATCACTGAGGGGATGCGATCACGGGTGTGATCACAGGGGTGCGATCATGGGAGGGTGAGATCACAGGGATGTGATCATGGGTGTGACCACAGGGGTGTGATCACAGGAGTGTGATCATGGGGGGAGTGCGATCATGGGGTTGTGATCATGGAGTATGATCATGGGGGTGCAATGACAGGAGTGTGATCACTGGGGGGTGACCACAGGGGTGTGATCACAGGGGTGCTATCACGGGGAGTGCAATCATGGGGGTGTGATCATGGGGATGCGATCACAGGGCTGTGATCATGGGGGGGTGTGATCACAGGGATGCAATCACGGGGATATGATACGGGGGGTACGATCATGGGGGTGTGATCATGGGGGTGCAATCACGGGGGTGTGATTGCAGGGGTGCGATCATGGGAATGTGATATGGGGGTGCGATCATGGGGGTGCAATCACAGGGAGGGATCCGATCATGGGGGTGAGATCAGGGGAGTGCAATCACAGGGGTATGATCACGGTGGGGGGGTGCAAACACGGGGATGAGATCATGGGGGTGTGATCATGGGGATGTGATACAGGGGGGTGCGATCATGGGGGTGTGATCACAGGGGTGTGATCAGGGGATGCAATCAAAGGGGTGAGATCAAGGGGGTGCAATCATGGCGGTGTGATCACGGGGGTGTGATCATGGGGGGCTGCGATCACGGGGGGTGCAATCACAGGGGGTGTGCCATCACAGGGGGTGTGATCACCAGTGGTGTGAGTACTGGAGGTATGATGATAGGAATATGATCAGTGGCGTGACCCTGTGCGTGCAATCATGGGTGTGATCATGGGGGTGCAATCACAGTGGTGCAATCACAGAGCATGTGATCACCAGGGGTGTGATCACTGGTGTATGACCACCAAGTGTGATAGCAGGGGTATGATGATAGGAATATGATTACAGGGGAGTGATGATGGGTATGGTCACAGGGGTGCAATCACAGAGTGTGTGATCACCAGGGGTGTGATGATAGGAATATGATTATGGGGGAGTGATCATGGGTGTGATCACGGAGCATGTGGTCACTAGGGTTATGATCACTGGTGTGTGATCACCAAATGTATGATTACTGGGGGTGTGATGATAGGAATATGATTCTGGAGGTGTGATCACCGAGGAAGTGATGATAGGAATATGATCACGGGGGTGCGATCATGGGTGTGATCACTGGGGTGTGATCACTGAGTGTGTGATGATAAGAATAGGATTACGGGGGTGTGATTACTGGGGGTGTGATCACCAAGAGTGTGATGATAGGATTGTGATTACAGGGGTGCGATCACAGGGGTATGATCACCAGTGGTGTGATCACCGGGGGTGTGATAGGAATATGCTCATGGGTGTGATCACCAAGTGTCTGATCACCGGGGGTGTAAGGATAGGAATATGATCATGGGGGTGCAATCATGGGTGTGATCACCGAGTGTGTGATCACCAGGGGTGTGATGATAGGATTGTGATCACAGGGGTGTGATCACCGAGTGTGTGATCACTGGGGGTGTGATGATAGGATTGTGATCACAGGGGTGCGATCATGGGTGTGATCACTGGGGTGTGATCACTGAGGGTGTGATCACCGGGAGTGTGATGATAGGAATATGATTCCGGGGGTGTGATCACTGGGGGTGTGATGACAGGATTATGATGACGGGGGTGCGATCACAGGGGGTGTGATCACCAAGTATGTGATCACCGGGCGTGTGATGATAGGAATATGATTCCGGGGGTGTGATCACCAGGGGTGTGATGATAGGAATATGATCATGGGTGTGATCACCGAGTGTGTGATCACTGGGGGTGTGATAATGGCATTGTGATCACGGGGGTGCGATCATGGGTATGATCACTGAGTGTGTGATCACCGGGTTGTGATGATAGGATTGTGATCATGGGGGTGTGACCCAGACTGAACATTTCACGGACGTTCATTTTCTGACAAGCACATGTAGACAGAGGTGACCACTCCTCTGATGGAACACCGGATGGAGTATCTGAACCCAGGTGGGAGCTGGGGAAGTGGACCAGCAGCCCCTCCGCTGCTCCTCTGAGCTCAGCCCATCTGTGCACTCATCAAAGTCACTGATGCCATCTGACCTCCCCAAAGTTGCTGCTGGTCTGCACTGTGTCTTCCCTGCTCCCCCCGTGCCAGTCTATCTCCTGGCACTCACGTACATACTGCACTCGTGCACACGTGTGCGTCTGTCTGCACACGTTCCAGGCTCGCTCTGCACTCTCGCAACCCCTCATGAGATGCAGGGCTGCTGTGCGTCTCCTTTTCCTGCAGACAGGGTCTGACACCTCCGTGTGGAGAACAGCAGCCTGGCACCCATGAAAACACACCGCCTGCAAATGAGCGCACAAAGGCCTTCCAGGGCCACAGATGGTGCCGACCCACAGCTCTGCTCCCTTTGCCACTCCAAGACCCGCTGCTGCCACGGAGACTGCATTGGTCCCAGCTCCACACGTCGTTCCTAAGCAAATCCCTCTTCGATTCCACTGGTAAAAATGAATAACTCTTTCCTCGGGGGGCCCATGGCACGGAGTTCCTAATGATCGCAGTGCATGCCACAGCCTGCCCGGTGTCACTCAGATCTTTACCCTGGGGGTCTCCCCTGGGAGATCACGCATGACTCCTTGAGGCCGGGTCCCTGACCCATCACACTGGCATCCCTGGAGTCTGGCAGGTGCATGCAGCAGGTGCTTAATAAACATGTGTTGGATTAAACTTATTTAATTGGTATATCTGGCCCAAACAGAAGTGGGTATACAGAGGCTAGAGCTCTTTCTCACATATGCACACTTGTGTGCACACACGGAAGTGTTACTACACTAAGTAAAACAGTAATTACTGTTATAAACACCCATACCAACATTATGCTCCCACAGTCCCTTCTAGAAAGCACAGCCTTTTGAATGTGCCGAGGCTTCAGTGCTCTGAGGAGGCTCCCACCGGGTATGGAGGTGAGTGCCGCCAAGCCTCGGCCACAACACGTGGGCAGCGACGGGCCAGGCAGCCCTGATGGGCGCTGGTGGCATCTCCATCCCCTGGCACACATGACATGCGGAGGAGACACACGCAAGGATAAAGATGTGCAGGGCTCGGGGAACGACACGGTGTGCACACAGCACATCCTTACTCAGTCTACAAAAGAAGAAACTACAAGCCTTCAGCCTAAAGTAAGAAATCAATCAATTTACACTTAAGATTGCTGAATGGAAGTGTATTTACGAAGCTAAAGAGCAACAGGACATTTAAGTGCTCTCCAGCACCAACTTCACCCTCGTCCTGGCAGGGACCTGGCAGCACAGATTTAGATGGAAAGGACACCCGCACACAGGCTCCTTCACGGCAACAGAGTTTCCGTGATGTATCTAATCTGGAGAAGAACTGAGACTGAGCAACAGGAAAGGAAGGAAGGAAGGAAGTGGGGGAGAGAGAGAGAGAGAGAGAGAGAAAGCCAGCCATCTATACGATCTTTTCACAGGAAAGCAGGGCTCCGAGCGTGAGCCGCGCGCCCAGGAACAGGAGTGTGCGCCCGCGCGCTCGAGCCTCCAGGCTCGCCGTGGCGTCTGAAACATGCAGAGCCCTACCAGGCTGTGCTGCCGTGGGCCGTGTCGTCCAGGTGACAGAGCAGCTCCAGGCTGTGCGCGGTGCTGGACGAATCGTCGGGGGACTCGTGGCTGCCCGGCTCCAGCTCCTTCGGCATCCTCCACACGGCTGCGCACGTCAGGACTTTGCTGTCTGAAGCTGAGCAACAGAGGGCAATGTCAACAGAGCGTGGTACGTGGCCACAATCCAGACAGCACAGCACAGCCCCCAGGCGCAGGGGCAGGGCACACCCGCTCTTTAAAACACTGAGCACCGCGGGCCGCCGAGAGCCGGCAGAGCGAGGGGCACCGACCTGGAGCTCGCGAGAACAGCTACAGCTCCCCACCAGCAGCCGCCTGACCCCTGCCTCCCGTGGCGCAGCCATCATTCCGCTTCAGAAGAAAATTTAATTTTCCTCAAAATCGATTTCCTTCTGTCCTTCCTCAACGGTTCTTCAAAACAGGGAGCAAAATGAGGGGGTGGGTGTGCTGCAGACACAAACACCACGAGTGCAGCTCGGGGCGAGGGTGGGCCCAGGGGCAGGAGGGCCCCGCCACAGGAACTCGGCGCCTGGCCGGGGCGCTAAGGCGGGAGCGTGTGGGGAACCCCGGCCCCCGGCGCGTACACGGCGCTGTCCTGCCACTGCCCTGGTTCTCCAGGCAGACAGCAGCCCAGTGCCCGAAGGCGCCGCACGGACACAGCGTCTCCCACAGACAACGGTGGCGGCTCACCACCCATCTCAGAGTCCCGACGCTTGGTTTTCAAGATGCTCCCGGAATCTGTATTCACAGAGCAGTTTCAAATGCCACGGTGTGGATAAGAACACTAAGCTTAGGTAAGGAAGACCAGGGAACATGCCAGGAGCCAGGTCGCTGCCCCTCTACACAATGTTTCAGTAAAACAAAAAGAGAAATAAAACAAACCAAAAAAATCAGATTGAACATTATGTGATAAAAACTTAATCATGAATTCCTAAACACAAATCCTTTCAAATGTGATTTCCACTGAGTTCCAAACTGCGTATGTGCTACACACTTTCCCTTCTAAAGGCCTTTAGTACATGATGGTAAAACAAGGAACAGGTTTCAACACTAAATCACAGCCGACACTGAGTGAGGACCATAAAGGAAATGCAGAACAAGGGAGAACACTGCGCATTTCCCGCGTGAAGTAAGAACACGAGAGGGCCGCATCCACACCGGGAAGTGTCCCATTTCTCAGCTCTGTGGCCCTTCAGTCCAAACACCAGCTGATCAGCCAAGCCATCATCAGTGTACACGACGGGCAGATGCCTGGCTTCACCATCATCACCACGATCAGAGGATGGGCAGGGGCAGGCTTTCCACCGGGGTCTCGGATCCGATCCTGGCGCTCATCTCACATGCCGTTTGCTGAGCCATGTGTATATAATTCATGTTAGCCTTCCCGTTTCACCTAGGAAAATGCAGCATGCCCTGGCTTTTCTACACAAGAAACTAATTTTCCTGTGGAACCTTCCAGGCACCCGGTGTTTCTGCAGAGCCTGTGAGGCCTCGGTGTCACCCCTAAAATCCGAGAATATCCACCTGAAGAGAGGGCTGGCAACGCTGAGGCAGAAAGAAGAAATGAAGGCTGAAACACCCACCCTGTACAGACACAGATGATATGTGTCTCCCTAAATGACACGAGAAAGAACCACCTAATCTGAACAGGGATGGAGCTACCCAGTGTGAGAACCAAGTGAGGCTCCTCTACAAGGGGAGGTACATACAGCTTGTCTATGGGAGAACGGGCTGGTGGCAGAGCCCCACAGAACAAACTCCTTCTCTGGGGAACTCTGCTCAGGCGTCAGGAAAGTAAGTCTTTCCCTGTAACTTCTTCCTCACCCAGCAACATAGCAGTTGGGGGTGAGATATTAAATGCTTTCACCTTGAGAACAGTAATTAGACAAGAATGCTTTGCATTGCCGCTTCTAGTTAACACTATACTAGAGGTCCTGACTACTTCGTGTGGCAAGGAAAAAGTAAAGGTGTAAGAATGGGAGAAGAAATTAAAACATCACTACTTGTTAATGACAATGTATGTAGAAAACTTAAGACAATCTATACTGTTAGAAACAAAACAGGGAATTTAGCAAAATTGCTGAACACCAAGGTGATATATAAAAATTAATTGGGTATCTGTAGATTAGCAACAAAAATTTAGAAAATTTTAAAGATTTATTTATTTATTTATTTATTTGAGAGAGAGAGAATGAGAGACAGAGAGCATGAGAGGGAGGAGGGTCAGAGGGAGAAGCAGACTCCCTGCAGAGCAGGGAGCCCGATGCAGGATTCGATCCCGGGACTCCAGGATCATGACCTGAGCTGAAGGCAGTTGCTTAACCAACTGAGCCACCCAGGCGCCCGAAAAATTTAGAAAATTTTTAAAAACATTAATAATCACATTAAAAAATCAAGTATCCAGGGCACCTGGGTGGCTCAGTCAGTTGAGCAACTGCCTTCGGCTTAGGTCATGATCCTGGAGTCCCAGGATCGAGTTCAGCATTGGGCTCCCTGCTCAGCGGGGAGTCTGCTTCTCCCTCTGACCCTCCCAATTCTCATGCTCTCTCTCTCACTCTCAAATAAATAAATAAAATCTTTAAAAAAAAATCAAGTATCCAATAAATCTCAAACTAAAGAAGTGCAAGACCTGTACATGGCAGAATGAAGACCACTGCTGAGAGAAAGTAAAGGCCTATACATGGAGGGGTATACCATGTTCATAGACAGCTTCACTGCTGTAAAGGGTCCATGAATCTTTTTTTTTTTTTTTAAGATTTTATTTATTTATTTGACAGAGAGAGACACAGCGAGAGAGGGAACACAAGCAGGAAGAGCGGGAGAGGGAGAAGCAGACCCCCCGCTGAGCAGGGAGCCCGATGTGGGACTCGATCCCAGGACCCTGGGATCATGACCTGAGCTGAAGGCAGACGCTTAACGACTGAGCCACCCAGGCGTCCCATGGGTCCATGAATCTTAACTAAAATTCCAAAAGGCTTTTTGGGTAGAAGCCAACAACCCGCTTCTAAAGTTCTAAAATTTACATGGAAATGTGAACTGCCCACATAGTCAACAAAACAGTCATGAAGAAGAACAAAACTGGCTGATTTACAAATCTGTAATTAATTTGGGACTGGATCACAAATAAATAGACCAGAGAAAGAAAATGCAATCTAGAAACAGACCTTACAAGGATGGTCAGCTGACTTATAACAAAAATGCCACTGCACTGAAGTGGACAAAGGATGGTCTCTCCAGTAAAAGATGCTGCATCAATTGTATATTCATGAGAAAAATGAATTTGTATCCTATCTCACAACATACCTAGAAATCAATTCCAAACAGACTGAAGATTAAAATGTAAAAGACAAAATAATACAAATCTTTTCTATAATACATAGTAGAATATCCTCACAACCTTGAGATAAGCAAAGATTTCTTAAACAGGGCAGAATAAAACACTAATCATAACAGAAAAGACTGGTAACACAGACCATGTTAAAATTAAGAATGTCTATCTACCAAAAGACACTGAACTTCACAAAATTAAAAACTTGGAAAGACACCATGGAAATAAATGAAACAAGGGGCGCCTGGGTGTCTCAGTCAGTTAAGTGTCTGCCTTCGGCTCAGGTCATGATCTCAGGGTCCTCGGATGGAGCCCCGGGTCAGGCTCCCTACTCAGCGGGGAGTCTGCTTATCCATCTCCCTCTGCTGCTCCCCCTGCTCATTCTCTCTCTCTCTCTCTCTCTCAAATAAATAAGTAAATAAAATCTTTTTTAAAAGAGAAAAAAAAAATGAAACAAAACTGGAAGAAAAGGGCGCCTGGGTGGCTCAGTTGGTTAAGCGACTGCCTTTGGCTCAGGTCATGATCCTGGAGTCCCGGGATCGAATCCTGCATCGGGCTCCCTGCTCAGCAGGGAGTCTGCTTCTCCCTCTGACCCTCCTCCCTCTCATGCTCTCTGTCTCTCATTCTCTCTCTCACAAATAAATTTAAAAAAAAAAAAAAAAAAAACTGGACGAAAATATTCCAATACATATATCTGACAAAGGGCTTGTATCCAGAATATATAAAGAACTCTCGCAACTTAGTAACACAAATAACCCAATTTTTAAAAATGGCAGAAGACTGAATCAGACAATTCATAAAAGAAAACATGAATGGTCAGCAATCACCAGAAAGGATGCTCAATATCAATGGTAACTGGAGAAAGGCAAAATAAAACCAAAATGAGATGTACTACATACCTACTGGAATGGCTAAAATTTAATTTTAAAAAGATCAACAGTACCAACTCTTGGCAAAGATGTAGAACAATGGGTCTCTTGCAGATTGCTGGACATAGTGTAACACAGTACATTTTGGAAAACATTTTGGCAGTTGAGCATTCACTTACCAGATAACCCAATGATTCCACTCTTAGGAGAGGTTGTCACAAAGTGTGACTTACTGATAATGAGCTTTGTGGCCACTCCTGATTTCAGCAGCTAAACCTGGCCCCACAGCAATAGCAGCCTGGAGATGGTATGTGACTGCCAGAAGTCAGGGGTAGCAATTATCGTAACGACCAACAAGGCAGCGTGCCAGGCAAGGAAGGCCAACTGGCCGAGTTGTGGCAACAGATAACAAGAGATAGCATTCCTAGGAGCAAAACAGATGGTCCCTCAACAGAGCACTGCCTGCCTAATACGTGCATGCATACATACATACATACCAATTCAAGGGAAACAGGAATGGATGAGCAGGAAGCTGAGGGAAGTCACCCTATTAAAAGTCATGACCCCTCACCCAGCTCTGGTCTGAGCAGATTTCAGACCTAAAAGCCACTGACAGAAAACATGGCCAGATCCCCAGGAATTAGGAACCCATAACACCAGGGCAAGTGCCCACAGTGATGATTAGCCCAATGTGCACCCAAGAAGACCTACTGCCCCTTAGTTGGTGGTCATACACTGGGCAAAGGTAATACCCAACAGTTCAAGGCCTACTGAACACAGGGTCTGAGATCTAAAGTGTCCTGTCCCTTATTAAGGTAGAGACATTAGGGGGGCAGGTAATAAATAAAATCCTAGACAAAGCCTGGTCACAATAGATCTTGTGGGTCTGCAGATCCAGCCAGTGCTCATCTCCATGGTCTGTGAGTGTAAAATGGGGCTGACGCTGATGCCCCACCCCATCATAAGCAGTGGAGACATGTGTCTACGTTAAGGATCAAGGGCATGGAAGGGCCTTGTTGAATTGGCCATCTGGCCTCTGCACAAAGTCAGTGGGGCCCTGGGGAGGGTCTGTGGGCTACTCTAAGCTCAAAAGAGCAGGCACCCTGCTCACAGCTGGAGTGCCAGACCTAAGTCTCTGTTAGAATAACTCCACCAGCCGCAGGTAAGTGACATGTAGACGCTGCCCTCCAAATGCCTATTTTCCTATCCCGATGAAGACAGAGGACTGCAAACCATCCACATCTCCTGTGAGAGGAGAACTGCATGTGGTTTTGCTGCAGGGCTGTTAGCGCTCTGGCCTGCTATCATAATATGCTCCAGAGGCATCTGACACCCTGCAGAACCCTGCCCTGAGCCAGGACAGCAATGACATCACGCTGCGTGCAGCAGACCCCAGCAAGCGGGTGGAAGATACCCCGCAGAGACTCAGGACCTGCCAACCTGGCGAGGTGTGAGGTCCAGTATTCTGCAGAAGCTGCATCCTACACCCACAAAGGAAGAGGCACAATGCCTGAAGGCCTCTTTATCCTGCAGCCGACATGCTGTGCATCTAGGGACACCGGGCCAGCCCAGATGCTTGGCAACATGGCGGGCTGCCGGCTGAGTGGCAGTAAGGGACAAAGGGCTCAGCGGCAGATCAAGTTGAAGATACATGACTTGGAGGACGTGCTGGCATGGCAGTGACAGAAAGGGTAGAGCAGGGGCTTCCTGGGAAGAATCTCAGGCTTCCAGAGAATCACATGCATTTTAAAACACTGCTGTGGCCATGCTTCTGGGACCACAGGTGGACCAAGGGACACCAAGGGACCAAGTGTCACTCATTCCAGAGCCCCATCATACCCACCAGGACACAGTTAGGCCCACAAGGCCCAGGACAACTCCATAGACCGTGGACTCCTGCTATGTGGTTCTATGTCCCCAACACAAGAACACACAGGCCTGGGGAATGTGTACTTCTACATGATACTGTGTCCCTAACACGAGAACCCACAGCCCTGGGAACCAGGAACGAGAGCAGAGCTGAGTCCACTTGCTCTTCCCCCAGGACCCACAGGACCCTTGTGTTTCCTGTGCCCCTAACTCTGGGCTGCGCAGGGTCAAAGGTCCTAATTCCCATGGGGGGGTGCGCTTTTTCAGGGACAGAGCAGGGATTCCCTCAAGCCACAAGTGATAACGGCCAACATGCCACTGAGATTTTGTGGGTGTTGTTAGGTCGCAATAAGCTGACTTATAAACCATCTAGCCTCTGGCTATAATCATTTGTGTCTGTGCTTGCTTCCACTTGGTAATGGGAAGACAAAGTTGAGTCAGATACAGACATTGCCCACAGGATGCCAAACATGATCGAAGGGGAAATAATATAAGGACAAGATCGGCAAATGCCTTAAGAGAGATCCAGGTGAAGTGCTGCAGGGAAGATTGCCTTCCCATGGGGAGGGGATTATTTAGCTGCAGCCCCAAGGGGGACTGGGGCACGTGGAAATGGACATAAGGCTTTCCGCAGGTAGGATTAAGGTCCCAGTGGCTTTGGAGGATTTCAATTTGGGATATGGTAAAATGAATGAAAGCCATAAGAAATGAGGTTTGACGCCCTACTGGGATGGACCAGGAAGGGTCCTGAAGACTAGCTGAGGACTGTGGAGGGTCTGCTCTAGATAACAGGGTGGAGGCTGACAACTCTGAGTGAGGACACGGTGCCTGGCAGGGAGAGGACACGTTCCATCAATGCAAAAACACTAGGCCCTGCGCCGCGCTTGAGAGCAGACGATCTGGCATCAGTGTGTAAGACGGGCTGAATCAGGAAAGAGGCTGGCAGCCAGGACACAAGTCAGGAGCATTACCCACTGGCAAGACAGGGTCATGGCCACAAAACCACCAGGCAGACAGCGGGAGAAGATGACCCTTAGTGTCCATCCTAGAAGCCCCGGATGCGCACTCCTGCCGTGCGGCTCCCACGGTGGCCGGAAGGCGCACGGCCTCCAGAACGGCCATGGCCCACCACGGGGTCCACAAGGCACAGGGACGCCACGGGCGCAGCGCGTTCAGACCTTGTTCCATTTGCACCGTGCACGGGGCCTGAGTAAATGGCGAGCAAAGGTGCTCCAGGGTGGGCAGACGAGGGAGCTGCCGAACACAACTGGGGACGTGCCACGGGACGGGGAGGCCAGGGTAGTTCCCACCAGGCAGGTCACGCCTGCAGAAATAAACAGTGACGGGAATGACAACTCGGCAGCAGCCCACAAGTCCGTGTAAGACAAAGAGAGAGCCGCACTAGGTACGCTTGCAAAATGCAGAGAACCGTACATTTTTCTGAAAACTGGTGAACAAAAGGAAAAAAAGTGAGGAAATTTCTAGCATATGGAAAATTTATCTGGATTTTCTGAAAGATTATGAAGTTTTGTTACCAGAACTTACTATGAAAATTTGATGGGTCCAAGGTGAATCCAAAGTTCCTTATTGAGAAACGTAACCCCTAGAAATCACCCTGAGAAAGACCAGAAAGTGACATCGTGTGTATTCTGGGCACCCGCCAACATCACCCACCCTAGAAATGCGCAAAGCTGCAAAATCTGCTGCATGAAGAGTGCGCCTTGGGTCCAAGGAACACGGCAGGCATTATCAGAAACTCTCCAAATCCTCAGAAGCAGATGAAATTGAAGGTAAACAGTACTGAGTAAGAAATGCTGGAGTTTGCCCATCGAGACATGCAAATTGGTTCTGAAACTCGGAGGATTTCCATATCTGCATGAGTCTCAACAGAGCATTCAACGCAAATCCAGCAGCTATCAAAGAAACTAAGGTGCTTTTAAGAAGGAAACCCCGATCTTTAGAAGGAAACGCTGTAATAACCAGCAAGGCATTCCACTCTTCTCTCTATGTCTGAGTGCATCCTGAAGGGAGGTCCTGTAGCGCCCGGATCACTGTTGTAACGACCTCGAGCCCCGGGAGCCCCGGGAGGGCAGGCCCACCATCGCAAGAAAGCAAGCTCAGGGCGCAAACCATGGAGAACGCAGCCACGTGAGCGAGAAGGGAAGGCCCACGCCACGCACAAGGAACCTCACCCCTCCGTTCTGTGAACCAGGAGACTGAGGCCCATGAAGTTAACCGGCTGCCCCACGCTCTTGTGGGTCATCAGTGCCCTAGTCAGACAGGAAACGCGGTGGCCTGACTCGTCAACAGTCCATGGCTTCGGAGAAGAAAATACCGAGTTGTGTCCTGAAGGCTAATTGGAGGCCACTGTCTGTTTTTCACATGGAACACGCAAGCTGAAGGCACTTAATGAGATAAAAAGATAATCAGGTCCAATGAATGGAAGAGGCCTGCCTGAGGCTGCCAACTGTGCCCGCGGAGTGTGCCACTCACTGTAAGGGATTACTGAGTCCGGGCTTAGAGGAATTCAAAGGAGATTAGGGCCTTTGTAAGCCTGAACAGCTGCCCCAGCCAGCTCAGCTAAAGGGCTAACAGTGCCCTGGCTGGGGACATAATCTGATCCCCAGCCGGACGGGGAGGAGGCTTCGGCCGGGCTCTGGGAGCAGGATGCAGTGGGCGCATTCGGAATCCGAGGGCTATTTTTAGAGTTCAACCATCTCTGCGTCTGGCACAGGCTGAGAAGGATGAAGAGCAATCCAGCTCCACTAAGCAGTCACCTGGGACAGGGAGAGCTTGGAGCTGTGCCTAAAAATGCCTTTCTGCCCTGGCCTTCACATGCTTTAGGGCACACAGTGTATGAATCATAGACCCCGGTGCACAGGAGGGCAGACTGACGACGGAGCAGGGTCTGGCCTGTCCCCTCATCTCCCAGCACTGGTGTGACGGCTCCTACACCCCGAGAAGCTCTGAGCTCCCTGACCACAAGGACAAGGATGGGTGGGGAGGAGGACTGGCTGCGATCTCCAGAGACAAGGCAGGCACAGGAACCAAGGGCCGATCAGAGCATGTTAGCCCAGGTGGCTCTCTGGCAGTGGGTAAAGGAAGAAGAGATCCAGTCAGGCGCCCCAGTACCCCCTGATCTATGTAACTGGCACGACTTGGCCCTGGGCAGAAACCCGCCTTGAGCCACCAGTGAAGAGCCCCCACCTCCCATGCAGCGCTTAACCTAGGACAGGTTCGCAGACCCACAGCCCCTGCTCTTCGGGGGACCCAGGCCCCCTTGAGGAAGGACTCTGTAACACTGCTGCAGAATAGATGAGGTTTTCCTCCAAGCCTTCCCTAGGTCTAGGACGGTAGCACCACAGGAAAGGGACGTGCGAGAGCCCATGATGAGCCCAGGGGGTACCACTGGCCAACAGCCAGACCTATGGACTTGTGGCCCCAATCCACCTCAAAGAGGGCTGGTGGACCAACCTGCAGCAATCACCAGATTCCTGAACGTATCAAGGGAAGGGGCAGGCGGGGGCGGGCAGGATCCCACCTACAGCAGAGCCAACAATGATGGGAAGAACGATGGAAGCCCCTGGAAGTCCCCTTCCCTCTCAGAATGGTCACCAAAGGCAACTCTGCAACACCAGTGGGAATGGAGAGCTTGGATCACCATCAAAGTCTTGAAAGATGCTGGCATGCTGATCTTATCAGATCCCACCGAGTCCCCGCTTGGGCCTGCGTAGCAGGAAGAAGCTCTTGGAGGACGACAGCGGATCATGACAAACTTCATCAGTGACACCAAGGGCTGCCATCTGACGTGCTGGGGCCAGGGATGCACAGCAACACAGCCCCTGGCCTCTGAGACACGGATCGGGGCGGGGGGACATCTTCTCCCAGAACCAGTCTGGAGAGGTCACCAGCAGCCAGGTCCATCAGCAGCCGGGACAACAGTTCCTGCGCTGGCAAGCCCACATCGGTGCTCACAGCTTCCCACCAGAACCCCATCCAGAGTGGGCACGCCTTGCCCCAAATCCAGTCCCCGCCCTGCCTGTTTCTGTAGGGCCGGGAGCTAAGGATGGTGTGCACTTCAAATGAGACATGACAGGAAAGGGCAGTCTCTGAGAGCGGGACTGACCGGCCCACTAAGCCCGCAATCCTCGCGCCCGGGCCCTTCCTGGCTCAGAGCATGCTCGCATGAGCCCTTCACACCCCGCTCTGTGATAAACCACGGGGCTCCAGTGCAACGGGGTCCGTGAGCGGTGTGCGGTGAGGGTGCCAGGGAGCTCAGCCCCTGAATGGGCCCCAGACCCTTGTCTCTCTACGATCCTGCTGCCTCAGCCTGGCAACAACCTTCCTACGGCGCTGACACAGAACTGGTGCCGAGGCTTCCTGCCCACACAGCCCGGTGTGTGAGACCTCACGCCCAGGCTGGCATTCTGGTTCCCTCCACAGGCCCCCCTGCATGGCCGCTCTGCACCCTGCCCACAGCCCCGGGGGTCTCGCTCCCTCCACACTCCAGGGCACACCACGCCCTGCTGTGACTGCTGTGACCACCTGACACCAAGGGTGGCCTACTGCCTGCCCAGGACTGCCCCCCGCTGTCCAGCCACGTGCACCCCCCACCATCCAGCGGCGTGCAACCCCCCTCCCTTACCCCCCTCCCCTGCCATCCTGCCACGTGTGCCGCCCCCCTCCCGCCGTCCAGCGGCATGTACCACCCCCCGACGTCCGGCCGTGTGCGTCCCCCCTTCCCCTACCCCCCCGTCATCTATAGCCTCGTGCACCCCACCTCCCCTGCCGTCCAGCAGCGTGCACCCCCACTCATGTCCAGCGGTGTGCACCCAGCCCCTCCCCTGATGTCCCAGCACAGTCTGCACCCGCTCCCTCCACTTCCCCTCCCTGGGTCTCCGACTGAGTCCTAGGGTGCCAGAGCAAGTTACCTTATATCAGGTATGAGTAAGTCTTCTGTCATAGTTAGTAGCTCCTTATATCTAACTTCCCTGTTTGCCCTGCTAGCTGGTTTCCACCTCATGACCCAGATGGCACCTGGTGATCTCATCGAAACGCTGTGTCGCAGGGAGAGTGAAAGGCAGGTGCACGGGGTGGGGAGAAAGCCTATGGAACCCCAGTGCCACCGCCTAAGTGACATTCCTAAGTGTCTAGCCATCTGGACCATGTTGCGGTATCTTCACCACTAGGAGGCCCAACTTTTGGTGGCCCTTTTGAATCTGGGAGGCAATAGATGACATGCTGACCATGGGGCTCTAACCCAGCGACCTGTCAGGCTGACACCTAAGTGGAGCTTGAACCAAGAGGCGTTCTGCTGGAGGTCCAGGCACAGGGCCCCGCTGGTGCTTGCAGTTTCCAGGCCAAACAAGACCACAGTGTAGAGCCTCCGGCGAGCCCCATGGCAGAGTCCTAGGCCAGACCTAGAATCCTGTGGCCGAGCAGTGCCCACTTACACGTGGCCATCAGCCTGCTGTGAGGAAACAGCTCCTGGCTGGCTCCTGGACCCTGGTGGGCAGGACTGGACCCTGACCGTGGGAGGCAGATGCTGTGCGCCGAGTCCTGCACATCACAGCACATGTGTCATCTGATCCACCACGCCATCAGGAGGGCAGACACATCTAACATCAAGTGGGAATTCTGTGCATTCCAAACAAAATGGGGCCCCAGCAGGTCCTGAAAGCGGAGCAGGTTCCTCATGCGGTGGCTGCACTGGTTCTGCTCTGGGGATAATCCTCTGATCCCGAGGGAGGAACACCCGCCCTGAGCTTACAGACAGCCCTGCCCAGACACGGTGCCGACAGGAGGTACCCCACGCAGCAGTGTCTGGAAGGAGAGCATATGCCCGCTGGTCCACGCTGCCCAGGTGTGTGGATGGTCAGAGACACAACTGCATCAGCGTCTGGACGGTGGCTTCCATCGTGGCCCCGAGATCAGGCTTGGCAAGAAGAGAGCAAAAGCAAAGCAAGGCAGGCACACCAGTGGACTGCTGAGACGCAGCAGAGCGTGAGTGCACCTTCCCCATATGAACACTCACCATGGCATCTCAGCCACGAGGGGCCTACTGCACAAACACCAGCCATTCCCCCACGCCCAGGCTGCGAGGTTCCTAGAACATCACCACGTGTGGGGTGCGAGCCGTTCCCGGGAGGAGAAGATCCGTGTCATACCAGCAGCCCCCTCTGGCCTGAGCTCCCCATCTGCTGTATGAAATGCCCTCTTTCTGAAACACCTGGTGTGGTCTCTTGATCCTGACGGATAAACTCACCCTGATATCTCTAAGGATGGTGGTATCATTCACTGATGAGTAATAGAGAAAAAACAGAGTTTTGGATTGTGCTGCTCCTGAGATGCCCAGGAGAGATCTCAGTAACAGGGCCACAAGGCAGTCTGATGTCTATATGTGAAGCCCAGGAAAGAAGTGAAGGGTTTAAGATTATTTTTCTCATGGGGACACCAGGGTGGCTCAGTTGGTTAAGCATCTAACTCTTGCTCTCAGCAAATGCCATGATCTCAGGGTTGTGAGATCGAGCCCCGCATCGGGCTCCGCACTCAGCAGGGAGTCTGCTTGAGGTTCTCTCTCTCCCTCTGCCCCTCTCCCTGTTTGTGCGCACTCTCTCTCTCAAATAAATAAATAAATATTTTTTAAAAAAGATTATTTTTCTCTTCCACTATGTTTTTCAACAGTTTCATTTATCAAATTCACAGATTCTGGGACTTCTGATTCTAACAATACAGCTAATTAAGCATCTTGAAAAAAATTATGTTTCCATAAAACACTTACCTATATATTTAAATGCACAGTTGTGCTCTCAGGAATATAAAACAATATGATCAGGAGCAAAAAATAAAGCTGTTGTTGAAGCCAGAAATGGAAGCTACAGCTGCCCTTTCCATATCTGTCTCCACTGGGAATCTACAGACCACACAGTGAACAGGAAATAGGCATGAGGCCCACAAAAGGTAGAGCATCGGGACTGGGACCTTTGCAAAAGTCTAGACTCCCAAAGGGCCACTTTCTCATTAAAAGAATGAGCTGGTATAGAGACACGTGTTTATCTCAGCCATGGCTCGGAGCAGACAGCAGTCTACCTGGGAATCTGTATCCTACCCTGGTCCTCACAGAAGTCTGCGTTTGAATTTATACCGCTGGTATCCTGGACCGGGAAATCCTAGGCCAAGAATTTAACTAGAGGTCCTAGTCATTGGCAGCCCCGGGCATTTTCCAGAGGAAGCAAACTCTCTAGAAGAATGCACCCCCAGGCCAGGCGCTCAGGATTCCTACAGCTTCAGAGCAGCCCCGTAAGGGGCTTGTACTAAAACAGGGTGAAATTCACACTGACTACAGTGCCTCTGAGTGAGAGCCAGCCAGAAGAAGGAACCCCAGAGTGAGAACTCCAATGACTTCAGCCATGAGAATCTTTAAATCACTCAAAGAAATGAAAGCTGGAATAAAAAATGATCAAGCAAAAAAGACCACCAAAATCTACCAGGAATGTTTTTAAAAGAACCAAATAAAATGCCTAGAAATAAAATTTATGACTGTTGAAATAAACATCTCAGTTGGCAATTTTATAGCAGATTAGAAACAACTGGAAGAATTAAGCACTGGGAATGGTGTGAAGGAAGTGCCCAGAGGGCGGCAGACACGTACAGAGATGGAGACGTGGGGGGGCACGGAGTCCTGCCGCCCAGCCCTGGGGGCGCAGGGGGAGGCAGAGGCTGTGGGAGAGGTCGGGGGTCGGTCCACACAACCTAGAAGGATTCTGTAGTCAGACAGCTTACCGGTGTCTGAGTGCTTTCTTTGATGTATTGAAACTAAAACTGGATATCACAGATGACATTTTATGGGAATAATTTATGTAAGAAGGGTGAGACAGAAGCAGAAGACTCAGCTCAGCGAAAATGCCTGGACCCCATGTTGGGGACAGACACATTAAAACGGTAAGAAGCGAGGGGCAGCTAGAATGTGTAGCGAGCACTGCGCTCTCACTATGTGCCAATCTCCAAAGTGCTTCCCGAGTACTAACTTGTTTATCCGCCTCACAGCCTTAAAACGCAGGAACATCCCCACTCACCCAGGCATTTTTATGGTTTCCCCTCTTTTATTTTGTTTCAAAGATTTTATTTATTTATTTGAAAGAGAGCGAGAGCACGAGCAGGGGGAGGGGCAGAGGGAGAGGGCGTCTCAAGCCGGCCCCCCACAGAGCACAGAGCCTGACACGGGGCTCGATCCCACAACCCTGAGACCATGACCTGAGCTGAAACCAGGAGGTGGACATTCAACCAACTGTGCCAGCCAGGCACCCCTGGTTTCCCTTCTTTTTAATCAAGTGACCAAAGTACATGGGACGGGTAAGATCCTCCCTGGTGGTCAGAGAAAACACGTCACCTGGATCGGCAGGCCCTGACCCACGCCCGCACCCGCCTTCTCCTGGCTGTACAACCCTGGAGAAGTAACTCACCTTCCCTGCGGGCTGACACCTCTGTAACCTCAGGGACTGTGGTGAGGATGCCAGGCGTTGAAGGAAAGCACATTTAAAGGGTCGGCTCGGACACCGGCAGCAGCACCTCCTCTCTCTCACTCCGGGTCTGAAAGCAAGTGTCTGAGGCTCCCTACAGGACAGGCCCACAGGGGGGTGGAGCCACGTAGCACAGACAGGTGAGGTCTCCACGAACATCCCTCGTCCCAGAGCGCAGCCCAGCACCCTGCCCTCCCAGGAGCTCCTGGCATTGTCCTCCCTCACGCTTCCCGAGCATCCCCGCCCGGATCATGTGCACGTGTAGCAGGACTTCCCCCAGCCACACCATCATGTCCCCCAGGCCCTGCAGACCCACATCCTTGGACCCATGGCCCCAAGTTGCCCCCGGGCGCCAGGGATGCCACTCCGAGCCTCATCCAAGGGTCGGCTTCTCAGCAGCTGCTGCAAGGAACATGCCTCCACCGCCACAGCAGCTCCCAGCGAGGCTGCCCACAGCCGTCCCCTCCATCCACCGCCCCGCCTAGCAGACGCTTAGCACCAGCACCCTGGCAGGACATAGCCAGGCCCAGCCCACCCTCTCCATCCTGCTTGCCAAGCCCGCAGCTAGGCCAGGGCTGCCTCTCTAGGGGGCGCTGGGCTCTGTCCCGGACCTGGGTCACCATCTGGCTACGAGAGGTCTGCTCGCCTCAAGAACCCAACTACAGAGAGACCCGGCTCTTTCCAGCGACCGAGCCCTCGGAAGCTGAGGCTCCATCCCTGTGCCAGTGCCCTGAGGGCTGCCCGGAGGGGGTGTCTGCACGGCACGACCCCAGCCTCACCCCCCGCCCGACGGCCTCATGGCCGACCACGCAGAGCACCCCCGCGCCTCCAGGAGAACTCTGCGCTGACAGTGCGTTGACTGGAGGTCCGCGTGCAGCCACTCGTTTCTCAGGACTACAGAAAGGCACCAGTGACACTTGCTTGTCATCCCAGTGTTTGCTTTCTGGACAGGGACCACCCACATTCCCATTAGAACAGAGAACGCGGTGATTCATCAGCATTAGCTAGAGCAAAACTGGCACGCAGCACCTTCGGCGATGGTTTCTGAAATCACCATTATAAACTACGCTGGCACCCACTCGTGTCAGAAATTAATTAGTACCCCCCAAAACACCTTCATACCTTCATTCTTCGATAATGTGATGATTTGCTGATTGATGTGTTTAGGTTTCTACTCCATGCCCCGAGCTAAAGCATCAAAAGCTGCCTCCCAAAAATACCAGTGCACATGGCTTCTACACAGAAATACTCAGCGTGTTCAGTAGGCGCTGGGGACACGTGGGAAGAGTGTGCACGCGTGGAGCGAGCGGGGGGCGGCTCCGAGCCACGGCCTCGGCACAGCGTGATTGCAGACGGGCACCAGGGTCCGCTCTCTGGCTCTGGGAGGACCCAGGAGGCAGAAGACGGGGCACATTCATGACAGCCCCATGAAACACGGGGGTGCTGCGTGGTAGAAAGAGTGCAGGGCGGACGCGGCGGCTGTGTGATCTGCGGACGACGGGCACGCACAGCCAACAACCACGACGGCACCGCCGTGTGCACACGGCGTGGGGACCTCAGAGCTGTCCCACCACACGCCCCACGGTCTCCCGTCACCGCGCCCCGGGTCCCAGGATCAAAGCGGTGGCAGGACCGGCTCACTGGGTGTCCCAGAGCTGCCGTCTGCTAGGAGCTTGCCGTGAGGAGGGGGACAAAGCTCAGGGCATCCTGGCTTATGCTCTTCTAGGAGTTACCCTCCAACGGGAAAGGCAAGTGTTGTGCTTCACTCTTCTCCTGGGGCGAGAGCGGGGGGTAACGAGGGAGAATTCGGCCATAATTCCAGGACTTTCTCTTCCCACGTTGTCCCCTGCAAACACTTGGCTACCACGGCATTTGTACAGGGCCTCCTCCCCCACCCCAGGTGCGCCATGTGCCTTTATCACCCGCGTCTAAGCTTGTCTACGGACAAGCAGACACCCCTGCTGCCCACAGGCCGCACAGCCTACCTGCTCCTGTCTCCCCTCCCCGTGCTGCCCCAGGCTGCACCACTAAGGGTCATCCTGATGCGTGGCTGGGACAAGGAGTCACCAGGCCACCGATGGACGGACACCATCTCCTCACCCGTCTGTCCTTATTCACCTGTGGTCAGCTCCCCCGCTGGAATCTGAGCTCCCGGACGGTGGGGCTGTGGCTGTCTGATTTACTGCACCTGCCTGGCAGGCAAGAAAGGTCAGTGGATGCTTGCTGGGGAAGTCAGCTTGCTTTTCCAAGTCAGGGCAAATGTCCCATCTGACTTTACTATTAGCAAGCAAGTCCTTTGGGAAGGCCACCTAGCATGGCTCCTAGAGTACAACATGCGCTCAGCAGGGTGACCGGACGTGCTTCCTCCAGCCCCTGAGGTGAATCCAGCTCAGCTCTGCGCCCAGGGCCAGAGTGCTAAGGTCGCGTGCTCCCTGCTGCCTGCAAGGGCCCTTCCGGCTTCCAGGTCACTGCAGCCCCACTGTGTGCCCCCAAGTCATTCCTAGGAGCCACCTGCATGGTGGGCGCTGCCCCCTTTCCTTGTCCCCTTCTTCCTGGTTCATGCACATTCTGTCACTTTTCTCCTGCTCCAGGTGCTGCACACAGCTGTGGGGCTGCTTCCTGCACAAAGAGCCCAGCAGAGGGGACGGGCAAAGTGTCCCTGCACCTGCCCCCCCGCCAGGACACAAACATGCCCCCCACGCAGCAACCCTATGCTGGCCCCAGGACGGGGCTCCTCTCATCTGTGTGTGCATCTGACTCCTCATCTGCAATAGTGGTTGGCTTACACTAATTAGTACAAAAATCCACCCAACTTGAAAACTCGGGAAAGTACATTTGTCTACTGTCCCACACGTGCCCTCCAGTTGGCAGTGGACCTGCCCCTGCTTCTGACGTCCTGTCAGCCAGGAGGCCAGGGGGTGTCTGCGGACATCACCAGCCCCGGTGGCCAGCCTTGAGGGGTAAGGAGAGGGTAAAGAGCAACTCTAAGAGAAGGAAATCATTATGAAGCATGAAACAGACTCGCAACTGGTCCCCAGGAAAGTTATCTTCTTTATGAAAAGGAAAAATAAAACAAAATGACACGGAAAGGCAAATGGAAGGAAGCAGTTGGAGTGACTTCAGAAATCGAGTCCTCTGCTCCAAACAGTCGCTGTGACCCCACCGTATCCATGAGCACCTACTGCGCATGCTGCCGACCTCAGGGAGCATGACCTCACTGCCTCAAGGAAGTTCTCGTTAGGCGGCCAATTCAAGAACAGAACCTGATTTCATGAAGTCCCAACGCTCAGTGCGAAAGGATTCCTATTTTCACCTGTCCGATTGCCCAAATTAAAACCCAATTCCAAAACAAATTACCTTAATTTCCCATATCTTTTCAAAAGTAATTGTGATTACTTCAAATTCCTACAGATGGGCCAGAAAAAGAGAAAAAATAGAAACAGCAAATGCTTTTTACAGAAAAGATTAAAACCAAAGCCTGTATGAAACGTGCAGCGCCCCCGAATCAAACACCAGAGGATCTTGTACTAATTAAATTGAGTCAGTGTCAGATGGAAAGGCCAAATTCAAACACCAGAATGCTTTCTCAGGTGAAGTGCTTGAAAATGGGAATTTTGTATTCAATACTGCAAAAGAGGTGACCAGCGAGGACAGTGGGTCCAGCATCCTTTGAAGCAGGAAATCCCAGACAAGTCAATGGAGTCAGTTCATGGAAATTCATGGTCAGGTGAGCCCGCGCCCGCCTGGTGTGAGCCCTCAAGGCCCCGCGCCCACGCTGGGAGCCCCCTCCCCACAGAGCCCTCCCGCAGCCCCAGGCCCTCCCTGCAGCAGCTCTGGCACAGCCCAGCCCAGGACATGGTGACGGCTTCTCCTGGCCACACATCCTTTCACCCTGGGCAAAGCGAGGGAACCGTTCTCTGTGCCTTTTGTCTGCAGCAAACACGAAACCCCTGACGGGCTGCAAACAGCTGAGCATTCCCTCCCTCCCGCTCACCTTGCACACACCTACACACACCCTGAACTGTGGTCCCTGACTATTTAGTCCCCTGGTTCATTCCCTCGTGTTTAACCTTGAAACCCGGTTGCGAATGCTCCGACATCAGAGCCTACAGACGGTGGCGGGCACAGCGCCGGCTCCTGGCGGGTGTCGCTTTGATGGGCTTGGGGGCAGAGCCAGCTGGCTGCGAGACGCCGTTGCCCGGGGAACGGCCGCTGAAGTGTGTGCTCGAGTGGGCACGGACGCTCTCTGCAGCCGCCGCGGCCGCCGCTGTGCGCGGAGAAGCCCAGCTGGTGCCCATTAATGCTCTCGGTGCGGCAGGGACGAGGAGCCAGTTCCAGAAGCCTGACTCTTCCCACTGACAAATAGGCTTATCTCACTGCCTCCCTAATGAACGTACCCGCCGCACCCACCCTAACAAAACGCAGAGCGTACAGAGAGAAGCATCTCAAGGATGTGCCCTAATTAAACAATGCTGGTCGGCTAAACACGAGGGCACAGCCCTGCAGCCCGTGGAATGATCCGCCCTTTTACCTATTGTAAACTCCTCTTTTTTCTCTCTTCATTTCACTTAAAATGGCTTAAAATGCAGGAAGAGGGTGGCGGTGAATTCTGAATGCACAGAGGTAAAAGATGCATTTTAAACATTTACTTAATCACCAATCTTTCTAAAATGCATAGGGCAACTGTTTTTGAAAATCTGGATCTCCCTGTGAAATGCAAAAAACCCAAGTTCCTTGTGGGGCTTAACGATATTTTCTGTACTTACGCACTTTTCCTTTGACAATCTCCAAGCGCTCAGGTGTCTACCTGAGGCGGAGGCTGAGGGCGGTGTTTGCTGGCAGAGGTCGGTTCAGGGTGGTCCAAGTGGGCAGCCGGCACACGACGGCCTGCTGCAGGCTCAGGACAGGGCGCCCGGCACTGGGGTCACTCAGTGTGTACTCAGCACATCCCGAGTAACACTGTCCGCTGCAAACCTGACCCCCGCCGGCCAGCCGACACACAGGCATGGAACGGTTCTCCACGCGAAACTAACGGATCATGCGGCGGGGAAAGCCGACTAGGGAGCTGGAAGACCCGAGTTTGAAGCCTAGGTCCGACTTAGTTACTCTGTGACCCTGGGGAAGGGTTTTCCCATCAATGGCATGGGAAAGACATCTCCACAGAGCCCTGCCTCTGCCTGCAACCTCCCCCACGGCCTTCTGGTTTCTTTGTCTTCCCCTCCTGAGTGAGGGGCCATCTTTAGTATTGCTCATGGGGATCTGGTTTCCCTGCCTTCGAGCAGGCTCTGTGGCTGGGGAGCCACAGGACTCACTGGCTAGGGTGTTGTAAGAGTGATGCATGTCACCTGTGGATGGGAGCCCCTCCTGAGCTCCAGCCCCCTACTGCAGGTGACATCCTAGGGGCTGGCTTCCCTTGGCCCAGGCAGCAGGCTGTGGAGACAAAAGCAGGATCCAGCGAACCTGCAGGTACATGCAGTCTGAGGACAGCAGGCTGCAGGAGAGGGAGACAGAGGGGGACACAAGGGCAGGAATCCCTGCAACTTAGCCATGAAGAGACCAAGGGACCGGCGAGGCTGCCCGAAGATTACCTAGAAACCCAGTGTGTCTTCCTGGGGAAACTTTTCCAGAAGAAAAACTCGGACAAGAACAAAAGATGTGTATGTATGGATTTCCAATACAGCTTTGTTTATAAGAGCAAAGAATCAAAAATAAATGTCCGCCAAAGAAGAATCGGTCCAATGCACAGGGACTCTTCATACCACCACCAAAAGCAACCCTGGAAAAGACAACCACTACCTCCCATCCGGTCCACCAGCGGCGGTCCTCCTAGGTGGGCATGTCTGCGGCCCCAAGCTGCCGGCCTCCCACCCTCTGCACACGTGGTGCCAAACCCCAGCCCAGAAGACCAGGAGAGGGGGTGCAGGAGCAGGCTCCAACCACACCCTCGGGCAAGCCTTGGAGTGTGGAGTTCGGGCGGACGGGCCAGACGACGGAGCCAAAGCCCCCGACACCAGATGGCAGAAGCAGAGTGCCCTCTACCCGCCGACCTCTGCCAGCAAACACCGCCCTCAGCCTCCGCCTCAGTCAGGACTCAGGGTCCCCTTGTGCCCGGCCTCAGGGACTCGGTGCTTCAACTTCACCCTTGAGAACTGCTACAAATGAGCTGCAAGGGTTCTGAGTTCCAAAGGAGAAAGGCTACTGCCGACCACTCGGGGACAGGTCTGCAGAGGTGGAGGGAAGGCCCAGCTCCTGCTACTACACAGAAGCCAAGCCAGGGCCACGGCTCTAAGGGGCCGGCGCTCACGCTTCTCTCGCCTGGGACCCCAGGGTGCTGGCGTGAGGAAGCCAAAAGCCATGGCGAGCGGCCACGCGTGCATGTTCTAGCCACTGCTGCTCAGGCCTTCCCCGCCAACAGCCAGCTTCGGCCGCGGGAGTAACGAGCCTTCTGAGGACCCCAGCTCCATCCTTCCAGTCCCACCAGCTGGGCCCAGGCTCTAGGGAGCAGAGGGGAGCCAATCCTGGGGTGCCCTGCCTGATTCCTGATCCCAGAACCCCCGCACTGCATAAAGGATTGCTTTTACTCAACAAAGTCAACCCACTTACAAGGCAAAGGGTGCCTTATAAGCCGCCATTAGGATATCCACGTGCACGCTGCTGATGCTGGACGCGCTTCACCGTGACCTGGTTGCCATTAGCCTCCATGGGCAATGCCACATTTCAGAAAGCCCAGGAGAGGCACACAGAAGGACCAGGGCCATCCAGGAGGCTGTCCTGCCCACTCTGTCCCAGAGACACGGGGAGACCTGGGGGGAAGGACACTCTGGTGCTCGGATCCGGAGATGCAGTGGGCAGTCAAGCTGCCGGCGTGCATGCGTCCTCTGAGATGTGTTGTGTTTTCACCTCGGTGGCTTGGGAAGCAGTTCCGTAAGCACACATAAAAGGCGGTATGGCCAAGGGCTAGACTCCCTCATGACTCACAGAGCGTCCTGCAGAGCACGGGCACCAGAACCGCACTGACCACACACCAACAGAACCCCCAGCTATTTTCGTGTCCATGTGCCCGGCAGCCCCGCAGCTAGGTCCGCGATCCCCCGTGCAGACGGAGGAGTCGAAGCTCAGAGGGCAGCAGCCTGCCCGCGGGCACCCCAGCAGTGAGGAGCAGATCTGACCCAGACCTGACCCCAAAACCAAGTTCATGACACCAGGCTCCACGGCCTCCGCTCTGGGCTGCTCAAGAGCAGGGTCTGGGCACAGAGGCCACCGCGTGAGGACGCGCTGACCTGCCTCCAGCGAATGCACGCTCCGTGTGGGCAGGGGTCTCGGTAGCGCACCTCCTGTTCTGCCGGCATCGAGACACTTGCCCGGCATACAGCATGTGCCCAGTGGGATTGGCTGGGTGGAGGGACGGACGGACGCCGACGGACACACGCTCTGGCACCCATCCAGCGGGGGATCCGCGCTCACCGAGTGCCTACCTTCCAGCAGGCCCTCCGCCTTCCGAAGGGGAAGAGGACGCTGAGGGGGCCCCCCTGCAGGGACCAGAGCGGGGAAGGCGAGCGGGGAGGACGTGAAGGACTTCCGTCCCTCCCCGTGACCCTGCTCCCCCCACCTCTGTCTTAACCTGCCCCTCCCGTGAGGCTCCGCTGCACTCTCTGCATGCCCACACCACTCCTGAGTCTCTTCTTTTTCTTTTCACCAAGAACCGTTCCTGTGAAGTGACCTGAACATGTTGTTGTGTGTGTGGTCACAGACAAGTGCGTGTGAACTCCTAGCAGACTGCTCAGCCGCCATTCCGAGCAAGGCTTTCTGGCAAGAGTGTGAGTCTGCTCTCGAATCCCCAGCCTGGTGCGTGTTTGATATGGATTGAGAATCCAGGATAATGAATGCAGACAGCGAGGAGTCGGCGCCCGGGGCGGGGGGAGGCAGCAGAGGGGGGCAGGCCACACGTGACCCTGAAACACTGCTTTTATTTCTGTCTGCCCGTTCCCCACGGAGAGCGAGGGATGTGATTTTTCAACTTCTACTTTGCTGACTGGGGCCACAGGTCCTCCAAAACACAGATCACCATCTCACTGAAAAACAAAAACTGATCTAAACACTGGACTTTAAGCATATTCTGGGGTCCATTTACTAGTTTCGGAGATTTCGTTTAAATTACCTAACTCCTTGGAAAGTTACCCCAGGAGAGACAAGCGCGACTACAGGCGCCACGTGTCACAGCTGAGGAAGGGTCTCCCGGGACGTGGCCTGCCGGGGCTTCGGGAAGGTCTTTTGCTCCGGGCCTGGCAGCATCAAGCAAACAGCAGCGTCAGCGACGGAGGAACGAACACGGCCAGTAAGAGACAGAAAGCATGCACCGTCACAGAGGCAGGCCGCCACGCGCTCCCGGGAAGAACAGACGTGGGATGGAATCCGTTGCTAAGCAACAGGGCCTGCCGTCCTCCCTCCCGCCCCGGGCCCTCAGGTGTCTGCGGATGGACCTGTCAGCCAGGGATGGCAGCCGCTTGATTCGAGTGCAAACGTGCAGATCCCCGTGGACAGAACCGACCTTGCAACGGTCTCCGAGCCAAGCTCCGCCCCGAGAGCAGACCAGACTGCAGCATCTGAGGGCACACATTCACCTCTGCGCCCGACCTCTGCAAACAGAGGCGTCGTATGCAAAGCACGGAACTAGGGAGGCTGTGCCTTACTGACAGTCTGAGGGGAGGGTGCTTTCGCCACGAGACTCCAGGCCAGGGTCAGTGCTTCCCAGGAGGGGCTGGGAGGGGCTCCCAGCTGATACTCACAGCCAGAAGCGTCCGTGGCGGCCCCGCCCCCAGGGGAATGTGTCCTCGGCCGCACGGGGAGATGTGGACGCCACCCTCCCGCCTGCCAGGCCGCGGGCACTTTCCCGTTATCTCCTCTGATTACAAGGCGGCGCTTCAATCCGTGGCTCTCAGCAGTGCCCGGCTTTCTGGAGTCCAATGGCCCACTCTGCTGTCCTCCTTGGCAACACGACTGCTCCATTGGCGTCCCCACCAGCTCCGAACCAGGGAGGCAGGGGACGTGCACGCCCTGGCAGATTTCCCACTTCTTCCTCACCCGTGCCCCCCGCCCTTCTGAGTGACCCCTCTGTCACTATATTCTCCTATCTGGGTTTTCTCCCAAATTACAGCTCTACAACAAAGAATGCCAGCCTTACAGAGCTCTCTCTCTATGCAGATAAGGGCGGGCGACAGGACCCAGAGACCCCAACTGCCTCACAGCCAACAGCAGGAACTGACAGTGGGGTCGAATGGCCAGCAAGGGTGGCCAGTCCCAAGTGACCCAGGTCCTCCCCTCACCTGCCTGGGGAGCCCCTCCTGCTCCCCACTCTGCACTGGCTCCCTCCAGGCCAGCCCAGCCCTCTTCTCTGTCCTGTCCCGAGGCGAGCCCCTCAGCTCCGCAGCCCGTGGTGCTTCCTGCCCTGAGCCAGGCTCCCGTCACCCCACTGGCCCAAAGGTAGGACGAGCAGTTCACACTTGTGTGTCCCCTCCGCATCCCACCTCTGGAGAGAGCACCACACCTGTGACGCTCCTCATCTGAGTGGACATTCACACTTGCCCGGAGTCCTGCCTTCCCTTGTGGACGCCCCCACCACGGATCCGCGGCCCTGCTCCGCTCTGCTCTGCCCCCAGCCTGCCTCTCATCTCCCGCCTTCCCCCGAGCACTTGCTCCCTCCCTGACCCCATGGCACCGATCACCGGCCCACGCAGGCCTCGTTGGCTCCGTCTAGGGCTGGTCCCACACCACAGGATGACAAGCCTTTGTTCCGTGTGTGCTCCCACAAGCCCTCCGCAGCGACACCCTGGGCAGAAGCAAGCTCCACGAGCCCCTGCAGTGGACGGACAGATGCACCACCCTCCCGTCCGCAGCCACACTCGCGGCCTCCTGGGGACCAGCGCCCACTGGCCCCTCCAGGGCCCAGGCCAACCTCCTGCCTCACACACCAGCCTGGCTCCTTTTGCGCACGGGGCTCTGGCCAGCCCGGCCTCCGTGCTGTCGCCACCCGAACTCGAACTTGCGCAGCCCAGGCCAGGCCTCCCATCAGCTGCTCCTCCTGGTAGGCGACTCCCCTGGACGGTAGCACAACGCACACACATGCACACCCTCGCTCAGGCACACACACCCCCACTTGCAGCAGGACACGCACACACATCCTCAGACACAAGCAGCTCAGGGCACACTTCCTCACACACACACTTGGGGCATGCGCACACCCTCATCGTGTGCACACACTCATACACCCGGCACGTGTACACACGCAGCTCTTGCACATACACGTTCTCAATCACACTCAGGTGCGGCACAGGCGCCACTCTTGCACATGGTGCACACCCTCACACAGTGAGGGCACACAACTCGAACGTATAGGGCGTGCGTGCAAACACCCCCACACATTCACACAGTGCCTACGCACACCCACACACTTGCACACACTCACACGTGGCACGTGCACCCTCACAGCATGTGCATACGCACTGGGTGCACACTCACACACCACACACGCACACACCCTCACAGCATGTGCATACTCACACTGTGTGCACACACACAGCACA
>NW_023270274.1:1883145-1886848 GCF_011800145.1 Mirounga leonina
CACGTGCACACAACCTCACACCTTGTGCACACTCACACGTGGCACGTACACACACCCTCACAGCACGTGCACACTCACACTGGGTGCACACACACAGCACGTGCACACACATGCTCTCACTCACATTCCTGTTGTCTCCTCTCCAGGCGTTCCAATTTCACTTTGTCAAACAAGTCAGCCCCAACCTATCAACGCCCTGCCGTTGCTCTCTATGCCTTTAACCTGCTTTAGTTTGTCCTCATAACACTTTCTCTACCAGAAACCATATTTACATTATGCATCTTCGAATGCAGCCCCGCAAGGGCACCCGTCTGGTTCACTGCTGTACCCCCGGGTCCACAATGGTGCCTTGGCGCGCTGTAAATGTTCAGTGACAGATGCCAAATGAGTAATTATGACATGTCATATAAGGAACACAAAAGACTGTAAGAGATGCAAAACACTTTTTTAAATGCAAAAGGATACAAAATCATGATCCCTTTTTAAAGGTGCTATTTTACCACTAAAATGTGAAGGGAGGTTGGGTACAGAGGGTTATAATTTGGGGAATCAAATGTTCCCAGGAACCAAGTCAAGAGAACATCTTTTTCACTAAGAGCTGGCCACAGCAATCAACCATGGCTTACACTTACTTAGGAATGCTTCCTAAAGGTTATTAATCCCAATTCTGTTTTTGTGCTGAATTTAAGGTGACCCAGGGCTCCCCAGGGATGAAAGTGATGGGGGCTGGGGACACAGCAGGACAGGGGAAGGAGGAAATGGAAAGAGGAGGACAGAAAGTCCTCAAAAGGCAGGGGCAGGCATGTGTGGGACTCAGAGCAGAAGTCCCTCCAGTGGGAGCGAGCAGATCTGGACGGGGAGAGGCATAGTGAACAGGGGTCGTCAATCATTTGAGGTCCTCCTCGGATCAGCCAGACTAACTGCCATCAAATCACACGTGTTAGCAGGTACAGAAGTGCTTCTGTTTCTGCCTGAACAAAGCAGGAAGGACACAGAGAAAACCTATCGTGTCTCCTAGTGCTACAGGCAGGCCAGAGAGAGCAGGTGAACTTCTCCGCACTCCAGGAGCCAACCCTCTGTTTGCTCATCAGACAGTGGAACAGGTTTAAACTTCAGCTTCTGCCTAAGTTCCTGAGAGATTCTCCAGTTCTGGCATCGATGAGGACAACTAGTGGACCTGAAACCAGCAGAACACACCTCCAGCCACATCTGAATGTGAGCCCCCACCTGGGCACCAGCCCTCATCTGGACATGAGGCCCCCCACCCCAACCTGAGCGCCAGCCTCCACCTGAGTGCCAGTGCCCACAGCAGTGGGGGATGGCTAGGGGTGAGGAGACACTGCTCAGAGCTGAATCACAGTCACACCCAGTATTACACAGTCACTTGGAGGTCAGGAATTCATTTTTTTTGTAATTAGGATTCACATCGATGCAAAATGGGATGCCATCTTATGTGAATAGTACACAGTTCATTACATACCTGAATGCCTTCTCTGTATCAGATTCTGCTACGCATTGAATATTTATAATTTATAACCTATCCGCTTTCAAAAAGGATCTAGGAAAGATGGCTGTTTGCTAAATGCATTATGATGTAGATCAAAATTATATTATAAAAAATAAGCTATGTCATATTTTTAAAACTAGTTTTATCTAAATACCTGCTAAGACAATCGTTTTAAAAGTAATCAGCACACATGCATGTCTAGTAGGTAATGTATTTAAAACGGATATGGGCTGACACTGAGGGAATGAACATAAGGAGCTGCTCCAGGCACTCTCAAACCTTCTCTCATTCAATGGACGCAACAGCTCTGTGGTGGACTAGGCTTCCATATCACACGGCATCATTTATAAAAGCAGAACCAATGTTCTTGAGTGTCAGCCATGCTCTGGACCTTCCTGCACAGAGCACGGCTGGGTATCACACAGAGGCCCACAATGTGGCACAGGTAGTGAGTGGCAGTCACGACTCAGGTGGAACTCTGCCGGACTCCAAAGCCTGTCTGCACCCTCGTCTCAGGGCCGTCACAGGGACGCCATCCTGGGTCCCCACTGCTGGACAACACGGTGTCCTCAGGCCCACTGTGTCCTGCTCCCTGAAGAGGCTCTTAAGTCGAAAGTGTCAATTCTGACCACCTGCTAAAATCACTCCAGGAGGGTCTAGAACTCCTAAGGCCAGGGCCTTATTGGGAAAGATGGAACTCAAGGTGAGGCCCAGGGATGGGGAACTTCCACAAGGAGCTCGGGTGACCCTAGTGTGCAGCCAGCGTGAGGACCTGTCATTTACCGTGTGCCACTGGCTTGTCATCCCGAGACACGCTCTGCAAGCCGTTCATCCAGTGCAGGTCACGTGCCTAATACGTTCTAGGCACCTTGTGTCCGCCACGTGATGGTGACCACCACACTCCGGGTCACCGCTGGCCCGAGATGTGTCTCTCATGCATGAATCTCTTTAATCCCCTAACCATCTTCCCAAGCACATACTGTGACTCCCCTTTAACAAACGGTGACCCGAGCCTCAGAGAATCTAAGAACTGCCCCGAGGTCACACAGACTCACGGAGAGCTGGGACTCGCAGCCAGGTGCATCTGATTCTAATGTCTGCGTCCCTGCACTTCCCCCCACACCACCCAGGCTCCTCGGATGGACAGATAAGGACCTCCGGAAACAGCCTTCAGCTGCGTGACCACAGCCTGTGCGAGAGGATGACGCTAGCGAGCAGGAGACTACAATGGTGCCTCTCTCCTCACCGTGGGGTGCTGTGGCCCGGATGCGCCTGGATGTCGGTGCCCCAACTCATGTGGGAGACCCTAAGCCCCAGGGGACAGTGCGAGGAGGTGGGGCATTTGGGAGGAGAGGGCCACACTCTCACGATGGGGTCAGAGCCCCGTGCAGAGGACAGCCGAGGTGCTCCCCAGCCCTTCACCATCGGAGCACAGCCCCCTATGAACCAGGACGCGGCCCTCGCCGGACACTCAGTGGGCCATGATTTGGATTCCAACCTCCAGAACTTCGAGAAACACATGTCTGCTGTTTGTAGTCCCCCGGTCCCTGGTATTTTGTTACAGTGGCCCAAACGGGTTAGGACAAAGATTCGACTCTTCCCAAAGTAATAAAATATGAAGCAGAGATGGGTAGGACAATGTTTTATCAAAAACACTAAAACTATATATAAACCTTTGTTACTCAGTCTAAAAAAAACTGCCATTAGTTGGGAAAAAAGTAGGAATCACTTTGTCACATTAAATAAACCATTCTAAAGCAACAGTATAAACCCTTCAGCTCACACACAGGCCTCCAGGCTAATAGAAACTGTGCTCTGGACTGCGCGAGTGTTCCCACGTCCTCGGGGCTCCTCTGTCCCCTCATTCCCTCCCAGACTGTCCTGGAGACACCGTCGGTGGTCACGATCTACAGGCGGCTGGCACGATCTGCCCAAGGGCTCTGGCTCAGGGCACTCTGGGCGTCACGGAAGCCTCACCACTAGCTTCCGCCCCAAGACCATTTAGCAGAGCGCGATGAAGGGCACGGTGAAGGGCGCGGTGGCCTGGGTCGGCGGGGCCCTTGGGAGGACCTGTGCTAGGCCTGCTGAAAGGGGCCCTGGCTTCTCGTCCCACGGCAAGGCTGCACGCTCCGGGGGCTGCTGATGCCTGCCATGCAGTTAGGGCTAGAGACCCGTGTGGGCTCGGGGAAGGGAAGC
>NW_023270274.1:1886858-1909079 GCF_011800145.1 Mirounga leonina
CCCTGCACACCCACACCCTCCTTCCTGCCCATCCTCCCCCTGCACACTCCCACCCTCATCCTGCCCATCCTCCCGCTGCACACTCCCACCCTCCATCTTGCCCATTCGGGCCATCCTTCCTTTGCATGGGCCCCAGGGCCTTGACCTTTCTCCCATTTCAGCTGTCTGGGTTGGAGCCCTCACAGCCTCTGACTTCCCATCTTAGGGGGCTTCCAGCCTGGGAGCCAACTTTGTCTCTTACCTCAGATGAAGGCTTCAGACTCCCCCAGCACCAGCTGTGGGCAGGTGGTGGCAGTGAGAACACCTCTCTCTCACGGGATTCCTGTATGGGAGTGCAACACCTCTCTCTGCCCATGATCCTAGACATGAGGCACTGGGGGGGGGGGGGGCTCTACTCATCCCTTGTGGCTCCAGTGTCTGGGCCACTGTGGCCCATGCTGGGAGCTCATCATGCACGTGTGATCGTAAAGGAAAGACCAAGAGAGTCAGCGTGAAGAAACACTCCACACTGGACATGTGGCCGGAACAGGGTAAGTGAATAAAGGCAGGACGGTGACGGGAGAGGACGAATTTGAAAAGGCAAGGAGAGGGTGTGCAGAGAGCCGCTGGTCCGAGCGCCAGGTGCGCTGAGCTGCAGGCCCTAGACCCACAGCCACGGAGGGGCACCGAGTGCCACGTAGCCTCCCTCTCCTCGTCTGCAAATGCAGAGATCTCCATCTGTATCACACCTCACGGAGATGGAAGTGCAGTACAGAGCCTGGTAAACAGTAAGTGTTTAATAAACAATAAAGGAAAAGGATCTACAGTAACTGGCTACTGAAGTCTCTTCTACGTCGGGCAGTCCCCTGTTGTGTGGTGAGTTGAGTTTTGGGCTTTTCAATACTGAGCTACTGGATCAACCTCCCAGTCCAGCTTCATGCACATGAGAAAGCACCAGACTTTCTCCCACATCCTAGTTGGAAGGCAAGCTCCTCCCATGAGGGGCCAGACAGTAAATATTTTTGGCTTTGTAGGCCATGTGGTCCCTGTCGCAATGACTCAAATCTGCCATTTCAGCATGAAAACCCAGCCATGACACTACGTGAGTGTGGTTGTGTGGCAATAAAACTTTATTGACAAAACCGGGCAGTGGGCCACATTTAGCCCATTAGCTGTGTGGTTGGCTGTGGTCCTGGACTATGAATTAGTTTTGGTTTATTTTTAAGTAGACCCAGAGCAAACCCTTCACGTATTTGCTCTTTCACTGAGTTCAACAAGCATTTTCTCAGTGCTTACTATGTGCCAGGCCCTTTTGAACGTATGGGGCAGAGTGGTAGGCGACGCGGACTCAACGGCCATTTGAGATGGCAGTGACTCAGGGATAACTTTCTAGGGTCTCACTCTATTTGTTGTCCATTCCCCTCATCCCCTAACAGATGCTGTTGGCAGAGGTCAGCAGCAGCTCTGGTCTCAGCCATTTCATAGATCAGGGTTCCCTGCAATGTGAGAACATGGGTTCTGTGGCTTTAACCAAAAAAAAGTTTGGAAATCACTGCTGTACGAGGTGTCACCGTTTTACGGATGGCTGGGTGTCTGGCACGGAATCCAGTCTTGATGACATCAGATTACAGCTACTGCTTCCCCGGGATGGATCCACCAGGCCTATCGCCATGTCACAGATTAACACTAATCTGAAGGGACTCGGGGCTCCCGAAGTCACCCCAGTACTACCCTTGAAATCACAGTCTTCACGGTGTTTGCAAACTGGTTCTGGAACGACAATCCTCCCCCCGCTGATGGCCGAAGGCCACAAGCACATTGCTACGTCCTCCACATAACTCTGCGGACTCCTGGATCTGCTCCATCGGGAGCATACTCCGACGTCCCAGCCGCTTGACACGGCGACTGCGTAACGGGGCCACATGCTGGGATGCGCTCTCTCCCCTACAAACACACTTCATCCGCCACGGTGACACGGACGGCCCCCGCCCTCTCCCGCCCTCTCCCGCCGAGGGCGTCCCGAGGTCCCTGTGAACGTGTCATGTGCGAAGCAGCGACTGCTCCGGGGCAGCTTCATTTGGAGCCAGGCCTGTCCTCACAGGCGACGTCATCGAAACTGGTGCACCTCCCTCCCCCTCTGCCCTCTGGAGTCGGGGGAGAGAGCCAGTCCTCTGGTGCAGAGCCTTTCTCTGCAGTGAAACCCACCGTGGCGCCACCACCACCGGTGAGGTCCAGACAAACAGCCGTCCCAAGGACGGGCTCTCACTGCTCAGCAAGAACGGGACGGCGGGCTGAGTGTGTGCAGCTGCCTGGCCTGGAGTCTGGATGCCTGGGCGAGCCCAGCCGGCCCCACTGCACTCTCGCCGGTGCCTTCCCCAGGTGACGGTCATGGAGTCTTACTGGGTTTGAAAGGACCCCGGATCTTCTCTCCGTGAGCCTCACAAACCCGCCGCCTTCCCGTGTGGCGCACAGCCCTGAGCTGGCTCCGGATGGATCGCGCTCCTCCAGCCATTCTGGGAACGGAAGGCCGCAGACAGATGGGATGTGACCAGGGATTTCCTGTGGTACGTGCAGCTCCTCTTCTTAGAGTGGGGCCCTATGATATGTTAGCTTTCTTTTTATGGGCAGATCCTAGGGGCGCCTGGGGGGCTCAGCCGTTAGGCGTCTGCCTTCAGCTCAGGTCATGATCCCAGGGTCCTGGGATCGAGCTCCGCATCGGGCTCCCTGCTCGTCTGCTTCTCCCCTTCCCTCCCCTCCCCTCCCCAGCTCGTGCTCTCTCTCTCAAATAAATAAATAAAATCTTAAAAAAAAGGGGAGGGGGGCAAATCCTATTGTTGACTTTTACCACAGAGCCAGCTCAAACTACCTTTTTTGTGTGTGCTTACAATTTTAGAAATGGAAATACTCCCCCCGGCAACCCCCCCACGGGGTGCATCCATGTGTGTGGAAGAGCTCCTCCCTGACGGTGTCTATGAAATTTTAATGTCGCTAAGACACCATTCAAGCAGTACTGCTCACGTGGATGAGCTGCTGCGTTCTGCTCAGCGCCGGCTTCCAGAACAAAGAGAACCTGGGCCCCCACCACAGCCCCAGCGCTGTTGGTGGTGAGCCCGGCCACCCTCAGACAGGCAGCGCGAGATCAGAGGCCACGGCCTCCACAGCACCCTTCCTCGGACACCCTTCAACTCACCAGCACGCGCGGCAGAGTGCAGACATCCGAACAGGCGAGGGTGGCCGGGCCCCTCTGTGAACAGCTGGAACCTCAGGAAACCGTCATGTTTTTAGGTCAAAACCATCAAATTTCATACAGCTCCCCCAAATACCGGGGGAATCTCATGCAAGACTCCTCACCTCTCTGTTTCACTCTGCAAAACAAATGTCCTGGATGACGTTAACGTAGTTTACGAATGTCGAAATTCCCAAATTCTATCTGGTCTGTTCGAAAGACCACTATCCCTGCGATGCATGCATTCTCTCTCTGCACCCAGACGGTGGGTGATGCGTGAGAGGGACCGACGGCCTGAAGGCCGTCCTGCCAGAGATGCCTCCCTTCCCTTCCCACCACAGCCAACGGGTCCCCACAGCGGGGCACTCCGCCCAGGCGCTCCCTCATGCGCATCAGTTCCTAAAACATATGCCTGGGCGTCGGCAATGGTCTAGGACTGTCGTCCCCTCAGACTCTCCAATGTGTGTGTGTTTTAACTACTTCCCACAGACGGAGTTCAAATGCACTTTGTATGTCGGCCTAAATACCTTATGGCAGCCGTCCTTGCCAACACCAATTTCCATGAAAAATAAATCAGCGAGAAACAAAAACAAGAAGCTATATATCATCCATTTCTTTCAGGACTAAGGCAGAAAGTCCCAATCACGTAAACATCTGACCATCAACAGTGTGTTTGTAAACCAGCTGTCATCCAGAGCACATTTTCTATAAAAATATGTATGTTGTGGGTTGCAAACAATGAAAGAGTGAACAAAGCCTATAAACCCCAAAATGCAGTGGCAGTTCCTGCAGACCCATCCCAGAACATTCCTCTATATATCCTTCATTGTAAGATCTTGTTCTTCAGGGAACACCTGAGTTTTCACAACAGTCAAAACTCTCAGAATCCAGCCTGATGAACGAGACAGGTAACCACACAGGACAGAGTAATGAGGAGCTAGAAACTACTGTATCAAGTCAGGAGAAAGATTTTTTAGATAGCAATGAAGCTGACTCCTAGAGACATTCCCAAATGGGGTTCCAAAATGTTCTGAGCCCGGCGGTGTCCCGGGACAAGCAGAGGCCAGTGCTCACTGGGCGTATAGGATCTACTCTCTCTGTTTAAGATGATACAACTGGCCTTGCCTTTCAAGCACCCCGTGGAATTAGCGAGTTCCCAGCGAGATCAGAGGAGGGCGTGGGAGACATGCCTTCTTCCTCAACAAGCACAGGGGCGGGCGTTCTGCCCCGAGGAGCACTGGCCGAGAGGACAGCCACTCGGATGTCGAATGTCAGGGACTCTCCTAGGGCAGGTTGCTAAGTCAGAGGACACACTCACTCCTTCCAGCTGAGCCAACAGTATGTGGCCCACATACTGAGGCATCCATAATTACCCGGCAACTCACGTTGGTCGGTGCCATCCCTCCAGTAAACGTGTCTCAACTGTGTTAGCTTAAAAACAAAGCAACTTTGGGGGAAGTATTTCTGGTCTAATAACATTGCATTGATGATTCAAATCTCTTACTTTCAATTCAAAGACTGACCAAATGTAAGCTCAGAGTGACAAAATGAGGTGGTTGGATAAAAATAAACCTACAAGTGGCAAAGTATGATTAATCACCTTCGAAATCTCTGGATACTCAAACTCACCATTTAAAATATCTTGGGCATTGGATGTGACAGGTGTTTCCATTAGGAACACAAGGGAATAAAAACAAGCGCAGAAGCCCCCTCTGAACCCCTTGCTCTGACCCGGTGGAGAGACCGGGAGGGGGGCAATACACCAAGAGGACTGCACAGGACCGCCTCGGAGGCTCAGAGGGAGGGGACACCACCACACACGATAAAGCAGAACCCGAGAGGACTTTTGAATAGGCCCCCTGAATCTACACGGGCTGCAGCAAAATCTCCCGAGTAGAAAGGAACTCAAAAAAGTCCCCACCTAGAATATCCTCACAGTGACTGCAGGCGGATTCTAGGTTCAGCCACCAGAAAACGTCTTGGACACAGTGAAGCGAACTTCCCTGAACTCAGTCGCTCTAAGCTTGACCAGGCTGCCGGCGGGCCAACGCATCTGATGACGGCAGCCCAACACTCAAGTCCTGGCGGAAAGCTCTGGATAAGAGTCTGTGACACCTCCAGAAGCAAATGGAAAGCTCACTTTAAGGCAGAGGAAACAATTAAAATTACAACTTGGGAAATTTTTCCTTGGTTATTTCTAGAAGGATCAGTGTTCAAGTCCCCCACAGAAAAGGAACTACAGGCACACCTTGTTTTAATACGGTTCACTTTATTGTAGACACTGTGTTTTGTACAGATTGGGGCCCTTGGACACCCCGAGTCCAGCACGTCTGTCAGAACCGTTGGCCCCGTCTCTGCGTCACATTCTGGTGATTCTCGCAACATTTCAAACTCTTTCGTTACTATATTTGTTACAGCGATCTCTGACCAGTGATTACAAGTCCCTGAGAGCTCACGTGGTGGTCAGGTTTTAGGAGTAAAGTGTTTTCAAGTTAAGGGACGCACTTTTTTTAGACATGATGCTCCTGCACACTTAACAGACCGTGCTACAGTGTAGACGTAACCTGTACTCAGGCCGGGAAACCAAACAAGTCATCCGGCCCGCTCCACTGAGATACTTCCCTGCAGTGGTCTAGAAGGGGACCCGTAATGTCCCCAGGGTGCACTGTGAAAACGCGCACTGAATGGTAAACTGTGGTCTACAAGGTTTCCAAGAAATCACAAGGCCTCCCTCCCTCAATCAGAGACCTGTAACCTCGTCAGGCTACCTCACTCCTCCTCCCGCTAGTTCTTCTTGGTTTGTCCCTCGATCTTTCCCGGTGCGCCTTCTCACTGCACTGACCCGCTGCAGCAGGCTGGTCCTAAATGAGCTGGGGAACGATGACACACTCTGGATAGGACGGTGACAACGAGATACATCCGTAAGCCGGAGGTCTGTGCCTCGTCAAAGCGGTCACTGTCAGGAGAGCTCAGTGGGGGCCCCTGGCCCCTTGAGGATTCATTAAGCCTCTGACTTCCTGCCCCTCAGAACACCTGCCATGGGACAAAGTCACTCTGGGTGGATATCAGTTCAGTGTCTGTCCTCCCCACCCAACCGTGAGCTTCAGGAGGATCAGGGTCGGCCTCCGGACCGTAGCAGGGGTCTGGCACATAGTGGACAAGTAGTACTGCGGGAGGAGCGGGCGGGGAGCGCTCGGTGCCACGGGGGGAGCGAGAGGACGAGAGCAGGCCTGCCCGGCACTGAGGTCAATAGGCAGGGAGCGCCTGGGTGGCCGTGGACGAGGACGGGAGCTGGCTGGGCCTCGCTGCCCACCGCTAGAAGCAGGGCTGTAATGGGACCCAGCCCGCCACGTGCGCACTTGGTCCGTGTCAGGCCGCCACCACCACTGCCGCTTTATGTAAAGACCCCTGGTTTGGGGTCTCCGACAGCCCCGTCTAGGGTGTACCCATCAGACGTCAGGTGCAACCCACACAAGCTGCCTCTGCGGATGAGGAGATCATCTGAGGGTTCAGGGAAAGGAGAGGGATGTCAGTCATGCTGGAGAACCGGGCAAGGGTGGAGTGCCAGGGGAGGGGCTCTGGGAGCCACACGAAGGCACTGGCCTGACGGGAAAACTCTGTGGCCCCCACCCAGCACCCAGAAGGCCAGCCCACAGCTGCCGCTGCTCCCTTAGGCCACCGGTGTGTTCCTGGTGTGCCAGGAGCTTGTGACGACCTGGAAGTCGCCTGCAGCACTGCCCCCGTGACCCCCAACACCCCAAAGCCACCTGCAGCCACGCATGCTGAAACGGTGGGAGCCCTGATGTCTGGGGTGGCCACCTCTGATCGGCAGCACCCCGGTCACACGCGGAGTCCTTGTCACAGGGAAACCGCACATCTGATTTCTTATTTCCATAATGGGAAACGGGGTAATAACCTAGGAATTTCCCCAAAATATAGGAAGGCTATTCAAAAGATGATGAGCAGCCACAAAAAAGTCAGATGTCCACAATGTGACTTCTGAGCGTTTCCCCCCAGGCACAACGAAAACAATGTGAAACATGATTACTATCGTGGCCTCAGAATCCCAGAGAAGCTTCGCCCTCTGCTGGCTAAGTGTGCTCTTCCATCATGTGATCTGACAACAGCTTTTATTCTATTTCAAAATAGTACGACTTTAGCCAAAACAGAAACACAGCTATAATAAATAAAAACAAATATAAGACCCAAATAAATAGTTTTTACTTATTTTTAAATGGAATATTTTTTAAATCTTATACAATTACATTGGATTAAATGGAGATTAATTATCATAAAACCACATCAATCAAATCTGTGATTCATAACAAAGCAAAAATAAACTATTGGGACCACACCAAAATAAAAAGCTTTTACACAGCAAAGAAAACCATCAACAAAACAAAAAGGCAACCTGCTGAAGGGGAGAAGATAGCTGCAAACAACATATCCGATAAGGGGTTAATACCCCAAATATACAAAGAACTTCTGCAATTCAACACCAAAAAACAAATACTCCAATTAAAAATAGGCTGAGGACCTGAATAGACATTTTTCCAAAGAAGACACACAGATGTCCAACAGACACATGAAAAGATGCTCAACATCACTTATCATCAGGGAAGTGCAAATCAAAAACCACCATGAGCTGTCACCTCACACCTGTCAGAATGGCTAGAATCAAAAAGACAAGAAACAACAGGTGTCGGTGAGGATGCGGAGAAAAGGGAACCTCGTGCACTGTTGGGGGAATGCAAGCTGGGGCAGCCACTCTGGAAAACAGTATAGAGGTTCCTCAAAAAGTTGAAAATAGAGCTACCCTACGACCCAGCAATTGCACTACTAGGTGTCTACCCAAAGAAGACAGAAACACTAATTTGAAGGGATACACGCATCCCTGTTTATAGCAGCATTATCTACAATAGCCAGATATGGAAGCAGCCCAAGTGCCCATTGACTGATGAACGGATAAAGAAGATGTGGTGTATACACACACACACACACACACACACACAATGGAATATTACTCGGCCATCAAAAATGAATGAGATCCTGCCATTTGCAACAACATGAATGGATCTAGAAGGTATTATGCTAAGTGAAATAAGTCAGTCAGAGAAAGACAAATACCATACGATTTTACTCATATGTGGATTCTAAAAAAACAAATGAATAAACAAACAAAAAGCAGCAATGGACCCATAAAGGCAGAGAACAACCTGACGGCTGCCGGAGGGGAGGGGAGGGGAGGGCAAAACGGGTGACGGGGAGTGGGACGTACAGGCCCCCAGTGAGGGGATGAATAAGCCAGGGGGATGCACAGGGGATACAGCCAATGCTCCTCTAACTGTGTCGTGTGGGGACGGGTGGGGACTACGCTCGTGACGATCCCGGCACAACGTAGAGAGTCGTCAGATCATCATGTTGTACACCTGAGACTATTGCAACATTGTGTGTCAACCATACTCAAATTTTTAAAAATGGTTTAAAAAAAGTGTGACTCACAAAAACCCTAAGCTATCTAAAATGAAGGGTTCTGAAATGCCATTGTTTCCCTGGGCCATAACTCTGTAACCACGACATAAGGGAGCGTATCCGGTCCCCACGCACAAAGGTAAGGACATAACCCAACTGGGTGAAGGAACCGCAGGGCATGAGGGCGGGTGACACTGCAGGGACAGCAAGGCTGGCCGCGGAGAAGAGCCGGCCATGCTCCTGAGTCGCCTGCCCCGCCAGCCCAAGCTAAGTGATGCTAATGTCTGAGATTCAAATTTCCATTCCCATCCTGTCCCCCATCAACACAGTAACTGGGGCCCCAGTCTCAGGCCCAGCAGCTCCCAGAGAGGGGAACGGACAAGGGGAAGGAGAAGACACCAGACGGACAGCTAACGTGGCCATCTGTCCGCTGCCTTCGGTCACCACCGGCAACACCAACACTGTATTTCCCACTACCAGGCTGAAAACAATCCGTTAGTTCTGATCCATGTCTTTCCTGTATTTCAGGATCCAGAGGGTCTTCTAAGTGTCTGCCACCCACATCCTGCAAACCTCATTCCCTCCCCCAGAGGCACCAAGAATGAACCACACCCGAACGCACTGCAAGGGCCCCGAAAACCGTCAGTGGGGCCACAGAGCATGGAAGTAAAACAAGACCCACTCCCTAAACCTGGACACGGTGAGTGCCTCCTGGAACAAGATCGAGAAGTTCCCAAGTGCCAGGGAAGTCCGCATCTGAGTGAGAAAAGGCAATCA
This sequence comes from Mirounga leonina, assembly GCF_011800145.1. Taxonomy (NCBI): domain Eukaryota; kingdom Metazoa; phylum Chordata; class Mammalia; order Carnivora; family Phocidae; genus Mirounga; species Mirounga leonina. The sequence goes on from NW_023270274.1 coordinate 1,896,313, forward strand.
GGAGACACCAAGACCAAGATGAATCAACGCTGGCATTATCTGACAGGGTTTTAAAGCAGCCATTATAAAAACGCCACAATGGGCGGGCGCCTGGGTGGCTCAGTCATTAAGCGTCTGCCTTCGGCTCAGGTCATGATCCCAGGGTCCTGGGATCGAGTCCCACATCGGGCTCCTTGCTTGGCGGGAAGCCTGCTTCTCCCTCTCCCACTCCCCCTGCTTGTGTTCCTGCTCTCGCTATCTCTCTCTCTGTCAAATAAATAAATAAAATCTTTAAAAAAAAAAAAAAAAAAAACGCCACAATGGGCAACCAATACTCAAAACCAATATAAAAAAACAACAAAAAAGAAAACCTCACCAGTGGAATAGAAGATATAAAAAAGAACCAAATGGAAATCCTGTAACTGAAAAATACAGGAACCAAAATTTAAAAACTCAGGGGATGGGTTCAATAGCAGAATGAATATGACAGAGAAAAGAATCCATGAATTTGAAGACAGAACAACAGCAAATACCCAACTCAAACACCAGAGAGAAAATAGACTAAAACAACAAACAGACTCTCAGAAACCTGCAGGACCACAGCAGATGAGCCAACATTCACACCCAGGAGGTCTCAGGGCAGGTTGGGGAGAGCAGGGCCGGAAAATATTCGAAGAAACACTAGCTGGAAACTTCCCAGATTTGGTGAACCACACAGCATCCAGATTCAAGAAACTGAGAAAATCCCAAACAGGGTACCCCCAAAGAAAGCTATCCTAAGGCACATCGTAATTGGCTGTGTGGAAATGGAAGACAAGGAAAGAGTGGGCGCATCAGAGACGATGGACTCCTACAGGACCACCAATGTCAATGATGCCGATCTCCCATCAGGGGCCACAGCGGCCACAGGAAGTGCCACAAGTTGTCCAAATGCCAGAAGAAATAAACTGTCAACGGTGAATTCTGTGTTCGGTGAAAATACCCTTCAGGAAGGAGGGGGAAATGAAGACATTCTCAGAAGGAAAACCAAGGGAATTTGCCACCAGCAAACCTGGCCTCACAGGATGGCCAGAGAATGTCTCCCATTTCGGAAAGGAAATTAGAACAAAACAGGTAAAAATCAGTGTAACGGACTATCCATCTCCTCGTGATTCTTAAGTCATGAAAAACCATAACCCAGCACTGAGGAGAGCCAGCATGAGGACACAGGGGAAGACAGCCGTCCACAGGCCTCAAGGACACCAACCCTGCAACAGCCTGGCCTGGGTCTTCTAGCCTCCGGAACTGGGGGGAAATTAATTCCTATCGTTTAAGCAAGAGAAAAAAAAAAAAAATATATATATATATATATATACACACATGTATGTACATATATATAAAAACATATATACACACACATATATACGTATGTATATAAAACACCACACCTCATGATCAATGAATACAGAGAAAACACTTCAGATAATTGTATCTTAAAAGTGGAAAGAGCAAAGACCTAATTACTAAAATGTTCTACACATCTTTCAAAGTAGACTTAATAAGTTATATATGTAGATTCTAATATCTAGAGCAAATACTAAGAAAACATGCAAAGTAGTATATTCAAAAACACTGTACATAAATCAAAACGAAATTTCACAAAATGTTCATGTAACCCAGAGAAGGCAAGAAAAGAGAAACAAGAGCAATGATCAATGAGGAGAACAGACAAATAAGACGGTGGACTTCATACCTGACATACCAATAATTTAAGTATAAATCATCTAAGTAGGTCAATTAAAAGACAAAGATGGGCAGAGTGAACAAAACAAAAAATACACACACATTGAACCCAAGTATATACCGCTTACAAAACAACTCAACCTCCAAAGCATGGTCCAGAGCATCGGGCTGAAAAGAGGCAGAGAAGGGCTCGCGCGTGGCCGCTGCCTGCCCAGGACCAGGGACAGGCCCCTAAAGGACAGACACCTCCTTCTGGGGTGAGGATTTAACTCACTGGCTCACCTCTCCCTGCTCTTCTCATAACACCTGTGCCACTTATTAACAAGAGGGGAATCGTGATGGAAGCAGGAACGCAGACCGGAGGGCCAAGAAAGACACGACAACGCGGGTGAAGGCTTCGCTGCGGACACATCTTTGGAGGAGTCTGCTCCCTCGAACTGGACTTAACACGTGTGGCTGCAAGTCCTCATGACCGCAGCTTGCACGGAGGTCAGGGGAGCTCCCTGTGATGCTCTAAACTGGAATATTCCATCTTTAGCACAGCCCCTCTGGGGACAGGAGGAGCCAGCCACCACCCCGTATCCACTGCGGGCAGGTGTCCAGCAGCACATCAGCACATTCTGCAGGAGAGCAGAGATGAGGAGCGATTTAGATATGAGGAGTGCATGCTTAGTACAGAACTAGGGTCAGGAAACAGTGTTTCAGGGGTCACTGAAGACCGAACATAGCAAATAGGTGTTTGCTGTGTCTTCTTCCCTAGGGCCTAAACAACATAAATGGTTTCCAAAGAATAGGATATTTAAGATACTGTAAAAATCTTCCCTTTTGATGTTTTTGTTAGAAAAGAAATATCAGGGGCGCCAGGGTGGCTCAGTCAGTGAAGCACCTGCCCTTGGCTCAGGTCATGATCCCAGGGTCGTGGGATGGAGCCCCGCACTGGGCTCCCTGCTCAGCGGGGAGCCTGCTTCTCACTCTCCCGCTGCCCCTCCCCCGGCTCCTGCTTGCTCTCTCTCTCAAATAAATAAAGTCCTTAAAAAGAAAAAAGAAATATCAGTAACTCCTCAAAGGCTTTTAAAAGTCTTGATAATTTAAAAACAGAGAGCTAATCTGAACTTTACAGTAAGTTTGTATTATAGTACATGTAACATACGAGATTTTTTTTTTTTTTAAGATTTTATTTATTTATTTGAGAGAGAGAGAATGAGAGAGAGCACATGAGAGGGGGGAGGGTCAGAGGGAGAAGCAGACTCCCTGCCGAGCAGGGAGCCCGATGCAGGACCCGATCCCGGGACTCCAGGATCATGACCTGAGCCGAAGGCAGTCGCTCAACCAACTGAGCCACCCAGGCGCCCAACATACGAGATCTTTAGGGCACGGTTGTACTTGGGTATGACGTCTCTTGTATCTCACACATATTTAAAGATTATTTTTATCTATTAAATTTTGGTACACTACTAAATTTTGTATGATTCTTTGCCCCCAAAGTATCAAATTTTTTTCAAATAAACAAATCAGTCTAAGTTTTCCATACATTAGGAGAAATAATCGCTGGGAGGAAAATGGTAGATTTCTCTTAGAAATATGATTCTGATATGTTATCTATGAGATCCTGAGCAAATGAATTCCTCTGAATCTCTATTTCCTTTTCTGTAAAATGGGGTATACGAAGATGTCTACACTCAGATTACCAGAAATATCACATTGAAATAGCCTGACAAGTGTTTTGAAAATTGCGAAGCAGCATGCGGATCTAACCAGGTCACCATCTGTGTGCAGACAGAAGTGTCTCCAGCACTAGAAGAGTTCCGACCTCACATGCTTCAGTAGCTGAGAAACCAGGAACAAAATAGGATTTTATTCTCTTTGGTCTTATGTTTTACGCCAGCAAATTAATCTGATTTTCAAAAAATACATATAGGATTTTCAAAAACACTAATTATGGGGGCGCCTGGGTGGCTCAGTCAGTTAGGGATCCGACTCTTGATCTAAGCTCAGGTCTTGATCTCAGGGTCATGAGTTCAAGCCCTGTGTTGGGCTCCATGCTGGGCGTAGAACCTACTTTAAAAGAAAAAAAAGCCATTAATCATTAATTCCTTATCTTCGAGCAATTCTTCCCTACACACAGTTTGCTAATTCTTTAGATGAATTATCTGGGCTTTGTAACTTGTATAGATTTTTACAGAGAGCTTATACAGGTTTGGAAATCTATATAGATCTTATCCTGATGCCATTCCATCCAAGACTAGCTCCCGTAAACAGTCAAGGTATCTGTTATAAATAAGATACTAAAGCAAGATTCTTCATAGAGTCTTCCTTCAAAATCAAATGGAAAATTCAGAGACCCCAAATTCCTGAATTCATCAACTTCATATGAAAGTGACTTGACAATCCTGATGTAGGTCAGTACCCAAAGGCATAAGAGTTACTGAATGTGGCAAACTCCATACCTTCAACAATTTGGGTAAATTGGAAAGGATTTGTTTTCACATTTTAAAGAACATTTTAAAAAATTAATTATAAACAATGTTTTTTTCTCTTGGGGAGGGTAAGTACAAACAAATCCCCCAAGGGCAAGGACTTGGTCCTGTCCACACTCAGAACACACAGGAGGCAGCCAAGTATTTCAGAGCCAGAAGCGAACTGACGTTCTCCAAGAACAGTCTGCGTCTCGTTCTCCCATGCATTTAATTCAACAGATGCTGCGACTTGGGGGTGGGGGGAGCCTCCCACCAACCCGTTTAACCATCTCCACTTAGAAAGAACACAGGCAGGCACGCCAGGGGGTCTGCGGAAACACAGGGCTGGACAGGGGTCGAAGAACCTAGGCCCCGTCCCCCGACAGTCACAGGAGCCTGGGCCATCAGCGTCTGCTGCAAGGACAGACCGGATCAGGGTCCCTGTGTCTCTGGCCAACAGATAGACGACAGACAGATGGCTGCAACTGCTCACCCGCTGCTCTCAGTGGCTGGCCCACACAGCGCCCCTCCCTCCCTAGACAGCTGGAGACGGGCTCTCTCCAGTCGGCCCCTGGCCACCACGAAAGGAACTGAGGCCGCCTCTCTCTGTGGCAGAGAGATGGCGTCCCAGGTGTGCCCTGACCTCTCACCCCAGTCAGCGAAGGCCAGCTTTGTGCGGATGTCTGTGTGGCTGTGGCGTAAAAAGGAGTTTGCTGGACAAGCAAACCCCTGCTCTGGCCATGTCCTTGCTAAGGAGAAGACACGTACTCCCAAAGTGTGCAGTTCAATTTTTGGACCCAATTATAGGACTTCACAGTGATCTTCTTAAAAATGCTCTATGAGGGGTGCCTGGGTGGCTCAGTCGTTAAGCATCTGCCTTCAGCTCAGGTCATGATCCCAGGGTCCTGGGATCGAGCCCCACATCGGGCTCCCTGCTCGGCGGGGAGCCTGCTTCTCCCTCTCCCACTCCCCTTGCTTGTGTTCCCTCTCTCGCTGTGTCTCTCTCTGTCAAGTAAATAAATAAAATCTTTAAAAAAAAATCCTCTATGATATTCCAAGTCCAGTTTTCTAAGACCCTTCCAAAAGCTAACTTCTGCCATTCGGTGCTTGTCCATCCTTTTCAGTGCGCATTTCTTTTTTTTTTTTTTTTTTAAGATTTTTTATTTATTCATTTGACAGAGAGACCCACAACGAGAGAGGGAACACAAGCCGGGGAGTGGGAGAGGGAGAAGCAGGCTTCCCGCAGAGCAGGGAGCCCGATGTGGGACTCAATCCCAGGACTCTGGGATCATGACCTGAGCCGAAGGCAGACGCTTAACGTCTGAGCCACCCAGGTGCCCCCTCAAATAATTTTTTTAAAAGATTTTATTTATTTATTTGACAGAGAGAGAGCGACAGCTAGAGAGGGAACACAAGCAGGGGGAGTGGGAGAGGGAGAAGCAGGCTCTCCACTGAGCAGGGAGCCCGACGCGGGGCTCGATCCCACGAGCCTGGGATCATGACCTGAGCCGAAGGCAGACACTTAAGGACTGAGCCACCCAGGCGCCCCTCAGTGCGCATTTCTAACGCACTCCCAACCTTCCAGCTTTGTCCCCAGCGTACAGGGGAAGCCCCAAGAAAGGGCCATGACAACGCAGTGCAGACACCAGGCAAGGACCTGGATGAGACAAAGCACAGCCCTGCTGCACAGCTGCCTCCCGTCCAGAGGCAGACAGCGCCTCTCAGGGAATCCAGTTCCACCGTTCACGAGACCTGCCGCGCAGCAGACACTGCTCCCGGCCCCTCTGCAGTCACCTTGCGTGATCTTCACATGCCTGGAGGAGAATGCCCAGCGCGCGTTCTACAGATGAGGCCTGTGGTGGGGTCGGGGGAGCCGGCCCCGTTACACAGAACCAAGTTTCCACAAGCTTGACTCCAAAAGTGCGCCCCACGCACTGCTCAGCCCCCTCGAGGTGCCCAAAGGCCCTTCCAGATGGGATGACGGAGTGCTGTCTCTGGGGAAAGGCACCCCCCAGCCCCTCTAACTCCTGTCGGGCCCTGGGTCATCACTCTCTTCCTGCTCTGCCGGTTAGGGGGTGGTGTTCTCTGCTCTACTGACTGTGGCCCCCCCGAAGGCCAGACCCACCCCTCGTTCGTCCGCAGGTCCTCAATGGCCAGAACCATGCCCTCGACAGGAGGCCCTCGAAAACTGCCGGCAGAAGGAAGAGAGGAACGAGGAGGGTCTGAGCGGGCTAAGGGGAAACGCTGGCTCTGCATCCTCTCTCGGGCTCCCTGACCAAGGGACTGTGCTCACGAGGATGACCTGACAGCTGACCCAGCCAGGGCGCCAAGGGAGGCAGCTCCAGTGGGCTGGATGAGGGACTGAGGCCTGTTTGCTGCTGAGTCTTCCAGAGCAACTCCTTGCAAGGACCTCCGCCTAGTGACTCCCAGGAGAGACTCTCTAGTGGTGACCTGTCGAGTGCCCAGGACAGATGGTGGAAAAGGTCTGAGGAGCAGTGGGATCTCCTGTTCACCTCTATTCTCACGACCTCATGCCTTACCTGCCACGCCCCTGGTCTCGCCAGAGCCAGGGAGGCATCATAAAGGTGCAGAGTCTTGCGGGTTTTGTTTCTGCCTACATACTCAGACCCAACAATATGTGCTCTACCTAAAGTCCAGGTGGAGTGAGGGACGGATCATTCTGGAATGAAGGATGACTCAGAAACCTGCATCTTCATTTTCAGGTTTTCAAAACAACTTTCTTGTTCTTACATGCGATTCTATCTTTCCCCCAACCCTGCCACACAAGACTACACTGCTTCCTTTTGGATTCAGCCCAAAACCTTTAACTCTGACTTACCAAACCTCTGGGGGTAACAGTGGCTGCCCCTGGCAGGGAAACTGGGGGCTAGGTGGCTAGGGGTAGAGGGGAGGTCTCAGTTTTGCTACACAGCCTCCTTTGCTGTTAAAACTGTTAAGCAGGTACACGATCACCTTTACAAAAATCTCTTTTTGTGCAAACCAAAAATAAGATAAAATCTGGACATCGGGCCTCTCAAGGGCCCTTCCAGGGTGAGAGCCAGGGCAGCCCCCGCACGGCTGGAGCTGAGCCAAAGCAGCGTCTCCAGCCTGGAGGGGCCCACGCCCACGAGGTCAGCAACGTCTACCCAGGTCTGACGCCTTGGGCAGGGCTGTCCCAGGAGCACAGGAGACAGGCACTCTGACCTCCGACTCCACGTCAGAGCGACAGGCGGTGAGAGGTGCAGAGGAAATGGTGCCCGTGAGAAGCAGCAGCCCAGCCTCGAGACGCGGCTCTCGGAGGGCCGCCCGACTGAGCCGGTACAAGGGCCTAGGAGACCCGCCGTTCCCTGTGCTCTGCGTATAGCGGCGCTGGTGGGAAGAACCTCCACTGGTGATTTCGGCCAAATCTCCGGTGTCCCGGGCTCCAGACAGTTCTCGATCGTTAGAGCTGCTTCGCCGGCCCCGCTCTGCCTCCCTGACAGCCACATCCTCTTGACTGCCCAGCGTCACTCCCGAGGGGATGGCACCTAAGCCTTCTGTCTGGGGCATGCCCTCCAACCAAGGCTGCCAGACTGAAAAGTAAAAACAGTTTGCACGGGACATAAGTATGCTAAAAATTATTCCTATGTGTCTGAAATTCAAGTTTCCTGGGGTGCCCCGTGTTTTCTCGGTCAGCCCTACTTCTGCTGAACACTCCCATCTTGCACCAGAAACCTGTAAGAGGCAAACATGACCTATCCGCCCAGTGGGCCCCGCGACCCCGTGAGGCCGGGGGAGCCTCTCACTCAGAGTGCCCAGTGCCAGAGCCGCTGTGCCCACAGTGGTCGCCCAGCGTCCGTGGGGGGTGGGGGCTGCTACAGGCCCCTGTGGGATGAGACCCCCGTGATGGGCAGACGTTTGCAGAAAGAAGGTTTAAGGTAGAGAAATGAGCACGAAAAGCAGCAGGACAATAGCAGAAGTGGGTGGGAACCGGGGTGTGGATGGAGCCCTAGGATGGGGAGCCCACACTGGGAGGCAGGCACAGAAAGACAACGTGGGGAGAGCGCACAGAAGATGAAGCACGCGGGGCAGGCATTTCCCGCGGGAGTCACGTCGTCCCAGCCCTGTACTCCCAGTTTCACGGAGGCAGGCTGAGCCTTGGGGAGGGTCTGTCCGTGCTCAAGGCCACGGAGCCAGTCACCGCCAGGGCTGGCACAGGGAAACCCTGCGGGTTGCCAAAAAACACTGCTGAGAACCCAGATCTGTGCCTGAGGGGAAACAGTTGTAGGAGTGGAATCATAATCCTTGAGATGAGAAAGGAAGGCCCGGCTGGGCCTGGGGAGAAGGGAAAGGAGGGAAGTGGGCTCTGCTGGGAGTGGGGAAGGAGGAAGGAGGGGGTGAGGCCAGGAGCCACTGGTGTGCCACGGCGCCCCCCCCGCCCCACCGGCTGCCTCCCACTCCCACCCCCACGCAGTCCCAGCGACAGCTCAGGCTATACCCAAACGGAGCCGCTGGAGCCCAGGAAGGCTCCCCTGGCCAGAGAGGGCTCTGCTCATCCTCACTGCAGAGCGGAGCCGGGCAGGGCCCCCTGTGAGCAGCAGGATTCCGGAGTGCAGGGCCAACGCACCAGCCATATTTCACGCGGCCCTGCTGCTCCGTCAGCTCTTCATTGTTCTAATTTCCCGAGGACTCCGTGCTGGCATGATCTACAGTCTTCCTGACATTTCACCTTCCTCGGATGAACACCACATCCCAGCCCTGACGTGGGATGCTCTCCCCCTGACGCGGGGGCGCGAGACGGACTCCGGCTGCCGGGGACACCAGCAGCCGCTCACCCGCCCCTTCACGGGGTCAAAGAGGAGCCCAGCAGGTCACCACTTATATAGAAGACTTCTAAAATATCGTAAGTTACCAACCGTGTGCCACATCTTTTTGCCTTTATTCTCCATCTTGGGCTTACATGTCTAATTTTTTTATTTTTAAAAACCATCTTTTGGTCTTTCTGTCTTCCTGAAATTTTACCAGCATATTGAGAAGGTTTTTCTCATTTTCGTAGTACTTGCACTTTTTTTTTAGACTATTTTCACATAATTTTATGTCTGGTGAGCCACAGGACCACAGAACGACAAGAATGACACGGCAGAGGGGGAAGCAGCATCAGGGTTATCTAGCTGGGCCCTGGGCATCCCCTCCCATTCCTAGGCGATCTTTGGAAAACACAGGTCTGATCTCAAAACCCCCTGGCCCTGGGCATGGATGCCTCACTCCGACCTGCCCTTTGAGAGGCTGTTTGCCAGGCCCTGCTCCAACGAAGGGAGACTAACACCAACCTGGGCCTGCGATGCCCCCTGCCTGGGAAGTCCTGCTCTCTAGAGGCCCAGAGCACAAGTGCGGTCACTGCCCCCAGCCCGGCTCTTTAGCTGCTGCTTGCAGGCCTGGGCTGCACTGGCTACGTGCCCCCCACCACCTTGCACCTGCCCCAGGACCTCCAACAAAGCAGGCTACGCAGAACAGAGCAGCTAGACCCCCTCCGTGCCATGTCCATGGCCACACCCCGCCAAACTGTCCCCAGGCCAAGTCTCCCCTGCCACACCCCTCCTGACCACGCGTCCCTAGTCACAGCCCAGTCTCAACAGTGAGTGACTCAAAAGGCCTCAGCGAAATAGATGGCAGGCCTCCAAGGTCTCGCCTGTAGTCAAAAACACAAAAGCAAAATGTGTGCCACCTCACAGGTGAACGGCGTCATGAAACACCAGGAACGTATTAAGTGATGACAGGCAGGTTACCTAACATTCGGTCTGAGAACCTAATCAAGATGGAACCCCCTCCCCAAACCTCTTGCGTAAGTAAATGAATCAATCAATCAAAAAATCCACGGCTGTTATGGGCTAAGTTGTGTCCAACAAAATTCACATGGCGAAGCCCTGACCCCCAGAACCTCAGAAGGTGACTGTATTTGGAGACACAGCTGTTAAGTTAAATGAGGCCGTCTGGGTGGGCTTTAATCCAATAGCTGATGTCCTCACAGCAGGAGATGAAGACACAGAGGGGGGACCACGTGAGGACACCGGGAGGAGGTGGCCAACTGCAAGCCACGGAGACAGGCCTCAGAGAAGCCAAGCCTGCTCACCCCCCGTCTCAGATGTCCAGCCTCCAGAGCCGGGAGAGAGTACGTTTCTGTCGTCTGAGCCCCCCAGTCTGTGGCACCTGGCACGGTGACCCACGGAGACTAAGACAACAGCGAGACGCCTCTGTGCAAGGTGCACAGCACCTCAGACAAGCAGCACCTCGTGGCCGGGCCCCGGCCTCACCAGGCCGCTGCTGAGGGCTCCCTCAGTGCAGCCCCAAACCCGCTGCTGCCACGGGGGCGGGGGGGGGGCGCAGAGCACACAGCACTAGCCTGGGGAAGAACAGGGCAAACAGCATATCTGGGGTGGCGGGAGGGATTTGGCACCGGGGTTTTTACAGTGTTACTGGAAAAATGAATTCAAATTGAGCTTTGTCTAAGCACCCCCTCGTGGCTTGAAACCTGGAGGAAGGACATAAAGGAAGTGCACTGATAAATGACAGAACATTAAGCTGTGAGGAGGTGTCCAGTGGGGTGCTCTGGGGATCAAGCCTTATTTAACATCTTCATTAGTGATCTGGAAGGAGCAGTAAACAGCACATTAATTAAATTTCCAGATGATATTAAATTTGGAGGTGCTACAGAAAGTCAATGAGGACAGAAATACGATACAGATGGGATCCAAAGAGGTTAGTTAGGAGTGGAGACAATACAGGATAAAATCTAAAAAAAAAAAGCAGCAGCAGCTAATTAAAAACATGCCCTGTATTCCGGAATTCTAACTTCTGTAAGATGACTGTGTAAGAACAATGCAGGCATCCCTTGTCATCTGAGCTCTCCCCACTCAAACCCTCGCTGTCCAAAACCAGGAGTTGAAGGGACTCGGCCATGTTCAGAGGACCCCTGGGAATCAGAATTCTCCTGATCTGCTGTTCAAAACTCAGAAGCCAGAACAGATTCTGGTGACACGGCACACGTCAATCCCCAAACGTGCATCCAAACCCAGGCTGTAGAGATAAACACCTCTGAGGACATCTGCGGCTCCCACGACCCCACTTGGAAGGACAGGAAGTCTGGTGCAGTGTGCTTACAACACAATTGTGGGACCCTGTGCCTACAGGAGCAATGTCAAGGAAAGGCAGGTACTGGGACTAACCCAAGCTACAAAATATTGGGGTCTATAAAGCATATCTCTAAAGAGATAAAGGGGGCCTGTGCTTAAGATCTTTGATCTCGTTGGCCTCTCAACTCCAACACTTGACCATCATTACAAACATCACCCAAAAGTGGTGACTATTATAACTATCTTTCATGACAAAAACCAGTAAGAAAACATTTTTGTAACCGGGTATATTTACAAAATTCTTCCCCCAGAAAGAACAACCTTGAAGCCTAATAACCTGTAGGTCAGGTGCTCTGGAACCAAGGTGCACAGATTCAAATCCCAACCCCACTACTATCTAGCGCTGCTAAGCCTGGCAAATCACTGTAACAAATTCCTCACTGGGAATATGCAAATAATAACAGAAGATTCAGCTAGATAATCTGCTGCCCTCCCATGTTCACTGCAGCATTCCTTCCAACAGCCAAGACACAGAAACAACCTAAGTGTCCACCGTTGGATGAATGGATAAAGAAATTATATTTAAAGAAAGAAATATATATACATACACACATAATATACAATGAAATAGGATTCCACCATAAAAAGCAGGAAATCTTGCCATCTGCCACAACAGGGATGGACCTGCAGGGCATCATAGTAAGTGAAATGAGTCAGATGGAGAAAAACAAATACTGTATGATCTCACTCATATGTGGAAACTTAAGGGAAAAAAAAAGAGCTCATAGACACAACAGATTGGTGGCTGCTAGAGGCAGGCAAGGGTAAGGGGCACGGAACTGGGCGGACGTGGTCAAAAGGTACATGCTTCCAGTTACAAGATAAGTAAGTCCTGGGGATGGAACACACAGCACGGTGACTTCAGTCAACAACACCCTAGTGTACATTTGCAAGCTGCTAAGAGAGTAGATTTTGAAAGTTCTCATCACAAGAAAAAAACAAAAACAAAACAAAGCACGTGTGTAACTACGTGTGGTAACAGGTGTTAACCAGACTTATGGCAGTGATCATTTCACAATATATACGCCCAAATACTGAATCATTCTCTTGTGAGCTTTAATACAATGTTACATGTTAATTCTATCTCAAAAAAACTGGGAACAATTTTTAAAATAAACATAAAACTAGATAATCCATGTAATGCACTTAGCCAGGGGCCTGGTACCTAAGCACTAAATGATAAATATCATCTCCATCATCGTCACCCTCACGTCCCCTCCTGTGTACACAGGGATGGTGACAAAGGCCAAATAACCAGTGGCCCATGCACTCACCCCCACCCGCAAAGGAGGCGCGCCTAACACAAGTCTCTGAGCACGTCTCCCGCACCCCGTCAGTCTCCTCACGCTCTTGACACTCCACACGCCCAGCACACACGCTCCACACTCCGCACGCACTCCACACGCAGAACACACACACTCCACACGCACTCCACACGCAC